>NC_083098.1:136848554-137170220 GCF_949774975.1 Lagenorhynchus albirostris | reverse complement strand
GTTATTGTAGGTGTCTGACACAAACATCCACATGAACAGCCAATAAATACATCTACATAGTATATTTTAGTTCTCCTAAACTATTAATAGCAATACAATGTTTAACTAAGTCATGTAATAATATGAATTACTCAACATCTTAGCTAAATTAAAACAATTAGTCAATTTCCATTCTCTCTCTCTATTCACCAAAATTTGGATTACTGCTGCTGAATGCAATATGGACCAAGTAGGATTTTCTCCTTTTCTACACACTACTACTTGCAATAATCTTGTCTCAAGTAAGATAAAACAGTAAGTTGACCGCAATAAGCACAGGTACGTGTGTGTGTGTGTGAGTGTGTGTGTGTGTGTGTGTGTGTGTGTGTGTGTCTGTAAAAGAGAGGGAAAAAGAGAAATAGAAGGAAACTCCCTATTGTAAATTATTAATAAATAATGAACAAAGTAATGACCTTATTTTCAGTATTATTACTAAAGATGAAGAACTCTTCCATTTGAATATCATAAAATTCATAAATGATTTTTTTACACATAAGACCATTTGTAAAACCTAAATGTGTAGAATTAGTTAGTGGTTCTCAGTGATAAATTCAAATTCTTTTACCATGTAGTCGTTTATGTATTTCAGTCTTTTTTCCTCAATGTCATGGTAATTCTTTTCTATGTAAGAAAGGCTTTGAAATGTGTTCTTATGAAGATCATGGTACAACATGTACTAACCAATTAAAAACAGGAAATGTTATTTTCAGTGGCATTAATGACCAGAATTAAAATAGAACAAAACAAAAATATTAACACTCTAGGCCAAGTCTCCATGATTAATGACAGGAGACAGAACTAATATAATGGTCACAATATGAAGATTTCTGGACATAAATTTACAATATATGAGAATGTTTTTAAGTATGAAAATATTTTAAAATACTACCTGCATGCTCTTTAAACATTGATTTTTAAAAACTGATTGTATATGTTTTTCCTAAATTATCAAGGGTTGAAACATTTGTTCATATGTCATCAGTATTAGTATTGCCTGGGAGATGTAATTTTTGTGTATCACAAGATTTAAAAGAAAGCTGAAAATGATGCTAACTTGTAAAGGATAAAATTAAAAGAGAAATAACTAAATAATAAACTAAATGATTTATTAGCACATACAGAACTACACTGTTCTGTGGGTTTTTGGGGGATTGTTTTTGGTATTTCACTTTTAAGTATAAGACATACTCAAACATGGTTTCCTCACTAGGCTCACCATTAATGGTGCTGATTCAGCTCTTGCTAATGAGAATTATAAGCCTGTTTATTAGGTTGTTGTATTAAGTCCAGCTAGTGTCATTGCATTTACTGCATGGAAAGTAATAAGAATGAGGGTTTTTATCTTTTTATTTCTATAGAAGTAGAGCTTCTACTTCAGAATGGAACTACATTGATTTCAAATACCTTTTTCTCAATTTTCTTCTCTTAACAGACTTCAGTGGCAAACAAACTAGTCAATTTCTAGAAAATAGATTCTGAAAAAAATATGCAGATGTGGGTTGTAGTATAATTCAATAAGAGTAGACAGAGCCTGGGATAAGTAGCTCTAGCTTCAGAAGATCAGCTTCAAGAGTGTGACCAAACAAGTGAATACAGCAGCAGGCAGACTGATTTATGTAACACAATAGTTCATCTCCACAAGTGTGAAAAAGAGACTAGATCCCAGTAATCAATCTGCATCAGCAGGTTAGGATTGAAAATTTAGAACCTGGTTATGAACTACTGGCTACAGCTAAAAGATTTGTAGATAAGCTACACTGCTATCAGAGGAGATGTCAGACATCAGAGTCATAATGAGAGCCCACTTGAACAAGTAAGCTCACGCAGGCAAAGCAGTGGCTGTCTGCTGGCAACCAGATCATATGTTCACACTTTTCCCTTCATTTAGAAATACTCTCACTAATGGCCCAGGTAACTTTCTATTATGAAAACCAGAGGAGACCCTAGAGTTTCTGAAAAGGAAAAGCATCACAAGGCAGAAATTCAGGAGGTGAAAAATACATTTGCAAACTCAACTTGAAACAGTAAAAGCCCCAACAGGTGGGGATTAAGTTAATATATCCCTAAATTAAAAATCATGCTTCTCAGAATTAAAATGCATGTTTGATTTTCTGACAATTCTTATGTTTTCCTAAGTCACTATTTTTTTTCCTATGATCCAAAAGCCTTGTTCAATGAGCCATCTGAGGAATCCATAGGAGGTTTTTCTCTCTTAAATTCTCTTTTCAATTAAGTAACTTTTTAACTTGTAGAACCTCAAATCAAAAGCACCTATGCTTTTAATAACTCATGATATTTACCAATACCTTTATTGTAGTGCCACTATATAATAGACAATCTAGTAATATACCTTTTTTCTTTTTTATTTATATTATTTTTAATTTGGAGTATAGTTGCTTTATAATGTTGTATTAGTTTCTACTATACAGCAAAGTGAATCAGTTATACATATATCCACTCTTTTTTAGATTTCCTTCTCATTTAGGTTGCCACAGAGCATTGAGTCCCCTGTGCTGTACAGTAGGTTCTCATTAGTTATCTATTTTATACATAGTATTGTATATAAGTCAATCCCAATCTCCCAGTTCATCCCACCCCCTCCCCCTTTGGTATCCATAAGTTTTTTCTCTACATCTGTGTCTCTATTTCTGCTTTGCAAATAAGTTCACCTGTACGATTTTTCTAGATTCCACATATAAATGACATTATACGATATTTGTTTTTCTCTTTCTGACTTACTTCACTCTGTATGACAGTCTCTAGGTCTATCCACATCTCTGCAAATGGCACTATTACTATATTTTCTAGTAATATACTTTTCTGTATCATTAAATATTTGGATGAATATTTCTTTAAAATATAGGCATTTGCTATTTAATTTCCTGTGAATAAAAATATGACATGTAATCTTCAGCTAAGTATAACAGGCTTGAGGGCTATCAGGTAAGCACTACTGCTGTCTCTGTCTTAGCATAAGTTATTTGAAACAGACTTTAAGATGTAGATTTGATGCAGAAATGTACTAGGGTTTATCTCCAATCTTCGGAAGTGCATGCATTTTTTTAAAGGCTTCTAATGTGCTTTCAACTTTTTGCCCATCTGGTCCTATTAACATGTAATTTAGATAGTGGAAAATGTGATGTTCTGAAGAAAGCCTAGAGGACAAAAAAGGTAACATTGCCCTGCGGCAGGGCTATGAATGCATACTATTGTACATCCCATGAGAACTTAAGTTGCTTAACCTCCTCCTGATAGCAATAGAAAACAATGCTCATTGGCCACAGATGGTATATGTGAAGCCATGTTAATGTGTTCTAGCAAAGATACTTTAAATTGCATGGTAGTTGCAAGGGGATTGCTTCTTTGTTGAGCTGTGGTTGTCCACTGTCATCTATCAGGATGATAGGAGTATTGCTAAAAGGAAAACAACAACAACCACCAAATCCCCAAAAATACAACCAGAATAACCAGGGTGAGATTATTAAAGGCATTGCACGAAATCAAGATTTAGAAAGGGATTGTAGACAGGGAAAACAATATGTACAAAGCATGGAGGTGAAGAATTAATATGATGTAGCTCAGAGTGGATGGAGTCTATGATTCTGGACATGAGAAGTGGTAAGTTTCCAAGTTCAAGGTGTATACAAGAGCATAAAGGTCTTTATTCAGTTTTGTATAGTGAACAAGGAATAGGAATGGTTGTATTTACCATTGGTTGTAATTACCAACTGTGAGGTTGTGTGTAACCTCACCAAGAGGCTGGTATTATTAGAATGGCATTTTAGAAAGATTGATGTGGTAGCAGTGGAAATTGTGACAAGGAGAAAATGGCAACATTTGATTAGAAAAAAAGTGTAATAGCCCAAGTGAAAGATGACTAAGGCCTGTCTTAAAGTAATACAATGTAGGATGTACTTGAAGATGTTTATTGAAAAGGTACACATTTTCAGCTATAAAAGAGTAAGTCCTGGGCTTCCCTGGTGGCGCAGTGGTTGAGGGTCCGCCTGCTGATGCAGGGGACACGGATTTGTGCCCCGGTCCGGGAAGATCCCACATGCTACGGAGCAGCTGGGCCTGTGAGCCATGGCCGCTGAGCCTGCGCGTCCGGAGCCTGTGCTCCGCAACGGGAGAGGCCACAGCAGTGAGAGGCAAGCATACAGCAAAGAAAAAAAAAAAAAACAAGAATAAGTTCTGAGGCTCTAATGTACAACATAGTGACTATAGTTAATAATATGATATTATATACATGAGAGTTGCTGAGAATATCTTTTAAGTATTTTCACCACACACATGCCCACACAAAAAGAGTTAAGTATGTGAGGTGATAAATGTGTCAATTATCTTGATGTTGGAAATCATTCTATGACTTATATGCATACCAAATCATCACACGGTAACTTTAAATATACACAGTTATATTTGTCAATTACTCCTCAATAAAGTTAAAAAAATACCCTTAATAGAAGAGTTTTAGAAATTGATGAGATATTTAAGAGATGGGAAATGCTGACTTGACTAAGAGATTAAGGGGAGGAATTAGCCATGATCAGAAGAAAAGGCAGCGTTTCTTTGGTGACAAAGGAAAAGAAGAATGGATGAAAATTGATATTAATTTTGTATTTTCAACAGTTTTAAGTATATATAGATGTATGTATACACATATGTATGTATGTTTTTATCAACACATGAGGACCTGTTGCAGTGAGAACTAAGAATAGGAGCTAAAATATGAGACACTTTAAAAAAAAAATCTTGTCAATGGGCTTTGGAATGCAAAACTTATCATGCCTTTAAGAATTTTATAACTGATCTATATTAGTAACTTGCAGTTTCATAATTCTAAACAGCTATCATCCTGCAATACCATTAATAAAAATAAACTATAAGAATTTTTATAGTATTAAGGTGAGAAAATATCTTTTTTATTGAGGTATAGTTGACATATAACACTGTATTAGTTTCAGGTGTGCAACATAATGATTTGATATTTGTATATATTGTGAAATGATCACCATGATAAATCTAGTTAATGTCCATCACTATATGAGAAAAGAGATTTATAAGCAACAATATTTTATGTTATGTGTTGCAGCCACAATAGTTAGATGTGTTTTTTATAATAAAATTGTTCAGAAAAATTAGTGAAAACACATCAAGTGATCTTAGAACTGACCAATGTGTTGGCCACTAGCTATGTGTCCATTTAGCATTTGTAAGGTGGCTAGCTCAAACTGAGTTGTACTATTAAGTATGAAATATGTGCTAGATTTTGAATATGTAATAGGAAAAATAGTAAAACAACTCAATAATTTTTATATTGATTAAATTTTGAAATAATATTCTGGATATAATTGGGTTAAGTATATTGTTAAAATTAACTTTGTTCTGTTTATGTTTGTCAATATGGCCACTAGAAAAGTTCATATTGCATATGTGGCTCACAGTATATTTTTATTAACCAGCACTACTCTAGAATATAATGAAAGTCATTTAAGGAATATTTAAATTACCAACTGTCTTCTAATTTTTTATGTGTTGAGAGTTTCACTTAAAGAATGTTAATAAGCCCTTTAGGAAATACACTGTGTTCTTAAGTCTATTTCTCTTCACTCTTTTCCCTATGATTAAACTCTTAAATCTTTCTAGTAACTTTTGTTTTCTGTTTTTACTTAAGTGGCACACTTGTTGAAAGTTTTTTTTTTTTTTGCGGTACGCGGGCCTCTCACTGTTGTGGCCTCTCCTGTTGTGGAGCACAGGCTCCAGACGCGAAGGCTCAGCGGCCATGGCTCACAGGCCATGGCTCATGGGCCCATGTGGGATCTTCCCAGACTGGGGCATGAACCCGTGTCCCATGCATCGGCAGGCGGACTCTCAACCACTGTGCCACCAGGGAAGCCCGGGTTTTGTTTTTTTAATTGATCCAGATATTCTATGTCTTTTTTTTTTTTGATTGGATAATTCAATCCATTTACATTTAGAGTAATCATGGTTAGGAAAGGACTTACTAATGACATTTTATTAGTTGTTTTCTGGATGTTTCTAGTATCTCTGCTCCTTTCTCTTTTAATCTCTTCTTTTGTGATTTGATGATCTTCTGGTGTGATATGCTTTGATTCCTTTCTTTATCTTTCATGTATCTAGTAGAGGTGTTTGTTTTGTTCTTATCATAAGGCTTATATAAGTCATCTTATAGTCTTTTTTAAGCTGATAACAACTTAACTTTGAGCACACACAAAAACCGTACATTTTTACACCTTCCTCATTTTATTGTTTTAATGTCACTATTTACATATTTTCATTCTGTGTATCCATTAACAATTCATTGTAGTTATAGTTTTTAGTACTCTGACCTTTTAACCTTTATGGTAGTGTTGTGACTTACCCACTACCATTGTAATATTAGAGCATTTTAACTTAACTATGTATTTCCTTTTAACAGTGTTTTATACTTTCATATGTTTTCAAGTTACCTATTAATGTACTTTCATTTCAGCTTGAAGAACTCTCTTTAATATTTCTTATATTTGACATTTAATAGCCGAGGTGCTAGATTTGTGGACAGGCTCCCTCCAGGGAGTAGCTAGAGACTTGATTTTACAACTGGAGCAAGCTGGGAGGAGACAGTTGGTGCTGTGCCTACCAGCTTTATCAGGCTCCTGGGAGGATCCCAGTCATCTCCCAGATGCAGGCTGATTAGAAGCTGGAACCTCAGGCTAGGAAAATACACGGTCAGATTCCTTCCAGGGAGAAGCTAGGAGATAGGCATTTTTGCCTGCTCCTTCTGCACTGAGCCCGTGGAATAATGCTGCAGGAAGTTTTCTCCTTGAACATGGGTTTGAAACTGCTTTCTTGGCTTAATGATCCTATGGAACTCAAGAATGCTGAGTCCCATTGCCTATCAGAGCTCGTGATTTGGGGTCCTGTCCCTTGGATGGCAGCTGCAAAATCTGGGGTACTATATGTATGGTACAAACCTGTCACTCCTCAGGGAGGATCTAAAAGTTGAGGGTTCCCTCCCGATTGTAAGGTTCTCTGCCTGGGTGAAGTTTATGGAAAGAGTGTAGCTCAGTCTTTCCTACCTGTTCCAATGCAGGTATGTTCACAGTTGCCCAATGTGTAGGACTTACTTAAATATTTTCTGTATTTCTCTCAGAGGGAATTGAGCCATGTGTAGCTGTATATTTGGTACATCTGTGGGAGGAGGGAAATTCAGGAGCCTCCTTGGTGACATCCTGAAGGCACCTGGTTTTAAGTTGAAAGAGGTGGAATAAGAATTGTTATCTCCTCTGTTCCTATCAGAGCATGGGATATATAGTGTGAGACATTGATAGTTTGCACTGGAAAGCATAAAACAAAGTCATATCTCTGACTGAGAATGAGCCTTTAATAAAGGTTCAGAAATACAAAATATATTCTATGCATAATTAGGGATACATTTTTTTTCCTTTTTAATTGGAAGGAAGGTTCCAGAGACCATAAAAGCATAAAATTCTTTGCTATTCAGAGACATTGAATGGAAGTTATTTTTCAGTGTCTTTTAGCCTAATGACCTGCTTCTTTTTTCACTTAGCGCCACTGAAGCTTGAGATATTTTAAATATATTTCCTGGCTGGCTTTAAATCGAGATATGCTGATGAGAAGCCTTGGTCCATTAGAAGGCTCTAGCAGTTTCTGATGTTACTAAGCCTCTTATGGTGTTCCAGCCCCGGGAGAAGGTGCTTCCTTGGAAGTTCCAACACTCTCAGTAAGAACACCTTCACTAGTCCATAGAACTGAAAACTCTGAATTTAATTCCCTACTACTCTTAATTCCCTACTACTACTTCTAATGCTGCATTAAGCACAGTAAAGATGTTGCCCTTTCTTCATACGTGCTTACATTTCTAGATGAAAGATTAATGGTATGATGTAACTCTTCTTTTCTCCATTTTCTTTCATATATGAATTCTCTATATAAACATATATGATTCACATACATGTAGCTATCCACATACGTGTAAAATGTATTTTTAAATAACACGTTATTTTTTAAATTAAAATGATGGATAATTCTAGGAAAGTGATTTTTGGGAGATGAGCATGCACTTCTTTTAAATACCATCTGTACATGCTAAGAAAATTAAGGAATGAGACCTTTGTAGAATAAGATTTCAGAAGATGGAGACTGAGGGACAAAGCTAAAAACCCACTATATAGTGAGTTGTATGAACTGGCAGGAAACCGGAAGTTTTTTTCTTTTCCAAACTCCACATTTCTCTTTCTGTTCTATCATTCTTAAGGTACTTTCTCATACTCTGTACTCAGCCTTACAAGCCATTCACAATCTTTCTAAATATCTATTTAAGGCCATGGACTTGGTGTGAAAGTGGTCACTTTCATCTGAGGACTTTTTTAGAGAACAGATTTTAAATAAAGGTGTGAGTTGTAGTTTCATCCCATGGAGTAGTCCATCATAGTGACATTAAGTTAAAATGATAAAGAAAAGGTTCTGTTTTTTCTTCAAAGCAGTGGTCACAAATTTATGACACTGTGAAAATACTGTCTGTATCCACAAGTCACATACCTTGCTTCCACAGGGTAGAAATTTAGGACAAAGGACTACTATGCATGGTTGGTGATGTTAGTTAT
The DNA here is from genome assembly GCF_949774975.1 of Lagenorhynchus albirostris. Classification (NCBI taxonomy): domain Eukaryota; kingdom Metazoa; phylum Chordata; class Mammalia; order Artiodactyla; family Delphinidae; genus Lagenorhynchus; species Lagenorhynchus albirostris. Next base: position 137,161,554 of record NC_083098.1, on the reverse strand, counting down.
AATTTTTTTAAACAAGATATAAAATAAGAAATGAAGGAAAATGGTGGTAGCATCAATATTGAACATGCAAGTAGAAGAGAAAACTATGGTAAAAATGGTTATACAGAAGAAAACATTTAAATGTATTAAAAACTAAAGCATCTTTACACCAATAATTAAAATGATTCATTTTTATAAGAATTGTGAAAAATAAATATATACTAACTACTTTCATTGTTATTTCCTTGATTCATTTATAACTGATTTTTATGCTAAATATCACATAGTTCTGAGATAATATCCCTGTGATTCATGTTCAGTGAACAATTAAGGCTGACCTTTCAGACATCAGGTCTTTTTTAGTCTTCTTTATTAATATTTTCAGATTCCATACCATCATTTTATATTTCACTAAAATTTTCCCCAGAAGGATTTTGAGCCTGGCTAAAAATAAAGAAAAAAATAAAGAAGAGAAGGGGTGGAGAAGAGATATAGAGAAAGCATATTAAGAAGAATGAACAACAAAGAGTTAATTATAATACATGATGCCTTTGAGATCTGAGAATTATAAGCCCTACAAATCCAGGCACTTTAATACTATACCTACATATCTCTAATTATAGTTTTGCCTCCAGTTGGAGATTATCAGAAATCTCAGGTATTAGTTTTCTATAAAAATAACATTTCATTTTTGACCAAGAATTAAAATATAGGAAATTTTCAATGAACAATAAATATAGTGATGGTTTCTTAAGAAACCTTTGCAGAACATGAACGCAATGAAGCAATTTGTATGCAGTTATTAAATATGCCCTCATCTTCTGATCTTTCCTATTATAATTAGTAATTACATTTCTTTCAATAAAACCCCCTAGGAGATACATTTTTAACATTCTATCAAGGAGTTAAGTAAACTAATTTCATTTAGTGGTGGATTTTTTTCTATATTCACTTACTCTTCACATCATCATGAGTTTCATGTGTATTAGTAATAAAATATATGATAAAATAACAAATTAACCCTCATTTTCTAGCAAATGTTTCTATTTTTAATTTTAAAAAAAGCCCCTAGGGTTTCCGCGGTGGCGCAGTGGTTGAGAGTCCGCCTGCCAATGCAGGGGACACGGGTTCGTGACCTAGTCCGTGAAGATCCCACTATGCCACGGAGCGGCTGGGCCCGTGAGCCATGGCCGCTGAGCCTGCGCGTCCGGAGCCTGTGCTCCGCAACGGGAGAGGACACAGCAGTGAGAGGCCTGGGTACCGCAAAAAAAAACAAAAACAAAACAAAAGCCCCTAACGCTAATTAATCAAGGGACATCATTTATCTTTTAAATTTAGCATACATTTACATACCTGTGTAACATACCTATGTTAAGCTTGCCTGGATCTTTGTCTTATTAATACCAAGTAGAATGTTCTCCCAGCCTCAAAGTTATTATTGTCTTGAATAAGGACTTATGCATGTGATTACTTAAAGTGTTTTATTAACTGAAAATAGATGTATGCACGTGATGATTAGTAAATAAAAAAAAATAGTCCATTTTATTTAGAGAAAGTAGTGAAGGTCTTATTGAAGAGATTAAAATGGCATTGAGTTTTCAAAGATGAACAGGTGTTAATGGAAAAGAGAGTTTGGGATGATGTGGAAGATTGTAGATGTAGTTCAGGAAGAAGAGAAATTAAAATGTGAGATTCAGAAGTTTGCAATAGCTTGCTGTTTTCCAGAACTGCATGCAATTTTATCATTCTTTACAATGAGACCTATCAGTGAGGATTAGGGAAGGGGTGACTACTGAGAATCCTTAAGAGATAAGCAGAGAATCAGATAAAGTGGAAGGAATTTTTATACAAGTTGAAGGAATGTTCACTTTATTTTATAGATAAAGAAAAGTCAATGTTGGATATTATGCAAAGAAATTACATCACCCTGATTTTTTACTCATGATAATATTTGGAATATTAATGATATATTTAGTATTCAAAAAAAATTATTTTCATCTGTAGGGGTTGTTTTTAATTTGTTCATTTTTAGTGTTCTGATCTTTAATATTGACCTTGAGTCTAAGTTTTATTGTCCCAACTAAGAGAAGACACAAATTAACCAGAGAAAATAAAGAAGCCAATTAAATAAATAGATTCTTTTCAAAAAGCATAAAAGAAATCATAGATTTAAAGTCAATGTGTTGCATTAAAAGAACCAGGCTTTCTGAAAGGGGAAAGATTTTTGAAATCTGAAATATCGCCAGATGTACTCTGCTTAGTGCTTCATATCACATGTGACTTGGTAAAGAAAATGAAGAATAATTTAAGAGATACTTTTATTTTTCTCCTGGCTACTTGGAGGGGAGATATCATAAAGACGTGACAGGATAATCTTTAGAGTGGGAGAGATGTATGGTGAAATACATCCTTGGTTAATGCTAAGAGTCAGAATGTTAAAAGAAGGTAGAATGTAGAAATTCCATACATGTTTAGAGTGATCTCAGAGCACGAGAACACTTGTGATTCATTTCTCACAGTGTAGTCTTGGTATACTTTAAGCCTCCTGGAGAAGAAGTTGTGCATCCATCATGGTGCCTGAGAAAAGACGTAGCAACTGCTCAGTATACTGAAAGATTTGAGAAGGCCCCCAGATAGTCTTACAAATCCCTGTGTGGCAGAATGCAAGGAAAATAACCAAAATCTTAAAAATGGATTCATTAAAAAAAAAAGGCAGATTGTTACCAAGTCCAAGCTTGTTCTGCTTACTGCATGACAGGCCAATAAATTGGGAGACAGGTGTTGAGGCAAGGAATAACGACTTTTTTGGAAAGCCAAGAGTCCGAGAAGATGGCAGACTAATGTCCTAGAGAACCATCTTATCGGGGTCTGGATGCTAGTTTCTTTAGTAGAACAAAGAAGGGGGATGTGAGGAGGTAAAGTAAAACAGCCATAAGTTGTTACAAATGTAAGTTGTTACAAATATCTACTGGTTTCTGCCACACAGGAGGAGATGTGTTAATTTCTTCTTTCCTGCAGCCATTCACAGATGGGCTGGGTCAGAATGTTTCCTGTGAGCTGAACAAAGGTATTTTAGTTTTACATGGGGGGGGGCAATGTTCTTGGAGATGGGCCATTACATTTACTTTAAGCTCTAGGCAACATCCCTTTAGTGATTAACTTGTAGCAAAAGCAATAGAATACAAAGGTTAAAGTAAAGAAACAGATCTGATTTGGAGTCAGATTTGTTATTCCCTATTACAAGAAGTGTATGAACTACTTTTGTCATTATTTTTATTTCCTTGATAGACACATTACATATATATTTCTCTAATTCTGTTTATCTAAACGAACAAAATGAAAAAAAAACTCTCCTGAGAAACACTTTGTTAATTTATTGATTTCCTAGACTTCTATATTGTTTCATTTATATTTTGATCTATTCCAGGGTTTCTCAGGGTGTGGGGGATGCCCATATCAGATTTAGAATCCAAACTCTAAAACTGGAGCATACCAAAACTGTGAGCACGCTAAATATGAGACTACTGTATTATGCTTGTACCCTAGAGGGTGGCTTTACTTGGCCTAGATTGGTAGGATCTGAGTGATTTTTAGGAGGAATGGATTCCATTTCTCTATGGAGATAAGAATCCCCCAAGTTAAGTTCTTGGGATTTCCAAATATTAGATCAACTGCTATTAATAGTAAAACAAACAAACAAATGTCACAAAGTTCTACCCTATGGATGTCAACAGAAACAACAAATGTCAGATTAAATATCAACATTTGAGTTATGAGATAGAGTACAAAATTTAAATATATATTTAATATTTAAAGAAACAAATCTCTGAGCAAAAAATGAGTAAATAGAGCTGTCTAAAAGGACAGGTTGATGTGAAAAAACATCCAAAACTGTATTTCAGAAATGATAAAATAGGCATATAGGAATTAAAAACTCAATAAGTGGATCAAACAGAAATTTTGGAAGTGGTAGAGAGAGAATAAGTGAACTAAAAATTAGACCTGAAGAAATTACTAGAATATAAACAGCAGGTAGAAAATATAAAAAGTTAAGAGAAATAACAGGTAAAATAAGAAAACCCAGTATATGTTACGCAGAGACAGTAAGGGGAAAAAAATTGAAAAAAAAATTTAATAAAACAATATACAATAGAAATGATTGCATTTTTTGCAAAGTTGCTAAAAAAATATATATCCACAGATATAGGGTAAAAAATACTGTGTAAAAGAAGGAGGTCAAAAATGAAAGGAAGTCCAGAACTTGACATATTGTAAAAAAAAAATACCAAAGAAAAAAAATGTTAAAATCAGCCAGAGGGAAAATTATTGAATTTATCAAAGATTTTTTAAACAGCAACAATGTAAATCAGACAAGAGTAGAATAACATCTTCAAAATACTAAGAGAAAATAAATAAATCATTTAACCAACAAAAGTTATGTTTTGAAAATAAAAGTTAAATAAAGACTTATTTAAATGAACATTAAGGGACTTCCCTGGTGGTCCAGCAGTTAAGACTCTGCACTCCCAATGCAGGGGAACTGGGGTTCAACCCTGGTCAGGGAACTAGATCCTACATGCGGCAACTAAGAGTTCACATGCCGCAACTAAAGATCCTGCATGCAGCAACGACAATCCTGCATGTGGCAACGAAGATCCCACATGCCACAACTAAAGACCCGGCACAGTCAAATAAATAAATAATTTTTTTTTTAAATGAACATTACAATGCAAGTTGGGAGGTGTATGTTTAAATAAAAATATTATCGTTTCTTTGTAAATTTGAAATGGGATATACTAATGAAGCAGTTTTGTGTCTGTGTGTGTGAAGTTTTAAAATATACAAAGTAAAATGGAAGTGCTACCAATCTAAAACGTTGGGGAAAAAATATAATATCCAAACCATTAAAGAGAAATAATTGGGTTAAAATTAAGATAAAAGTAATGTGAAGAATAATAAAACAAATCATCAAAATCTTAATCAATCAAAAAAATCAACAAAGAAAATGAGGACATAATTGAAAATAGAAAATGTGTAAGAATCTAACAGAATACCATTCAATGTATAATAGGACATGTAGAAATACTGTGAAAATCACCTACTGAGGTAATTGAGAAATTGATTATCATAAGAATATACAGAGAATATATAAGGAATATATCTAGAAATTTAAAAAATCTGAAAGTTCAAAATATGTAAAAATATAGATTTGAATGTATAGGACACTGTGCCAATCTACAGACCTGACAATCTTCTCCAACACACATGGAATATTCACAAAAATTAAACATGGACAAGCCCATACATCAATTCTCAATGATTTCAAGATCTGTATAATATAGATAAAATCTCTGGAACTTTGGGCCAGCCCAACCTCTGGAAAAGGAGAGGAGGACTGGAGATTGTGTTCAATCATGTGGCCAATGATTTAATCAATTATTCCTGTTTAATGAGACCCTTAGGCTCAATGGAACTTCCTGGTTGGTGAACACACTGATGTGCTGGGATAGGGCATGCAAGCAGCGCACCCCACTTCCCTAAACTTTGTTCTATGTGTCATCATTTGGCTATTCGTAATACTGACCAGGGTTCTTGGCCTTCCCCAAGCAATAGAAATTGACTAGAGGCCAGACAAGAAATTCAGGCAAGGGTTTACTGGGGCCCCTGCAGTAACAGCAGGGGAGTGAGAACAAGCAGCAGGTTCCCTTGCTCACTCACTCCCTGGGGGTCTGGGGGAGCTTGTTCCTTATATGGGGTGAAGGTAGGGGTGTGTCCAGGGGTCGGGCCAGAGGCGTGGCTTAGGTGGTTTGTCCATCCCTTGGGTGGTGGTGTGTGCAGCAGGCATGCTCAGTACCTTGCTTTTGCTCCCAACACCCTGTTTTTGCTCTAGGCTCTTCAAAAGTGGCAGTTGGGTTTTTTGGTCTCCTTGTATCTTTTGCATCCAGAATTTGCCCCAACTGCACATGTGCGCAATTATTTTTAGTCCCATATAGTTTCTTTGTATTTTGTTGCTCAAGGAGAGGTGTGTCCAGGTGCAAGCATTGCAGCATGGCAGCAAAGGGTCCCAAGTCCCAGCCTGTCTCAGAACGAGGCATCAAACGTTTTTTTCATAATTGGTTGGGGTAAGACAGTAATAACTTAGGACTACACCATGTTGAGATGACTATAAAAAAATTACAAAGAATTTTATTTCAGTAGAACACTGATAAGCAGCAGAAATGTATATTTTGGTTATTTTTTTTATTTTTAAACTTAGTATCTGTGTACTTCTTAAGCACCCCTATTGATGTCCTTAAGAATTAAACAAGGGGCTTCCCTGTTGGTGCAGTGGTTGAGAATCTGCCTGCCAATGCAGGGGACATGGGTTCGAGCCCTGGTCTGGGAAGATCCCACATGCCACAGAGTAACTGGACCCGTGAGCCACAGCTACTGAGCCTGCGCATCTGGAGCCTGTGTTCTGCAATGAGAGGCTGCGACAGTGAGAGGCCCGCGCACCTCAATGAAGCGTGGCCCCCACTCGCCGCAACTAGAGAAAGCCCTCGCACAGAAACAAAGACCCAACACAGCCAAAAATAATTAATTAATCAATTAAAATTTTAAAAAAAGAATTAAACAATAGTCTATTCTCTGCCACTGTATTTTATTATAAGAGAAAGTAGAAATGGAGTTGGATTCAAAAATAAAAGCCAGTGTAAAACTTACTTTCAAAAATAAAGCTTTTGATTTAAGTCTAGAATATTACTGATTATTTAATATCATGATATTGGAATAAATTGAAATGGAGAGTGAGAAGGGAAAAATGTGCATGCTGTTCATAATGAAAAAAAGTAAAAACAGGCTGAATGAATTATGGTCGCTGTTTTGATGGGACATGATATTCAATCTGTAATGGAGCACATAGATAATAGGACAGTGCACTTAAACAGAAGCTTTTTGCTCAAAACTGAATATGACATAATTGCGGTTTCAGTAAAAAAAAAAGACTGACCTTGATTTCTGGATGTGTTTATCTAAAAAATTATCTGAAATATGGGTGGTAATTCAGTAAAAGAAAGATGATTTAGATCTTTAAAGTAAGGAAATGTATACATATATATAAAACAGAAAAACAGTTCATGGAAAAATAAATGTCTACATTTGAATAAATTTAGTCCATATGATATTCTGTTGTGCTCTTGGTCAATTATCAGAGTCTAATTTGTGAGTAAAATTATTATTGAAAACCTTAGGCATATTTTAGTTAGGATTTTCAGAGTGTCTGTGGTTTCCTATCACCCACATACTAGTTTTATGTCTAGCAAATTATTTTTATCAGTTCAATGCAATACAATCAATCTCTGGTAAATTGAGCCTTTTGAATAAGATAATCAACTATACATTATAAATCACAATATCTCTAGATAGTTAGGGACCTATATTTACCCTAAAAGGCTGACTGATCTCAATGCCCTTTTAGGAATATATACAATTAGAGATAAAAAGTAAGATAATTATAAAATCTCTGTACAGCTAGACTCTACAAATAAATGAAACCTTTCATAGAAATAAATAAATAAATCTATATATATACATTATATTTTAAAGATTGTTTACTCTGGGTATTAGAGTATATCCTTATATGTTTTCAGAAAAAAATCCAACTTAAAATTAAACCTCCAAAAAGTAATTAGAAGGTTTAAATTTCCATACTGTTTTAAAAGTACATATAAAAATATGTAATGCCAGTATTTTCCCTGTTTTCTAATTCTAAAGAAATACATTCATTTATTAATTCACTTAACATATTAAGGAGCCTGACCTATCTCCCAGGCTCTTTGTTAAAAGCTAGGGATAGAGAGAGATAGATTTAATTTAGTACCTACTGGGAAGTTCAGAGAAGAAAATCAAGAATTATAGCACAGTATATTAGTACTAAAATTAAATGTATCCATAGAATGCTATAGAAGCCTGGTGCAGGGTACACCTTCAGTCTGAAGAAGTAAGGACTCGACCTAATAGAACAAGTACGTTTTAGACTAAGCAGGAAGAAAGTGATTTCTAGACTTGGAAAGACAAGAAAACATAAAATATTGTAAGTAATGAGTTAAGTAACCAAAGTAGCCAGACAAGGTAAATTATATAGGAGTATGGGTTAGTTAAGGCGTAGCTCAAAGTCACATGTGCCATACTAAGATCCAACATACAATGAATAGCTACTAAAAGATTTTGAACTGAATAAAACATACATGATTAATTTTTATTAAAAGTGCACTTTGTAAAGAGTGTGGATGATGAATTTAAGAGGACAAATGAGAAATTCTGGAGAGAGAGAGGAGAGTGAGAGAGACAGAGAGAGAAACTTTAAGAGTCTGTATTATTTACCTATGTGAGAAAGTAAACAGGCTATAAAGTGGAGAATGGAAACTAATGAATTAGAAAATATATGCCATAGAATGTATAGAATAATAAAAACTTAATTTTTAAAGCACCATTAAAATTGATAAAAGAAATACATTTAGTAAAGTAAGAAAAGAGGGATTGAACACAGACCAATTTCCTGAGTAAAAAGGAGGTCATCATTACAGATGCTTTATACAGTAAAAAGATTACAATACAACATTTCTGCTGATAAACTTCACATTTTTGATGAATTGGACATATTTATCAAATCCTGGACAAAAGAATTTATCACAACTGACAGAGGAAAATATAGGAAATTTGAAGTATCCTATAACTACTAAAGAAATTTAAAGTTAAAATTCACTCTCCCCACAAAGAAATTTTCATAATGAAGTTCAAATGGTACCACTGGACTAATGTCCTTCCCTAAAATGTTAAGAAAAAAATAACAGCAGTCTTATATGGTCATCCAGAAAAAAATAAAAAAATAAATAGAAATATTTCTTAAAATGTTTTAGGTGGAAAATATAGCATAGGTACCAAATGTGACAAACAGCACAAAATAACATTTAAGACTGTGAATATTAATGCAAAATCCTTAATAATATGGTAGCAAACCAATCTAGTTATATAAAAATAATAATGCATGCTCACAAACTTGGGTTTATTATAGGAATGCATGTTATTTACTATTAAAAATAATTCTATAACTTAGAAGAACAAAGAAGAAAGATCAAAATGATCATCTCAGCATGAGGAAAGTATTTTATTGTATTCAACATCCATTTGATGAAGGAGACCTATAGAAAAACTTACACTAAGCAACGTATTAATGCCAAAAATTTGTGAAAGCTTTGCCTCTAGACTAGCATGGCCACTGTCAACACTTCTACTCAACTTTGATCTGGTAACTGTAGCTAGAGCAATGAGGCAAGAAATATATGTCTACACAGAAAGCCATATCATCAGTGTGAGAAATTAAAGGTCAAAATAAAAAGTTATTAGGTTGAACCATATAAAATACTACTTTAATAGGTCATAAAATATTTAATATAAGCAGTTTGGTTTTAATACTTGATATTGTAAACATGTCAAATTTTTCCAAACTTATGTATCAATTGAGTAGAATTCCATAGAAATCCCAATGTTGTGTTCATAGAAATTGACAAGTCAATTTATATATATTTTTGGTAACTAGAAATAGGCAAGGACAATAAAGAGAAATATGAAGCAGAAGAATATTGATGCACTTATGTTATTAGATGTCAAAACATATTTTAAGTTACTGTAATGGAACATTATGATAGCAACATGAACATGAACAACTAAATAAGAGTCCAGAAATAAACATAATCCACATACGAACGCCTGTTTCATGACAACGATGGCATTGCATAGAAATAGAGAAAAGATGGTGCTTTCAATAATGGTCCTTGGTTGTTTGAGTTTCAACACGGGATAGAAGGAGAAACTAAACCCCAGCCTTGTATAGTATAAAAAACAAAAACCAATTCCCAGCAGCCCATAGATTTGAAAGTGGAAATTAAAATAATAAGGCTTCTAGCAGATAACATGTGAAAATATTTTAATGAACCTTGGAGGAGGAAATATATTTTTTTATTAATTTATTTATTTTTATTTATGGCTGTGTTGGGTCTTCGTTTCTGTGTGAGGGCTTTCTCTAGTTGTGGCAAGTGGGGTCCACTCTTCATCACGGTGCGCGGGCCTCTCACTATCACGGCCTCTCTTGTTGCGGAGCACAAGCTCCAGACACGCAGGCTCAGTAGTTGTGGCTCACGGGCCCAGTTGCTCCGTGGTATGTGGGATCTTCCCAGACCTGGGCTCGAACCCGTGTCCCCTGCATTGGCAGACAGACTCTCAACCACTGCACCACCAGGGAAGCCCGGAAATATTTTTTTAATGAGACAAAAAAGTAAGTTTTAAACAGAAAACAAATTGACCTACATTAAAATGAAGAATTTTTGATCATTCATAAATGTGAGAATGAAAATGTAAGCCATGGAGGGAAAGAACATAGTTTTAACACGTATATCCATCAGAGGACTAGATATTGAATATAGGAAGAACTCCTAAATGATAAGAAAAAGACAGAATCCCAAGAAATGATTGACAGATTTGAAATGGTACTTCACAAATGATATCCAGTTGAATATAAAAATATGAAATGGTCCAATTGCATTAGTCATCAGGAGAATGCAAATTGAAACTAGAGATACCAATACCTACTTCCTGAGAATCGTTAAAATTAATAAAATTGTGAATATAAGGTGATATGGAGCAATAACACCCATCATCTTGTGCTCATGTGAATGACAATCGATTAAAAACCTACTTGGGAAACTGGCATTTTCTGTTAAAGGTAATATGATGTTGGAAGTTTACTACTAGGTATACACCACATTTGTGCACATGTGCAACCCAAATGTACAGGAATGTGTTTGGCAAAATTATTTGTAATTACCCCAAATAAAACCAAACAACACATGCATCAGTATTATAATGCAAGTAGATTTAACACATTCTGAAAATGAAATGCTGTAAACTATATCTTCATATAACTGTATTGTTTTATAAGATCTAAAGATTCTTTTGATGGTGAGACATAGCACACTGTCACTGGGGCAAATGAAAGGCAGAATATTTTGTTCTTCACAGTTCTGAATGAGAGCAAGCTTCCAAGCAGGGCCACGTAGGGGCTGCAGTCAGGGTAACAGCAAGCTGTAGGAGGCAGCAGGTATGTGGCAGGTGGGTGTGCTTAGCTAGGTTTCGTGGAATTCCTGTGGATTGGTTATTTGAATAATTTCGGCAGGCTCCGATACTTTGTAAATGTCCCTGGTTGTCTGGTACCTAGCACTGGGGTGATTAGTGCTGATGCACAGCGGCTCAGAGTATGAGAGCCTGATAAGGGAAGTGTTTAAGATAGGGACTTAATCAACTGCTTATAAAGAGGAACTAACCAACCTCTAGCCAGGGCCTCAAGACTGGATCAAGACAGCATGATTTATAAAACAAACTAAATTACACATATGAACTGCAAAGACAATACTTAGTGAAAAAACCCAAAGTAAACATTCTTTACAATTTCATTTATATAAAGATAAATTTTAAGAGCAATGATAATATATCCATTGAGAAGTCAATTTAGTAATTTCCTTGGAGGTCTAGGGAAGAGGCTCTGATTGGGAACGGGTATGAGCTGGAGCTTTGGGGATATAATAAAGTTCTTTTTCTTCTTTGTATAGTTGTTCGGTTTTTCACAGTTTATTTAGCTGTCTGTACATTTACACACTTCTTATGTTAGTTTTATTTCAACAGGAAAATTATACATATGTACATATATATAAACAATCTAATACAAATTATACTTTATACAGCCATTCATTTATAAAATCTAAATGGGGTGTTAAAAGTCTGAATTTGACTCAACTAAATACAAATTTTGCCATCAAAGTATAGGAAAATCGAATATGTTCATTTTATAAGTGATTGTTTCAAGAAAGCTGCTAATTTATTATCTCCCCAAAGATAGAACTTATTATGAGTAATTAGGAAGAGAGCATAACAAAAAGGGCAATCCACAAGAGAGTTTGTTTTTCCCATCAATCTTGTATTGGATAGAAAGCATTAAAGTTTCTTGTAAAATGGCCATGGTAATTATTACAGAAACTATTACTAGAAGAGAAAATTAGCTAGAAACTGGAAATGGAGAGCAAATGTAAAATAATTAACTGAATAAGTCATAATGCTTGGGAAAAAAACATTTCCATGACACATAACAACTAAATGGCAATAATAAGCATCACTTCGTCTAACAGCTACATTAACAACTAACATTAATTTAATTTCACCCTGAAGGTGGCTCAGTAAAATAAAAAAAAAAAATTGGTATCAAGTTCTGAGGCTCTAATGTCCAGCATAGTGATTATAGTTAATAATACTGTCCTGTCTTCTTAAGATTTGCTAAGAGAGTAGATCTTCAGCATTCTCTCCCAGAAAAGGAACCGGGGGCAAATATATGAGGTGGTAGATGCGTTAACTTGATTGTGGTAATCATTTCATGATGTACACATATATCAAATCATCACTTTCTACACTTTAAATATATTACAATTTTATTTGTCAATTATACCTCAATAAAGCAGAAAAAAGAGATTCTGTGAACCAAACAAAAAATCGCAGGCATACCACATTTTATTGTGCTTCACAAATATTGTTTTGTTTGTTTGTTTTTTACAAATTGAAAGATTGTGTCAATCCTGCATCAAACAATTCTATCAAGGCTATTTTTCCCACAGCATTTGCTCACTTCATGTCTGTGTCACATTTTGTTAATTCTTGCAATATATCAGATTTTTTAATTATTATATTTGTTATGGTGATCTGTGATCAGTGATCTTTGATATTACTGTTGCAAAAAGATTTGACTCACCGAAGCCTCAGAAGATGGTTAGCATGTTTTAGCAATAAAAAATTTTACGTTAAAGTACGTACTTTTTTTTAGACATAAAGCTGTTGCACATTTAATAGACTACAATATAGTGTAAACATAACTTTTAAATGCACTGGCAAACCAAAAAATTCATATGACAATCTTATTGCAATATTCACTTTTTTGTGGTCATCTGGAACCGTATCTGCAATATCTCCGAGTATGACCACCCAAGGTAATTCTGTAAAATACAGAGAACTCTGTCTTATACGGCTTCTTGTGCAGCACTCCTCAAATAACATCCAGATAAGAAAACATCATATCCTGTTTGATGGAGGACAGTTCAAGCTATGCCTGTTGTCCACCATAATCATTAATAGTAACCCTTTAGCCTCTCAAAAGTGTCCCTATGTAGACTAAAATTATATGACTACTCAAAAACAACTAATTATCTACTGGCCTCTTTGTGCATCAAATTATTAAATCACTTTTTAACCATTAACTTAACCATTAACTTAATTTTGAAGAGGCTTAACCATTAACTTAATTGGAGTAACAACCCATAAGAATATAACTGATTGGAATACTTCTGACTTTATGACTTACCAGTATTACCAAAATTTTAAAGCACCATCCACGTCAGCTGACGTACTAAATATAATGATGGTGATTTTTAAATTTGTTTTCCACTCAATGAATTTTCAGAGTTTATGCACAGTTAATAACTGATCATTTTTGACCTGAAATTACATCAAATTATTTACAACTTGGTATTATTCAGCAAAGGAATACACATACATTTGATATTCTTTAGAACTCTTGAAACAAAAATCCATGCTTCTGAAATAATAATTTTGGGAGGCAGTTAGTATATTTCTATATATTCAGAATCTTATTTTTTAGTTTGTTTTTAAAAAGTAACATGTATGTAATAATAAATTATCCAAGCAGGTACATGGCTGGATAAATGCAAGTCTGTGAATTTATAATTTGCCAAATGGTTTGGAACAAATATTAGTCTTAATTCCTAATGTAGATACTATAATTTTCAAAAGACATCTTAAAATATAATTTAAAAAGTAATTATTTTCTCATTTACAGAAAAATCATAAAATATTTTAATGTATATATGATTGACTATCTAATTAGAGGTTTATATTAGAGAGATAAACTTCCTTTTTTGCAGCTTTCTATTCAGCTGCAATTTTTCAGCAATTTAAATATCTGTTATTAGTTTTAATGTGATAAAATTATTTTATATGGAAGTATTAAAATTTTTATCTTAATGTGTAAAATGTCTATATAACATGTAAAAAAAAAAACCTTGTACTTTAGATATAGTGGGGGGAAAGCCGATACAAATATTTTAAAATTGGAGTGTAGACTAAACTAAAAAAATGCCATTTGATCACATTTGTATACATGCTTTGTCATGTAATTTAATATGCTTCATTCTTATGTCCTTAAATAAAAACTTTGACTATATAGAGATATTCAGGAATAGGCTTTGCATTTCATACACAACAAATTATTGCAATAACCTATTTCATTAGGTAGAAATTAAAAGTCATACATTGTACGTATTTCTCTAGGAAAATTCACAATCCTATGATTTATATATAACATTCCAGCAAATTTCTCAAATAAATACAAGCAGTCATGGCTGTAAGAAGGTAAATGTGATGCTCAGCATGGAACCCAGAGAACCAAGATGGTTCTCTTGAGCCAGGGTTTTCAAAGGTCTAGTCTCTAATAAGCATACCAACAGATTCAGGTCTTTTAGCCTAAACAAAACATGTCTTTATATTGTTTTCAGTGCAAAAGATAGCCTTATAAGGAAAGGCTTTAAGTCGAGCAAAATGTGGAACAGTTTGTATTTTGACTAGTATTTTCTCTCTTTCTTTATTATAACCATTCTAATAGGTATACAGAGGTATCTCATTGTAGTTTTACTTTTCATTTTCTTAACGATTAATGATATTGAGCATCTATTCACGTGCTTATTAGCAATCAATAAATTTCCATAAAATTCTACCTAATTCTACCCATTTCTTTCTCTCCTCACTTTTTGGGATTCCATTTGCAAGTATGTTAGAATATTTGATGTTTTATCACTGGCTTCTGAGGCTCTTTATTTTTCTCTTTAACCTTTTTTTTTTCCTCTCTGTTCATCAGATTGGCTAACTTTTATTGATTTATATTCAAGTTTACCAGTTATTGTTATAACATCACAAATTTGAAGTAGATTAAAAAATCTGAATCATATTATTAAATTCCATAATTTCACTTTGGTTCTTTTAATACCCAACAAATCTCTATTTATTAATTTATGATTGCCATACTTTATTTCTTTAGACTTTATTTTCCATTTCTTTGAACATGTTTATAATAAGTGAAATAATTCTCTGTAGGAACAGGAATAATTTCTATAAATTGTTCTGATTTTTCTAAGTATGGATCAAAATTTCCTATATATTTCCATATCCCATAATATTTTTAAGTTGAAAATTGAGTATTTTGGTAATATATTTTATCTACTCTCAATTCTGGTATCTTCCCCCCAAAACGTTTTCATTGCTTTCTTTTCTTTCTTTTTCTATTTTTTGGTTTATTGTTTGTTTCTTTTTAGTTCCTTTTTAAAAATGATCTTCCTGAACTAAGACTGAAAATTCTATTTTCTGTGCAGTGGACAGTTACTGGTGTCTCTGCTCAGTTTTATTTAATTTTTTTTTTTTTTAAAGAAGATGTTGGGGGTAGGAGTTTATTAATTAATTAATTTATTTTTGCTGTGTTGCGTCTTCCTTTCTGTGTGAGGGCTTTCTCTAGTTGTGGCAAGTGGGGGCCACTCTTCATCGCAGTGCGTGGGCCTCTCACCATCGTGGCCTCTCTTGTTGCGTAGCACAGGCTCCAGACGCGCAGGCTCAGTAGTTGTGGCTCATGGGCCTAGCTGCTCCGCGGCCTGTGGGATCTTCCCGGACCGGGGCACGAACCCGTGTCCCCTGCATCAGCAGGCGGACTCTCAACCACTGCGCCACCAGGGAAGCCCCAGTTTTATTTAATTTTAAATCATTCTTGCTTTTATATTTAAGGCTAACTTTAATCTGTTTTTTCCTTCTTTCCATATAATTTAGTGATTAGCCAATGACTACACAGAGGTTGTTTTTAAAGAGTCTAAGCAATAATCCTTCCAACTCTTGCCAATAGATCTGTGTTTGCATAGGGGAGCATATTTAATGTTCAAACCATTTTTAAGTCATCACTGGCTATTTCTTCTTACTGTGTTCTTTAGTGTCTTGTATGCCCATGTGGATAGCCACAGAGTATACCAGGAGTGTGTCAACAGGTTGGGTCCTCTCTCTTCTCCATTGCACAATGCAGAGCCACAGCCAGAGATATTCTTTCTCTAACCATGACCACAATCTCAGGTTAAGAGAATGAGCTTATATCCCTGTTGCCTCTGAGGAGTCACATACACTGATCATGATGCTGGGTATTGGCAGTGCTCCTTGCTTCAAATCAAATGAGTCCCATGCTGCCACTCCTCATGGTTTTCCCCACCTGGAAAAAGCCTCCTGCTAACCAAGTATAAGCATGAGTGTAAGGAAAAAAGTGTAAGCAGACCCAGGCCAATTGCCACAGATTCCCACTGTTCTTACTCATAGTTCAGCAATTTTTCACGTATAAATGCTTCTTAATTTGGTTTATCCCTTTGGTCAAATACTAGAACACTAAACTAGTTGCTATTTCTTTTTTTTTTTTTTTTTTTCTAGTTTTATAGCTACTTGCTGGGGAGAGGACTTGTCAGACATCTCACTTGGCCATAGCTGGAAGTTCCACCTCCTTACAAAGACCAAAATAGGATGTGATGTTAAAATTAAAGTTTAGTTTGTAATCTTTTAGTGCTGTCCCACGGTACCCAATTTAGTGGCTGTAGGTATGTTTGTGTGAAAAGTTTAATCCATCCATTCTACTTAAATTTTCTATTATATTCCATTTGAGAGCTAAGTACATTAATTAATGGGTATACTATCAAGCCTGGTTGCCATATTTGCCTCAGTTATTAAATGGGATAGCTTTTCTCTCCCGGAATCTTCTTAATACAATGTTTCTCCTATCCTAGTTTTTTTCCTCCTACTCACTATCCCAGTTTCTTTCATTATTTAGCCAAACACGTATGTAACCTACTGATTATGCAGTGTTGCAAGAGTAGCTGAATGGATTACCAACGGGAGTAATTCCTCACTGTTATTTTCATACCTTTACTGGAAATAATTTCCTCCTCAGAGGATTTCTAAGGTACTTCCAGGAACCCAAATAACCTTATGTCTGCAAGCCAAACATTTTATAATATTGTCTCATACGGCTCAATTTGCCTACCTAGAGAATTATTCATAATTTTACTAGCCTGTCCTTTTAGTATTATTATGCCTTAATTCTCATATTATATTCATTCCTATACAGTTTGCCAGTTTGTAATTCTCAGGTTCCTCATCATCACACCTACTATATTAAGCATGTAAGATAAGCAGACAATACCATGCTAATATATAAAAGAGCACCTTTCCTTTTAAATGACTGATCGTTTGCTATATTTATAAAACAATTAACAGGTTCTAGCATTGAATTCAAAACCTAGGTACAGTAATGCCATAGAAGAAGACAAGGCCAAATCAATATGCAGCCTCATTTATTTTGGAATGTTTATATCCTATTTGGTAGGAGAGAGAAGGGTGAAAGACTAAAGCAGTAAATTAGACTGCTCAAATACTCTTTACCAAGATTTTACTGAGATGAAGAACCTAGTATTAGCCATATGCTCACTTCTCTTCCTGAGTCTCTAGTAAATTTTTTTCTAATTTAGTGGCATGGGGTGTATAAATAGCATTTCCAAAATTTGCCCTCCATTACACCACACTGTTTTCAGTGTGATATGCATATTTTAGTAAACTCCCTCACTCTTCCAGACTACTGGGATAGGCATGCGAATAATTACAGGGATTGCACTCATAAAGTTTACAGCATTTTCATTCCAGTGGAAAGATATATAAAAACACCCAATAGGATGCATAACCTCTATTCCACAGTTACTAACAGGCACTTCAAAACACAAGCAGGACTTCCCTGGCAGTCCAGTGGTTTTAAGACTTCGCCTTCCAATGCAGGGGATGCGGGTTTGATCCCTGGTCGGGGAGCTAAGATCCAACATGCCTTGCAGCCAAAAAACCAAAACATAAAACAGAAGCAATATTGTAGCAAATTCAATGAAGACTTTACAAAAATAAATAAAATTAAAAAAACACACAAGCAAAGGGTGGAATAGCTTCAAAGTCACCAGTTTTGGTGTCAAGGCACAGTCATGTCCCTTGTTCTTTGCTAAAAGATTGTTTTTCTTTTAAGATTTTCTAGCCTGTAACTACAAATGAGTACAAACCAATTACATAACCTCAACTTGAATCATTTCACTTTCAAGTGAGAACTGGATTCTAAAGAGACTGATGAAACACTTGCAAAGGAACCATGGAAAATTAAATGCAGTGACTACCGCCAGTGTGATTAAGAATTAAGTGTTATTTTTACAGCTATAAAGTATTTTTATTTCCCTGTAAGTAGGTGGTTGGAGCAACTTTATATGCCACAAACATCTTTCTTTTCCATATAATAATGGATGAATCTTGATGATATTATAACTTATACCTAGTGAAGATTTATTCTGAAATTCCTCCTAAATAATCCTTAATAAATGTAGTGCTAACACTAATAGCAATAGCAAGCATTTATAGAGCATCAAAACAATCTTGGTACTATTGTAAGTACTTTATATATGTATTATATGATGTATTATGTGATGTCATTTAAAATCATTCCTTAATTTTAAAATTGTAACTATTTTAAAGGATAAAAATAAAGAGGACAAATTCTAAGGTTCAGGTTGTATATTACTATAATACTTTGTAGTATTAAATCATTGGTTATAATATAAAAATCTACTTTTCGTAATCTTTGATATTGAGTTCTGAAAGAATATTTGTTTTCTCTTCAGTATGTATTACTTTCTCAACCACAGCTTTTTAAATGTTTCATCACATAGATCACAATTAATAGCAAACAAATAATCTGTTTTGTGTTATATTTGATTCCAGGAGAGACAGACAGAATGACAAAAAATCTAATAAGATATGTATCTTTTGCACACGAAAATATTTTAACCAAATCACATTTTTAAGAAGTTATGCAGAAATAGTCTGAAATAATGTGCTATTGAAGCGTAAAGTATCAGACTATTTCTATTAAGCCTCTAATAGGCTATTTATAAATCACTGTGTCTCTTTAAGGCTTACAAATTCAGGAAACCCACAGAAACAATGAATTTCAAAGAAAACTAAAAGAGTAGAAATAATTACCCAAGGAAAAGTTTTTTGCACAAGGAAAACAAAAATAGTTAACAACTAACTTCATAAATGTTAGCACATATAATGCCACAGAAAAATCTATCCTATTTCTGTGTCAGACTCAAAGTCAACATCTTCCCATATAACCTGAGAATTTCACAAGAAATTATTCCCTATTAGTGAAAGCTACTACGTATTAGATTGTCTTGTTATTTACTGCTTATGGTGAGTGGTGCCTTAGCTTGACAGTTGTGGAAGAATATGAAAAATCTGGAGAAAGTCCTTGATTTCATGTAGTCTACAATTAAGACATGGCAGACAAAATATCCCATAAACTGTACTATTTTTGGATGATATCGTCAATAAATAATTTAACACTTGGGAGTAAAGAAAACAAATTTTCCAAGTCACAGCAGTATTATAACCATTTAAGAAAACCACTTAATCACAAAAATGTATAATTGCAGTGTCTGACTGAACAAGAGGAGAGACATTCTGAATAATACATTAGAAGGTAACATGCTATTTAAAACTCCCATCTCATCATATGTTAGCATAACTTTCACCTATTGTTCTTTAAAGCTGCAAAACTATTTATAAACTTAGATTTTCCTAAGCAGGAGAAATTTTACTGCTGCTTTAAAATATATATCTCAGCGACTACATCAAACTAAAATGGTTTTTACAATTAAGGAAATTGTCAACAAAATGAAAAGGCAAACTACTGAATGGGAGCAGATACTTGCAAATATCTAGTGAGGGGTTAATATCCAAATTATATAAAGAATCATACAACTCAATATCAGAAAAACAATCTGGTTAAAAAATGGGTAGCAAACCTGAACAGACATTTCTCCTAAGAAGACATAAAAATGGCCAACAGATGCATGAAAAGGTGTTCAATATCACTAATCATCAAGGAAATATAAATCAAAACCCCAATGAGATATCACCTCATATCTGTCAGCATGGTTATCATCAAAAAGACAAGAAATTACATGCGTTAGAGAGGGCGTGGAGAAAAGTGAACCCTCGTGCACTGTTGGCGGGAATGCAAATTGGTGCAGACACTATGGAAAACAGTATGGAGATTCCTCAAAAAATTAAAAATAGAACTAACACACAAGCAGTTCCACTTCTGGGAAATAAAAACATTAATTTGAAAAGATATGTGTACCCCTAAATTTATTGCAGCATTATTTACAATAGCCAAGAACAACTTAGCGACCTAAATGTTCATTGATAGATGAATGGTTAATGACAATGTGGTATGTATATTCAAAGGAATATTACTCAGCCATAATACAATAAAATCTTGACCTTTGTGACAACATGGATGGGCCCAGAGGATATTATGCTAAGAAAAATAAGTCAGACAGAAAGACAAATACCGTACGATCTCACTCATATGTTGAATCTAAAAAACAAAACAAACAAAACAAAGCAGAAGAAGACTTATAGATACAGAGAGCAAACTGGTTTGCTGGTTTCCAGAGGGGAGGAGTTAAGGGGTTGTCTTGATAATATATATTTTTTTGTGCTGGTGGAAATAAATGAAGATCACACAAATGAGAATAAGCAAAGGCTGTATATTCATAGAGTTTGCAAGAGAGTCAACCACCATCACTTTCATTTGACAAAAAACTCAAAGGCAGACAAGGGATTGTGAAAACTCTACAGCAGAAAAAAGGAAAAGCTTCAAGTGTGCCCTGATTGCAAGTATTTGGCATGGAAAAGCTGGAGCTGGGCTAACTAGAAGCAGGTCATCCAATGTGGTTAGTTAGTGCAATATATAGTCTTTCTCTGGTTTGTCCTGAGTTGGAAGCAGAGAGGAAGGGAAGAGGAGGACAAAGCTAAGAGAAACTGGCAGTTATTGACCAAGTACAGATTCTCTGGGGCTGATTGCTGCATACATAGGTAGTGGTTTGGCTTTCTGGACTGGCTGCTGTGAAGGTTGTGGTCAGAGTTTTATATATATATATATATATATATATATATATATATATATATAGTCTGGTCATTGCCATTTGTATATTCATTCTCGAATCTTGATGCTTTTTTAAAAAGTTTTCTGCATTTTAAAACGTGCATTTTAAAACACCTAATTTGGGGTATGATGTTAACTGTGTCTGAAAAGAAAAAATGATATAACATATACTATATGTACATATAACACAAATGTCAGAGGCAATCAAATATCCTAAGTCTACTGTTACTCCTCATCACCAATACTGTCTCTGTATTTTTTGTCCTTGAGAACAGTTCTTCTGTAGTCCAATTCAAACATGACACATTGGTCCTCTGTGAGCAAAGCTTCCATTTTCTCTGTCTGCCTTCATAGTACTTTTACTATAGTACTTTTACTCACTTCCAGGGAAAATGCCAGACAATTTTTCAGTGCTTTATGCCTTTGATGCCAGGATCAACCATGTGAATTGCTTTGGCCATGAGAACAAGGTGAAAGTGACAGTGTGCAAATTCCTAGCTTAGGCTGAAAGTCCAAATAATTTGGGTGATTTTGCGTGGCATTCTGTGATACTACAGTTGCCATGAAAAGGACTTGCCTGTGGTAACCTGCTGGTTCCAGGAGTTAGAGAACGTTTGAGAAACCAGCCAAAATGCAGATACATAAGTCCAACAAAGATTAGCCAAAACCAGCCTAGATCAGCCAAGCCCCCAGATACTGTATGCTAGTATGTTTTAGATGTATTTTTACAAAGCAAAGGTGTATATATACAGATTGCACTGAAGCTATATGAGTTTATATCAGTTTAGGAAAATAAAGTTCCCTGGATTTCTTAATGCTACTGTAAAAAGTCTTAGTCTTATAACAAATATAATAATAATGAAAAAGTTTGAAATATTCCAAGACAACGAAATGTAACATAGAGACGTGAAGTGAGCAAATGCTGTTGGAAAAATGGCGCCAATAGACTTGCTTGATGCAGGGTTACCACAGACCTTCAGTTTGTAAAAAGCATGATATCTGCAATAAAGCAAAGTGCCATCAATAAGATATGCCTGTATACAAAGTGAGATTATGACATGATGAAGGGTTTTTTTATATTTGATTCATGGAATTAGCACTAATTCCATGTGCTAATGGAGTCTTCTTGATAAATAAAATTAAAGTTTCTGATTATGGGTGTTACAGAGACAATTAATATATTCTGAGAAAGGAATAACCAGATACATATTGAATTTTCTAGTAAGGGACCTAATAACATATAGAGTACATCACTAATAAACCCCAAAAGATGTTGATTCTATGATTAATGATTCCAGTGATTAAATTTTCTCTCTCTCCCTTTCTCCTGCTCTGCTTCTCTACGTTCTCTCCTCATTTTTTTCAAGATGATAAAGATATTTGAGAAAATTCATAGTAAATATAAACCCCAGGGATCACATACATTAAAATACCTAGTTACTTACCCTTGTTTGCTATAGATAGATGACTTGACTCTTACTTGATGTCCAGATTCAATCCCAGCATATTAATTTGTTTCAGTTTTTAGTATTAAAATTATGTCATTATTCTAAGCCACTTATCACAGAAATCATGAGGCAGTTCTTAGTTTGTAAAGAGCTCCTTAAATTTCAGCATTTATATAGTTTGAGAACATTAAAATTCACATTCTCAATGTTGTAGATATAAAAAAATCAAATGGAAAATACATATTTGTCAGATGTGATCACTGTTTATTGCAATGATTCAAAGTCCATAGAATATAACTCAAATTGCACTTCCTAATTGTGTGGTGCTAAAATTATAACTATATACAAGCTTTTGTTGTTCACTCAATTTTTCTATGCACTGATCAACTACCTTGATTTTGTTTCCTGAGTTACAGCCTCAAGTATAATTGCGGAGGAGTGTGCCCATCTAAAACTATAAACGCATTCTTAAGAGAGGTTAGGAAGTCTCAGTACTGCAGAGTCAAAAGTGCATAATAAAAAAACAGTGGATGAAAACTTCTGTTTGAAAAAATAAAATCTGCTACAAGTCTGTTGACTTGTTTAGGAGGTCGAATGAAAGTGTAAATCACACTTAAAGAATAAAAGACTAGTCATCACTATGCACACTAACATTTTCCCTCTTGAATCTTAAATAATTTGAGAAATATATTGAATGTCATTTGCATCCTGTTTAAGAAGAAAAACCTACTGCTGCTTTCAACCAATATTTTGGTGTATGATTTGTTTTTCTCTCTTCCCTATTTTTCTCACTTTAAATTTCTATTAACTTTAATTGATTTTACCTTATTTGCAAGTTTATTTGGAAAGTAGTAAAAGGAATACTAGTTTAGTAAATAGACTTTTCACAGTTATAGCATTAGTGTGTGTTTTGAAAGAGATTACTAAATAATTCTTTTCTATTTAAACAAAATGGTCTAACATATTTCCAGGTGTCTTTGAACTATTGGGCTATTCATATTTAATCTATTAAAAAATCTACTTCACAAAATTCAGATTAAATTCTCCAAAACAAGAGAGTTTTAAAATACCTTAAAAAGTAGAAATTGTTCTTTTTACTGTAATTATATAAGTCTACTCTTTAAGTTCAGATTCTTAAACCGGTATATGGTCTATAATCTAGTCTGCAGGTTGCATTCAACACTCATTCATTCAACATATCTTGAGTGTTGCATATATGTCAGGGACCATACTAAGATAGAAATACAGATAAAAATACTCTGATTATAAATTAACTTATACCAATCAAAAGAGTTTTTATATTAAAATTAACTCTCTAGTGTAAACTTCCTGCTAGTGAAGTAATCATTAATTTAATGGTCGGTTTACAACAAACTACAATATATATTTTGAAATTATGTTAAAAAATATTGCAGATGAAATCCTTTTTGCAAAAGTAAATGTATCTGAATGTATTTTAAAATTACATTTTTGGGAATTCCCTGTCGGTCCAGTGGTTAAGACTTGGTGCTTTCAGTGCTGTGGACCCATGTTCGATCCCTGGTCGGGGAACAAAAATCCTGCAAGACACGTGGTGCAGCCAAAAGAAACAAACAAAAAAAACAAAAGAAAAAAAATTACCTTTTTGATACATTCAGAACAATTATAAATCAAATTACTGAATCTATTGAGAAAAAATTTCAGAAATTTCTGGCATAGAAATTGTGTGAAATTTTGACTTTGATTTTCAAGTAACTTAATTACTAGGTTAAATGTGTCAATAACCCTTTCCTTAGTATGTGCTGAAATGAGGTGGTCAAGACTGAAATAAGTTATTTTATTTAAAACTCTTTTTTTTTGCTGATTTCTGTAGAAACTTATTGAGGTAACTTGTATCTTGAATATTTATTAAATACTCCAGTAATCTCTACTACTTAATAATGAGAAGAGACACTGCTGAAAAATCATTATGAGATTACACAACGTATGTGTAGGTTTCCAGTTTTTCCCCAGAAGTGGAATTACATTGTTCATAAATTTTTTTAAATTTAGATTAGGAGACAGTGGTGAGATAACAGTCTAGAAAATTTCATTTATTCATCAATATAGCTTGGGGAAACACCTTCACTAGAAGCTCCAAATGATTATTAGAGTACATTGCCCGGCTCAAATCTTAACCTTCTACCTTACCATTTTCCTCAGTTTCTTGTACTACATAGATTATATCGCTTCTAATTCTTCTCATATTCTGTTATTGATATTCAAAACACTTTCCCACCTTCTGAAATAGAAGTTAATAAAACCTTTCCTAAGTTAAACTTTGTTGTTATATTTCCAATACCCCTCATCCAAAATTTTGAATTCTAAAAATTTCTGAAAAGCAAGACCTTTTTTTTTTCTTTTTTCCTAGTACATCAGGCAGGGAGGGAAAGGTCCTTTCCTGAATCTAACTTGGTGGCAAAATGTAATCAGAAGGGTTGTGAGGCTATAATAATCTTTAGTTCATAGTTTTAATGTGAACACCTATGCTTTACTAAAAAGCAGTTTGTTTACAGGGCGTTACCCACAATGCCCTGGAGATGCTAGGTAACAGACTTCAAAAGGACCACTGATATACTGACCAATATGTATGAAGAGAGAATGATATTTTCACCAGATAACTAAAGGAGGTAGGGATATTTATATCATAATCGAGAAAAGGATAATAACTTCAAATACAGAAACAATGGAAACATGTAGTCTAGAATTAACTACAGAGGATAGACATCTTATTAGAGAATAAGTATTCATAAATACTCATTTGCTTAAATCTTATTATGCTAATACATTCTTTATCCTTAATTTTTGAAGTTTGAATATGTCTTCAAAAGGAAGAATAGATATTTTGCCTAGACTTGAACCAAAAGCGTTGGTGTAACATTTATGTTCCTTTACGCATCTTAATGAGTTGAAAGAAAATTTAAACGTTAAAATAAATATTCAGAATTTTAATCCTCTGGGTGTCTCCTTGCCATTTTTATGTGCATGTGTATATATCTCTCTCTGTGTGTATAACTTTAAGAATACATATGTATGTGTATATATATACTTTATATATTTACATATTTTTGAATATATGACAAATATGTTAGAAATGTGTGCATAGAGAAAACAATTTAAATGCAACAAAAGTTATTACTTATTCACTGTAATTAAACTATGAAGTATAATTTATTTCACAGCCTGTCAATTTTTAGGGCTGAAATTTATAAATGTTCTTTAACGCAAAAAGGGGAATAAAACCTTTACATCATATATTGCTAAACATCGTTTTTCTGCTGCAGCTTATATGTAACATTAAGTGCACTGAAGTTTTAATTAATTTTAAGCTTTGTGACCATAGTATGCAACTTCCTTTAACAGAAATTCTTTCTGAATTATTTTATATGATTGAATTTTAAAGAAAAACAACTCATTAAGAAACTCCTATTAAATGATGTACTTGCACTAATTAGGTAAGAATAAAAATTGATATCAATGTATTTTGATAGTTGGGATCATATCTGTTACATAAAATTATATGTCCTAAGCAGTAAGATTTAATAAATGTATTTTTTACATATTGCTTCATTTTTCAAACATGTAGTAGTATGAACTAATTGAATCAAGTTGAAAAAAACAGAGGTTGAAGAAGAAAATGTGTTCAACTTTTAATATTTGGGTAATCTGAGTGAATGGTATGTCAAAATTTTTTGTAGTATATTTGCTACTTTCCTCTAAGTCTGAAATTATATAAAATTGGATAGATAGATGATAGAGAGAGAGAGATGTTTATTTTTTGCTGAATTATACCCTTAGTGGCTAGCCTTCTTATATATTTGGTAATCTTGCTTTATGAAGCAATATTTCAGTCTTATTTATGGAACCCCTGCATGCCCATTTTGTATATGATTTATTCACAGAGAATTTGTCTGTTTCTTCTGCTGCTGAGACTGTTGGCAGGTGGGGAGGTTCTTGCTTTTGTTTTAGGTTAGGATTAATCAGAGACCCTAGCCAGGGCTACTCAAGTCTCTGCCCACTTCTTACCTTATGCTCAGATTATTATTGCTTGTGTTTGTTTGTTCATCTCGGGGTGGGGGAGGAAAGTTCACTGGCAGTCTCTTTCTCTGAGACCAGCAACCTGACAGACGGTGTCCTGTAAGGAGATGCGTCTTGGAGGAGGGGAGTCCCTCAGATCTCTTACTCACCTGTGATTCTGGAAGCAGAAGAATCATATTTATCAAGTGAATTTTGTTTATTTTATCAATAGGAAAGACAAGTTTAAAAGTTTGGTAACAGTCAATTTAATGTCTTGGCAAAACAGGCTTTCTAATACGCTATTTCTTGGAATATAAAGTTAGAAAGACATTGGAGGGAAAATGTTGGCAATGTATCAATATTCAAAATTCATATTATACGGGCTTCCCTGGTGGCGCAGTGGTTGAGAGTCCGCCTGCCGACGCAGGGGATGCGGGTTCGTGACCCGGTCCGGGAGGATCCCAGGTGCCGCGGAGCGGCTGGGCCCGTGAGCCATGGCCGCTGAGCCTGCGCGTCCGGAGCCTGTGCTCTGCAATGGGAGAGGCCACAACAGTGAGAGGCCTGCGTACCGCAAAAAAAAAAAAAAAAAAAAAAAAAAAAATTCATATTATACCACATAAACTTTATTCTTAAATTTAATTATTCATTTTTTAGAATTTATTAAATTTTATGTATTAAAATCTATCACTAAAAAAGTAAAATTATTTAACACTAAGTAGTTAAGATGAGGTCATTAGGATGGACCTTATCCAATAACTGATGTCCTATAAAGGGGGAACATGGACATAAAGACACACACACTGGGAGAGTGCCATGCAAAGATCACGGCAGAGATTGAGATGATGCTTCTACAAACCAAGGAATGCTAACGATTGCCAACAAACCACCAAAAGTTAGGTGAGAAGCATGGAACAGATTAGCTCTCATATTCCTCGGAAGGAACCAGGCCTGCCAATGCCTTGATTCTGGACTTCTGGCCTTCTGAACTGTGAAACAATAAATTTCTGTTAAGCTATTTAGTTTGTGATACTTTTAGTATCCCTAGAGAAGTAATATCCTAGGAATTAAGGAAACATCAGTGTTCAATAGTTATTTTAATGGAATTTTTTTTTTTTGTCTTGGAGGTAGCCTAATATACTAGATGATTATTACTTGTTTATTTCTGATAAAATATTAATGATGTCACGTCTTTTTGGAAAGTCCAATAGACTATTTTTCATTTTTTTAACATATGAAGTAGCCCAAATAAGGTATATTCATATGTATATTTTACATAGTGGGTTTCAAATTTTTAAAATTTATCTGATCAGATCCATCATGTTAATGAAGTATAGTTAATTATAAATGCTATTAAAGCTTCATTTTATAAAAATAGACAATTATAATTATGAAATGCATGCACCGTTTTATCTGATTGACAGCACTGAAGAAGTTTCACTGTGTAGATTATGTTAAAAGCATATCACGTAGTTTCTGTACCTCATAAATTACTTATATTTCTGAAGAATTATTTGCACAGATACTTAGGCAATATGGGGATATCAGCTCTTCTGAACTTTGGAAGTAAATTCGCCTATGTGTCACTTTGTCTTGTAGAAAGCATATGAAGAAGAATTTGAAAGATTTTCCATGCAAATGGATAATACAAAATACTTTTTTGCCAAAAAGTAGCAAAAAAGATTTTCTCTTTAAGTTCCTGGAAAGGCAGCTTTTAGGAGTACATTATTTCACCATTACCTGAAAAAAGTTAACTGTGTTCTTCATAGAATAGAACAAAGGGAAAAAGATTGTAATAATCTGAGGTATTAAATAGTTACTTCCTAATGGAATGAACCTTTGAATTTTTTTTTTTTTAACTAGCTGAGTGTGTAGAAGACTCAATGGGAATATTTCTATGAGCTCTAACAGTGTCTATCAGAGTAGGATATGTGACCAGATGATAGTACTATGGGAGGAAAACCAACATTTATTCATATACATTTATCTAAAATAATAAATGATGCCTACTATGAAATCTTTACTGATATTTCATATGTGGATTGGCTCTGGAGTCCTCAGTAGGTCTGCCAGTCAGACAGGCATGTATCACATAGCACAGGCAAAATTTTGTAAGGGAAGCATGGCAGATTACCCAAAAAACAAGAGGGTACCAAAAAGCATCCTTATATTTTATTTGTGTAGTATGTGATGAAATAATATAATTTTTATGCAGCAGATAAGTTTTACTAATAGCTTATCTTTAAAAAAAATTGGCTTAAAAAGAGTCTGCAAAGAATTCTGAGAAAGAAAATACTGGTAATACTAGAACTAATAAGCAAACACTCTCACTCACCTTCCCACAAAAAAGCAAAACATATTTTCCGCTAACTTGCATGTGCTTCTCTCAGTAATGGTATAATATAAAAACAATGGTATATTTAACCACATTTGATTGAAAAATCATCTGAAAAACTCAAAATGATGATTTAAAGTATGATTTTTTTTGTCTACTAACACTAAAGATAAATAATCTTGGGCTTCTCTGGTGGCACAGTGGTTAAGAATCCGCCTGACAATGCAGGGGACACGGGTTCGAGCCCTGGTCCCGGAAGATCCCACATGCCGCGGAGCAACTAAGCCCGTGCACCACAACTACTGAACCTGCACTCTAGAGCCCACAAGCCACAACTACCGAGACCACATGCCACAACTACTGAAGCCCGCGCACCTAGAGCCCATGCTCCTCAACAAGAGAAACCACTGCAGTGAGAGGCCCATGCACTGCAACAAAGAGTAGCCCCCTCTCGCTGCAACTAGAGAAAGCCCGTGCACAGCAACGAAGACCCAACGCAGCCAAAAATAAATAAAATTTTTAAAAAAATCTTACATTGAGAATTGAAATATTATTTGATAATAATAAATATAAGGCCCTTACAAGATAACATTTTTTTAGAAAAATGTGTAAAAATATGTGCAACCCTTAGAAAATCAGTTTTGCAAAGATATAATATAATTGAAAATAATGGCCCAATTTAATATTGAAATTGTGAGTGACATTGAGTTCAAATCCATGCAGTGAACATCAAAATTCATTGTGCATCCTTGAACTTTTAAAATATCCTACCATGCCCATGTGAACTTTCTGTGCTGCCTAGGGTATTTTGATACACTCTTTGGACACATTAGCTCTGCATTATCAAGCTCTCATATCTCTGTGTTTCTACAAAGACATTGTTTTTTAAATTTTTATTGACGTATAGTTGATTTACAAGTGTTAGTCTCAGGTGTACAGTGAAGTGATTCACTTATACACAGATTTTTTTTTCAGATTGTTTTTCATTGTAGATTATTACAAAATATTGAGTATAGTTCCCTGTGCTATACAGTAGGTCCTTGTTGGTTATCTACTTTATATATACTAGTGTGTATCTGTTAATTTCAAACTCCTCATTTATCCCTCCCCCCTTTTCCCCTTTGGCAACCGTAAGTTTGTTTTCTACATCTGTGAGTCTATTTCTCTTTTGTAAATACGTACATTTGTATCATTTTTTAGCTATTATATAAAGAGATATTATAATAGCTATTTTTCAATGAGTATCTACTATATAATGACTCTTTAGTACATTTATTTGAATCTCACACCAACAGTGCAGGATAGGAACTATCATCCCTAGCAGGGACCCAAGATATAAAGGGTCCAGTGTTGTACAACTAGTTATTACAGGATCTGGGTATTTGACACAAAGAATATTTGACCTTATTTTTCCTGTTATACTGATCACCTTTCAGTAACACAGGGCTTCTCCAAGAGCAATATGAGAATCCATAAACAAGAAGTGCTAATTATCGATATAATTCTTAACCAGTAATGAGTGACTCATTAAAGCCCACACTTGAAAAATATTAAATTTCTGGCTAAGACTGTTGTGTGTAGAGCTACCAGTTGCTCACCACCATACCAATATGACATCCCTAAAGGAAGTCAGTGCCAAGTTCCAGTGTCTACCTAGAGTCTTGACGACAGTATAGAAAAGAGATAGGTACCTTTTCATGGTATTCAACAAACTAAGAAAATAATTTTTCTCCAGAAAGCCTTCTACCTTTCAAAATATTTGAAAAGACCTGTGGCAAAATAAATGACTTTCTGATAGATCTGCTTACCATAAGGAGATGAGCACTTTACAGAGAGACTGCACTAATTACAGTAATAATAGTGCCATTTTTATAGTACTTTGCTCAACACTCAGTGCCTACCATGAAAATAATAAACTTTACTGTTATTTTATAGGCAGACTGACATTGGAGCCCTCAGTAAGTCTTCCTATCAGATAGGCATGTATCACAAAGCAAGGCGAGGTTTACTAAGGAAAACAAGGCAGAGCAGCCAAAATGTAAAAGAAGGTACCCCAAACGTCCTCATATCTTTATATCTATGTCATGAAGTAAACTTGCATTATATTATTCTAACCACACACACAAAAAACGATTTAAGTCATATATGAGGCAAATAAACTCAGGACTCAGTAGACTCAGGACTCACAGCCATGGTTTCACACCAAACTGCAAGACATTACCATGCCACTGCTCCCATTCTGGCATTTTAACAGCTACTTTAGTAAATAGATTGTTTTCTGAGTAGATTTTATATTGATTTTCGTTGAATAAATTATATATAAGATGGCATAAATATTTTAATTTCTTTATGTACTTTAGGATAATCTCGGACACAAATATTTATATTCAAATGCATTCTTAGCACAGTCTATTTCTTCTCTTACTGCATGTAGGGGGATGCTAGTAAGACGTGCCAAGTTTGTTACGTAAAAAGAAAAAAAGTGTTTCAGTATTTTGATGATCTGCAGACATAATCCAGATATGTACACATAGCCTAGGCCTATACATATAACTGATTAAGGGGTTACATTAGCCCAGTCAGTGAAAAAAGAAAAAATCAGTCCTATTTGTATCCAGGTAGAGAATGCTGTATAACTTCACAGCCATAGAATGCTTGATTAGCCCCTCTTTATCCCACTCTCTAGTTGGTCACTTATTTAATCTGTTTTATTCGCCAACTCTTGTCCAGAAACAACTCTTTTAAAGGTCTTCAATAACTTCCTAACACTAACTTAATGACATTTATTTAGCCTTTGACACCATTGACATAGTTCCAATTTTAGATTAGCCATTAGCCACTCCATAAATTTATTTTTTAACTTCTAACCTCAAACCCCAGCAACAAAAACTATGAGTAGTAACCTTCTTTCTTAAATGTTTTCCACAGGAATAATGAATATGTAGCCTATTTACATGTGTATTTGTCTACTTTTATCTATTAGCTATAAGCCCTTTGAGGCTAGAGAATCATATTTTTCTTTACAACCTGAAACATGGCAACAACACAATAAATATATGCTGAGCTAATTAGTTAACTGAGAAAATAATGAAATGTCTTTAGATTTTGACATTATTGTTCACATCTCCTCATAATTCTGCCCGTCATTTATCCCATGCCACCTCTTTCTTTTGGCTCAGTACCTAGAATATTTATTATTCCGTTGTCTTTTTCCATTCTGTTGACCATGTTCTCTTTAAAATTTTTGGTGTTCTCTTCCTCATTGTGTAGACTCTTCCCCATAGTATTCTGATTCTTATTTTTCCTACAGATTCTTTCCACATTAATTTAATATGCACAGGAGATGTTCTGGATCAGAAATGGATTTACTATTAATTACTTCACAGTAGAGAATTGTGTTGTATCTCTCGCCCCAGTGCTTACTTGTGGGTAACACAAAAAGAGCCGTACTAAATACCCCATATGACTTGTCAAGCATTCCATTTGTGAAGAGTAAGGGAAAAAAATTTTTTTCCTTTGCTTCTGAAGAGGAAGGAAGCAGGCCTCCTTGAAAACATAAAAGGTCTGAGTCATTTACTGGTGTGTAAGTAAAATATCTACAGCAGCCAAATAGTCCAGGTCTCTTGTTTGAGATCTAGAGATATCTCCAAGTTTGGGGACTTTATTCCTTTTCATTTGTAAATACCTAGGTAGCTGGCTCCCTGGTCGTCCTAACCCCTTAGAGCCTTAATTCTGAGACCTAGTCTGAGCTGTATCCATTTGTCTTTCTAAGGGAGGTAAGGAATTTAATTGTCCCTCAGATCATCAAAGTAATTCAGTAGACAAATGGCTACAGATACAATCTCATGTCACATAGGAGTCTCAGGGGTCTAGGACTTTGCAGGAGCACTGAGAGATCTAGGAAGGTTTTATTTCTCTATGCTAAGGAATTAAAAAGTCAGTAATCTTTCAGTCAAGGATTGCTAGGAAATCACACTATTGATATATTACAAGTGTACTTCAAAATATATCCATAAATATGACATCTTGAAGTTTGTGGTAATAGCGAAACTAGAATTATAATTTTCAAAATATAGAAGAGTTAAATACATTCTTCTATATGTGGCAGCTATGTTGCTAAGTACTAGTCTTCAAGGATGACACAAATTTTATTAGCCTCTAAGACAATTTAGCAGATCTTCAGGCCACTCTTTCTCACCAAATAATAATCATTCATCTTATGAAATCTCATAAACTCTACCTCCTTTTTTGTTGTTATTTTTAAAGCATGCTCATCATGTGTGAATTGATTTATCTTTACTCTTGATTTCTGATATTGAGATGCTTCCTGACTTTTTATCATGAGTACACATTCTTCATATGCATACATCCAGTCTGGAATTTTAAAATATAACTAATGAGAGAACTGAACTGCTTCATCATCTTATCTCTTTAATCTTGTTCAATAACAGTTTTCACCCTTTCTAACAGCACTCCTATTTTATTCGATATCTTCAAAACTCAAATTAGTAAGAGAAAACTTTGATGTTAGCTTTCTTTTCACAGAAGATCACTGAGCATGATCTTGTCTGAATCCTTCCCACTGCATGCTGAACACCATTTCGTTTGCATTTTATTGTTATGTGACCTAAACAAGTTTTCATGCAAGGATAACAGCCCGAGGGTGGCATTGATCTTTTATTCAGTCTCAGCTTTTTGTTTGTTATTTTATTAATAATATTTTTTAGTCCAGGAATGTCCATTTGGTTCCATTTTGTTGTCTTTGTTTCTCTCCTGAGATTTGAGAGTGCTTTGTGAGATTTGCATTCTCTGAAACCATGTTCAGTTGAGAATAGTTACAAAAGATGCTTTAAGATGTTGTCTGTTAGTGCCAATATCTTGTTTATTTCATATCCGATAGCTCAATTAGAATTTTTGGGCAGTTAGCTTTTGGACTCAATTAGCATTCTTTGCTCCTGAGAATGTGTCACATTTTTTATTTCTTCATTTTTCAGTTAATTTTGATTGTGTCCTTGGTACTGAAAAGGTTAAGTTGTGGGGATTCTGGGTCCTGTTATTTTTTTTGTCAGCATTTTTTCCTTAATTTTAGCAAGAAATATTTGTCTAAGCTTAAATTGTGGACTGTTTCTTGAGCAGCATCTCTGGTCTCAATTCCCATCTAGTTCCTTCAGCTGGCTGGTTTGAATCTGTTTAACCCATGGTTCAAGGTTCAGTCTGTCGACTGAAAAAGAAAAAACAAAGCACAACACGAGAGCTTTGAGTTTTAGTTTTATTTGAGGACTTACCCTGAGGACTGTAGCCCGGGAGACAGCCTCTCGGATAGCTCTGAGGAACTGCTCCGAAGGGTCAGTATACATGTGATTTTGGCGAAGGAGGTTTGTGCAACCAATCGTATGTCTCCATAGAAGGTTACTGCTAGTCACAAGGAGCAGATGACTCCATTAATGATTTTAGTGCTTTTCTAGGTATGAAAAGATGCAAGGAATTGTGTTCATAAAATTTTTTTCCTGAAAGTATCTTAACTGTCTACAGGCCTGTTCTGCCAGTTTTTCCCAGAGCACAGAGTGTTCATGCCTGATCTCTGTCCTGAGCTCCTCTCAGGGGCTGTGAAAGGTCAGTGACTGCAGTGGCTGATGACTTCATTCTTGTAGAACCAGATGGTGAGCTACACTTTTTTAGTTGTCAAGTCAAAATGCAGAGGGGCCTGGTTTGGATAACCCCTCTTTAGCATTTTTCCTTCTGAAATTCTTCTAATCTTTTCAATGTTCATAGTTACTCAGCTTCTCGTTCCAGTTTTCCAGGAGAGAAAGACTGGTCTTC
The DNA here is from genome assembly GCF_949774975.1 of Lagenorhynchus albirostris. Lineage (NCBI taxonomy): Eukaryota > Metazoa > Chordata > Mammalia > Artiodactyla > Delphinidae > Lagenorhynchus > Lagenorhynchus albirostris. The sequence continues at coordinate 137,126,735 of NC_083098.1, read as the reverse complement.
CCAGTGTGTACCCAGCAGATTCTGTATACACCACACGGACTGCTCCTGGTTTCAGATTAAGACCCACAGAAACATTCAGGGTCTTGTTCACTTCCCCTTCTCTCCTCAAAGGGCAGTGCATCCTCCATCAGAATCTTTCTGCTTCTGTCATTTCTGCATTATCTGCATATTTTTTGGTTTGTTCATTTGTTTTACCATAAATTTCATACCAGTTGATTTTTAGTCCATCATATCAGGAATCAGAATCAGTACCTGTTATTGAGAAACCCAACATATTAATCTTTTTTTCATGGGCAAAATATACTTTGAAATATTTTCATAGCTTTTTTAAAATTTCTGAATTATTGCATTGGACCTAAAATTATAAGTGATGATTGCTTGCAGCTAAGAATGATTATTACAGCAGTATTTTTAACTTTGTTGAAACAATATTGTCCATTCTGAAATACAATATAGTATGTGATCAAGTACTTATATATCTGAGGAAGCACAGATCTAAGTCTAATACTAGGATAAGCTCAGTTTTATTGGAGAGATAACCTTTTACATATTCATTTTCTTCATCTATAAAATGAAAATAAAATTTTCTATCTAATAGATTCCCATTAAATTAGATAGCATGTGTAAATTATGCAGTAAAGTTTCTGAAATAGAACCAATAGTAAAAAAAATAAACATTATTACTCCTTACCCAGTAACTTCCATTCACTTCCAGGGAGCATAGTACTTTTAAAATATATATATGGGTTTAGTAAATAACTACCCCTGCAGCTACTGTACATATCACAAAACAAAACAAAGCAAAACCTGTTGAATTTAAGCCTACAGTCTACATGTGAGAAATAAGGGGAGTATTAATTTTCACATACCCATTGTATATTTTGTATATATAGTACGCACACAGTGCCAAAAATCAAAATATTATCAATTTGAAATGGTATATAAATAGATAGGGCCAATCAAAACAAAGAGGATTATTTAAGTCTATTTTCTAACCTGTGATATATTTATATTAGATTTAATGGTCTTTTTTTGGAGGGAGGTAGGCTGTTGAGAAAGAGGTAGAATTAGTGGGAAGTGGCTTGAGGAATTTATATAATTTGGGAGCTTATATATTTTCATACATGTTGTTTTCATTACCTTCTCTCTGACCCGCAATGGTGAAACCTTTCTATTTACTTAACATTTATCTGTTGGAAGAGGAGGAAGATCTCCTCTCCTCTACTAGCATCATCTTCTTGAAAACAAACAAAACAGTAAGCACATAATTTTCAACTTGACTACAAAGATGTAAAATGCATTCGAAGTATTGCAGATTTTATGATTTCTTTAAAAAATGAGGATGAGAAGAGCATTGTATGTAAGGATCACTACTAAAAACTCTAGCTAATAGCTCTGTACAAATTCAGGGCCAATTGAGTATCACGTCCTAAATACAAGGAAAATAATCTATTTATCTTATCAGGAATCCCTTAAGTGATAAAAAGGCTTTACTGATGATAAAATGAAGTGTTTTGACTGGATGAGTTCAAGGACTCCTTTTAATCTACAAGGTCTGCTTTTTTTCTAACCCTAAATATGTCATCAATGTTGCCATCACCAGTCACAATATCTGATATATAGTTGGTGCTCAGTCAGTATTTATTAGAAGAATGATAAGCAAATATATACATATGTGAATTTTTCTGTTTCAGATTTAAAAATATCAAGGTGAGAAAAACCATGTGAAGATCTTATTCAAAAACATTACCTTTAAAATAAGGTAGAGTCAAATTTAACCAGAATGTTCTGTAACAAATTTAGACAGAGGAAAAAAACCAGAAAATATGAAAATAGAGATTTGTAAAATAATTTAAGGTTTCCTCCAACTCAGTAATCTCAATAGTATTTCATTTTTAATAGATATTTCCAAAAGTCCTGATTGCTAGTAGCACATAACCCGTGATTTCCAGAAAATACAAGAAAGATTTCAATTCTTTATACTCTTGCCATGTAGAACACTGACTCCAGGGTACTGCTGGCCCAGAATGGGCAAGATTGAGGTCAGGGGTGAGGTTGCATAAAAGTAATTGCTATTTGAGTTAAAAGGTTTTGTGGTATTCTGGAATTAATGAGTCAACAAGTCTCTCTTCCCACCCCACCATCAAACTAGGCACACCTAGTTTGTGTTAAGAGATACTCCGTTATTAGAGAAAAATGTGAATATATATTCAAAGCCAGAAACTCTAAGCAAGATGATAGATGAAGCATTAGTGACAGCTTTTGCTTCGGAGTAAATGGTTCACTCGATATCCTGAGCTTACACATTTTTCACATGAACAAGTTTTGCCAAATGAATAGTTTTTGCGTTAATATATTGGGTTCACATTTGCAACCTGATCTTTAACAAAATGCATTAACAGCAGGGCTCAAAAATGAATAGTTTGCGATGGCAATACCACCTCCCTGTTTTCTTCTAAATCCTGTTATGAGCGCCAAGAGGAAATGTGGTCAGCCTTAAAAATAATTTTGTGGAGAAGAAAGTATAGAGCTTCAAATAATAGGAGAAGTGATGGTTGTAAAATCTGGGGGAAACTGGGATAGCTAAATTTTTGTATCTATTTTTTGTATCTATGATTTGATATCAGTGGACATTTTGTATAATTGGGAATAAAAGAAAATTAAATGTTTTGACATAATAAGAAAAATATCTTCTGAGAAAAGTATGCACAGGCATGAATACATAGTTCTTAGGCTCTGCCTTACTGAGGTTTCAGAGAATGCTGTTTTGGCTTTGTTTGTTTGTTTGTTTTTATTAGAATTAAGGAGTGCTGTGAGAGCACAGCTGTTCAGAGAGAAAGAAAAAACATAGTTGGTCAACTAATGTGAAGGAGCTAGTATATGAAAAAGAAATCTAAACCTAAACTGAGAAGACAGCAGATATTATTCTTTTTTAGAAAATATAATATCCATCAATAGAGGACAATTATTATTACTGATAAAGAAGCGATGACATTTTCTTCCTTTCCTCTACACCTTTTTCTTCTTGTTCTTGTACCTGTATTTTTATGTATAGGACTATTTTTTCTATATGAGGGACCTTGTACCTGTACTTTTTATCACAGCAATGCTTGCTCACATCTACTTAAACCAAATGATTAGTTTTCCAAAAGATTCATTTATCACAACAGTAAAGGCAAAGGGTAACCTATGGACTGACTCACATAATTTGTTTACCAAGACTGTGATTGGTATAGAGAGAAAGAAATGTAAGGAGCTTCTTTTGAATATATTGAATATTTAAAAGATAGAAAAACTGAAAATGCAGAGGAAGCATTAAAAAAAAAAAAAGCAGACCAGTAAGATAAATATTGTCTCATTTATCAGCCCATACCTACTAGCTTCTCTTTCCTACAAGGATAATTTTCTATGGTTAATTTCTAAGTGATGTGTTTGTCAGACCATTTAAATATGCCTGTGTCTCGCAGCAATGATGAAGAACAGTAAAAACAAAAACAAACAGACAAAAAACCTCTTTGTTAAATACTTTGGAAAAGTCTATAAGAGTGTGAAAGCCACCATGACAAAAAGGAAATATCCAATATCACTGAAGTATTGACCTTCCAAAGACATTCATATCTCCCTCCCTTCCACATTCATTAGTCTCCTTCATATTACCATGCAATGGACAAGAAGGAAGCAATGAAATTTATTTTTCCTTTTATTAAAAATCCACTTTTGTATCTCCTGGAGAAACTAATATAGACATTTGCACACAATAGATTCTCAATAAATATTATAAAATTCAACAAAATTAAATTGTATTGACTTTGTAGGTTATATGCATCTTACTTTTATTCAAATATTTATTTTTCAAAAACATAAAATGTTAAAGTGAAGACACTTTAAAATTAGATCAGGGTTCCCTGGTGGCGCAGTGGTTGGGAGTCCGCCTGCCAATGCAGGAGACGCGGGTTCATGCCCCGGTCCGGGAGGATCCCACATGCCGCAGAGCGGCTGGGCCCGTGAGCCATGGCCACTGGGCCTGCGCGTCCGGAGCCTGTGCTCCGCAACGGGAGAGGCCACAGCGGTGAGAGGCCCACATATCGGGAAAAAAAAAAAAAAAACTTGATCATTTTAATGAAATAAGCATTACAGATTGTCAAATAATTTTGCCAGCATGCAGAAGATTTTGTGTTTGATAGTGAGAAGAAGGGGTACTGTGTGGAAACCCTTAACAATTATAAATGTCAAAGATAAATGTAATATAATTCAGTGTTCTATAATCTATCCAAGACTGTACCCAAATTATTGTTATTCTTTAATATAATTTTGATTATGTTATTGTTAAATGGCCATATATGAACTGATTTATCTTAGTCCTGTTGATTCATACAGCCATTGAACTAATGCAAACAAAACAGAATTGCACTGAATAAAATCACACCTACAAAATTAGTGCTGTTTAAATAACTCAGACATTTAGTGACTATATCTCAAACTCACATTGTAAAACACAGAGATAAATTTCTATACAAAATTGACCTTGATCTACCACAAACATTAGATACACTTGATAATTAATTTTTCCTGATGTATTCGTGTGGCTTCGAGGAGATGTCACTTGTCTGGCTTTGCTTCCGTCCCATTGATTTCATTGTCAGTCCCTTTTCATTACTGTACTCCCATATCAAAATGGTGGACTGTCTCAGATCTCAGAATTTGGTTCCCTTTTCCTCTATCTTCACATGTTCCCTGAGAGATCTCTTCCCGGCTATGTGACCTCTGGTTCTAGTGTATCCAAATTTACATGTTCATACTTCTTCCATGCCCAGATTGGTTTATCCAATTACCTACTAAATTTGGGTATGCTTATAGGCATCTCAAACTCAACATGTTCATCAACGATCTTCTAATATTTCCCCCAATATCTCCTTTACCTGAGTCCCCCCTTATCTCTGTTGATGGCAACACCATCCTTCCAGTTGCTCAAGACAAAAAAATAAATAAATAAATCAGAGACAATCATGATTTTTCTTTTTCTCTCATAGACTGTAACACATATCCAGTTCACCCTGAAATCCACAAGCTTCACTTCAAAACATATCCGGGCTTTCATTACTTTCCCTGCTTCAACTGTCTCACGCAGCCCTCATCACCATCATCTTTTACCTGTATTATTGTCGACACTTCCAACTGACCTCCTTGTTTTCACCTTTGCTACTTCAGGTTTATTCTCAACATAGTAAGGTGTTATTTAACTTGAGTTAGGTTATGTCTCTCATCTCAGAACTCCCCCACCGATCACCAGTTCAATCAAAGCCTAGAAGGCCCTAAGTTATCTTCCCTCTCTTCACATAACTACTGACAAAAACTGCCCCCCCCACCGCATCTCCTGGCTTTATCTCTTACTACTCTCCCCCTCACAGGTTTCCTTCCTGCTGCTTATATTTTTATTGAATGGATAAATAAGATCATCTCCCATGGTTGATCCAGAGAAATAAATTATACCAGTAAGCAAATATTATGTTATTTTTTACATACTCAGTTTGTGTGGCCATTATCTTCACTAAAGAATTTTATAAAAGGCATAGAGAATATTCTTAACTATGTAAAATATAAAGAAAAAAAGTTTTAAGTTTTACTTTCTCATAATAATTTTTTAAACCTGTTATTAAAAAATACATGAGTTATTATAAATTCCATGATTAGATTGCACAGCTATACAGTTTAAAAACATAGAGGATGATTCATTTTCTAAAATATGTTTGAGAGGTGTCATTAAGCGTAAATTAGTCTTAATTTTCAAAGAAAGGTACAGTGTTCTGAATTTCCTTGAAATTGCAGTCAAGCATATTTAGTCACGTGTTAATGATGTATCTTTAGCATCAGTTATCAGTAAATCATTCTTCCAAGTTGAGAGTAGAAAACATATGCTGCTTCTTATCACAGCAAGGCTCTGACTTACTTCACCGCAGGGCTAGAACGTTATAACCTACTAGAATTACCAGGCACATTTCATGTGAATGCACAGTAAAGACCACACTATGCTATACAGTGAAGTAAAAGAAAATGTTCTTTGGAAGCAGTCCAACATGCTGAGACTTGCCTATGATTTCCATATTAAACAGTACTGATGAGCTTGAAGAGATGAAATAGAAAATATATTCAAAGAGGATAAAGTAAAGGGCCACTAATCAGACAAAAGTAATTATGTAACTATTTAAAAAACTGTATTTTTGCAAAGTTTGTCTTGAATCAATGTAAAGCTCTTTTAAAATTTCAAATGCATGAAATAGGGTAGAAATAAGAGAAAACAGAAAAATTTTTGAATGTCTCCATTTGAGATTTGGAAAATAAGGATAACATTTAAATCAACTCATAGCTTTGAGATATTTTTGAAATGTTAGATTTTGATCCTAACTGGGAATTTTACAAAGCAGCTATCTTTAATTCTAAACTTAAATCTATTTAAGAATACTCTGTTTTTCAACACTGTGCTACCTGGATTATGAATTCTGTGGAACTAGTTTTTTCTTTTCACTCCTTAAAATTACTGTTATAAATTTCACATAGATATTAATATCTCATGTATATAGTAATGAGTAGCGCTGTAAGGAAAGCAGCTCTGGTAAGGACTCTAGTATAGTCTTGAAAATGTGTTTTCTTACCCAATTTAGAAGGCCCAATTCAGAAACCAAATATAATGGAGTTTAAGGAAAATAACATTAAAATTAAAGGGAATATATGGTACAATACTTGAATACTACCTTGAAGTAACAGATCTCAAAAAATTAAAGCTTTTTTAGACATAGAAAGTTTTTGCAAGAATCACTTCCAACCATGTAATACATAACCTCAGAAGTTTGTAGATACATAGGGAAATAAAGTTTATGGTGATGTTTCTCTAATTTTTTTTCCAAAGGAACCACATTTCTACTTTTCATTGCTTAGACATTTAGACAATCATAACCTTTGAATGTGACAAAATAAAAATGAAATAATTTTTACTTATACAGAGTAGTATGTTCTCGACACAGCCAAATATTTAAGTAATTTCAGAGTTAATTCACTTCTAAGAGGTATATGTGGTAGAGAAAAAAAATTAGGAATACGATAACACAGGGTCTTATCCATATATAATATAATTCCTGTTTCTTCAAGACAAAGTTTGCTTTAAAAATATGTCTTACCAATATTTACTGTAAAAGCCTAGAATAACTTTTTTTCTTCTGGTTTTATTGAGATAGACTCAACACACAGCCCTGTGTAAGTTTAGGGTGTACAGAATAACAATTTGACTTGACTCACATATGTCATGAAATGATTATCACAGTAAGTTTACTTAATATCCATCATCTTGTGTGTCTGTCTCTCTCCATCAGTCTATCTACCTCTCTGTCTATCTATCTATCTATCTATCTCTCTACCTATCTACCTATCTATCTATCTATCTGTCTGACTGTCTGTCTGTCTATCCATCTGTCTGTCTACCTATCTATCTGTCTGTCTCTGTCTATCTTGTTATCTCCCCTTGTGATGAAAACTCAGGATTTACACTCTTAATGACATATATACACATATATATGTTATAAGCTGGTGGTGAACTCTAGTTATCATGCTGTAAGTTATATTCTCAGTACTTATTTATCTTATAACTTGAGGTTGTGCCTTTTGACTATGTTCATTCATTTCTCCCTATCGCACCCTTGCATCTGGCAACCACAATCTAATCTCTTTTCCTCTGAGTTTGTTTTTGTTTTGTTTTGTTTTAGGTTGCACATCTAAGTGAGATCATGTAGTATTTGTGTTTGTCTGACTTTTTTCACTTAGCAGAGTGCCCTCAAGGACCATCCATGTTGTCAGAAGTAGCAGGATTAAATCATTTTTATGGCTGAAAAATATCTCTCTCTCTCTGTCATCTACAACTCTTTTGTTCATTTGTCCATCAATGGCAACTTAGGTTGTTTCTATGTCTTGGCTACTGTAAATAATGCTGCTATGAACTATGAATATGGGGTGCAGATGTCTCTTCCATATAGTGTTTTCTTTCCTTCAAATATATTCCCAGAAGTGGAATTGCTGGATTATATGGTAGTTCTATTTTTAATTTTTTGAGAAACCTCCATACTATTTTCCATAGTGACTGGACCAGTTTACATTCCAACCAATAGTGTACAGGGTTAACTTTTTTCCACATCCTTTCCAGCATTTTTTATCTTTTGTCTTTTTGATAATAGACATCCTAACATGTATGAGTTGATATATCATTGTGGTTTTGATTTCAATTTTCCTGATGATTAGTGATGTTAAGCAGTTTTTCATGTATCTGTTGGCCATTAGTATGTTAATTTTATGTGACGACTTAACTGGACTAAGGACTTAACTGGACTAATGTCCAAATAGTCGGTAAAATATTATTTCTGGTGTGTGTCTGTGAGAGCGTTTCCAGAAGAGATTGGCATTTGAATTGGTAGACTGAGTAAAGATCACCCTCACCAATAAGATTGGGCCGTGTCTAATCAGTTGAGGGCCTGAATAAAACCAAAAGGTAGAAGAAGAGCAAATATGATCTTTGCCTGAGCTGGGACATCCTTCTTCTGCCCTCAAACATTGACACTTCTTGTTCTCAACCTTCAGATTCACAGTGAATTACACCACAGCTTTCCTGGTTCTTCAGCTTGCAGATGGCAGTTAGTAGGACTTTCTGGTTTTCATTATCACATTATCCTATTTGTATAATACACAGATAAGTAAGTAAATACGTAAATATACACAGAGATAGATAGATATTCCCATTGGTTCTGTTTCTCTTGAGAACAGTGACTAATACATACATTAACCTCTATGTTCTTATATCTTGTTTCAATTTATAGTCTTTACAGTAGAGATCATCACTTTTTCTGTCTCTACCCATAAATTAAGAATAAAATGTAAATATTGGGACAATGTCTAATGCTATTTTAGTGCCTCTCAAACCTCCCCATTTCTATCCGCTAGTATACTTGAAGGGACAAATTGAATGCTCAGAAAATGTTTCCTGACCAGTTGAATGAGTAAGTATATGGAGAAATGAAAAAGCATAGGCTTTGTCTCACAAGGCAAAACATCTGTAGAGAAATATTTTGTGATGGTTAATTTTATGCATCTACTTGGTTAGGCTGGTCCCCAGCTGTTTAGTCAAACACCAGTCTAGATGTTATCTTGGACAACATCTGTTGCTATGTATTTTGTAAATGTAATTAACATTTACAATCAGGTGACTTTAAGTAAAACAGATAACCTTGCATAACATGGATACACCTGATCCAATCAGTGAAGGGCTTAAGAGCAAAAACTGAAGTTTCACAGCGAAGGTTTCCACACTGTTGTCTTGTCCTATGGGTTTCACACTTGCCAAACTACAACTAGGTAAGACAATTCCTTAGAATAAATCACATATATACTTTTAGATATATTCCGTTATCCCATTGATTCTGTTTCTCTGGCGAATCCTGACTGATATAGATTTAATTTACATCTATGTCAGATCTTATTTTGTCATTTTATTGATTGCTTACAGTATTATAATTGAAATAAAGTTGAGTAATATGATGTTTAAATTAAATGCAATGTGAAATTTAAAAATCAAGACAGATAAAACTATGAAATTATGTTAGAATCATTTCTAAATGCTGTTTTATATTGAGTTAAATCATGTTTTGATAATCTTATGTAACTATCTGTCTTTCATACAAACCCTAATTATTTATATCCAAACAATAATTTGATCAGACTTAATGTGATTCACTCTCAGTATAGCAGATCCATAAAAACTTAATCTTGTTTGGAAAAATTTTGAATAAACAATTTTGTTTATCTGACGTGGGCTTCATATTATTTAATGAATATATAACCCGGAGAAAACTTACTTATATCTCCTTTGTAGTCATTTGCAGAGAATACATTAATTAATTCATACATAATTATATATGATTGTTTTACTGCTTATAAAGTTTTTCCTTCAACTGATGGATTGAGCAAAAGTAAGTATTGTTATTTTTGTTTTAGTAAAAAAATATTTAAGAATAACATGGTGCATGATAATTTGACCCATTGAAAAGTATATTTTTAGAGGTCATGATGTACATTTTTATAGGGCAGCAATGAAACATGCTCTATTATTTAGGTAAAATAATCGAGTACCAATTCCAGTGTGTGTGTTGCGGGGGGTGGTTCCCCACAGCACCAAGCCATTCTCTGACATCAGCTGAGTATCCTACAATTAAACTCAATTCTGACACTATCTATGGAGCTAGCATCAGATCCCACAAATTAAGGGCTCAGTCCTATAAGACTGCCCTCCCCCACCAACTTCAGATGCCAACTGCAAGTCCGGATTGTCACCTGGGCTTCTGATCATCCAACTATAGAGTACAAGTTCCAACAAAGCGCTCCTCAGGTTTGATTAATTAGCTAGAGTGTCTTACAGAACTCAGAGAAACTTACTAGATTACTGGTTTATAAGGACATAACTCAGGAACAGCTGGATGGAAGCGATGCATTAGGCGAGGTATGGGGAAAGGGCCAGGAGCTTCCATGCCCTCTCCTATCATGCCAGCTCTCCCCAAACATCCACGTGTTCCGCAACCTGGAAGCTCTCTGAACCTTGTGCTACTGAGATATTATGGAAGCTTCCTTACATAGTCATAGTTGATTAAATCATTGCCACTGGGATTGATTTCAACCTTCAGCCTCTTCCTGGAGGTCAGGAGGTGGAACTAAAATTCCAACACTCTAATCACATGGTTGGTTCCCCTGGCAAACAGCCCCCATCTTTAGGTGTAATCCAAAAGTCACCTGATTAAACTCGACTGATATGGGATTGAAGTGGTTTGTTATGAATATTAAAATACCTTGTTTGCTCTTATCCCTCAGGGAATTCAAAGGGTTTTAGAATGTCTGCGCCAGAAGCCAAATGAAGACCAAATATTAATTTCTTATTATAAACCATAATGCCACATTAAGATATATGAAATTAGATGCTATCTAGTAAACATATCAATAGGTTACAACATTTGGAGCAAATAAGCCAAATGAAAATTTCATTAAATTTTATTTTTTAATATTCGAAGACATTCTATACACTTGTTAAAACTAGCAAATGGAAAAAAAATAAGATGTATAAACTTCTGATGTGTGATTTTGATATTTCCTTGACATTCATTACAAACAGGCAGCATATTACATACTACAAATTGACATTTACTAGAAAAATAAAGATTGAGCATTTCCATTACGGATTTGTTTGTTTATACTTAATTTTTCAGTTGAAATGTCCTGATTTTTTTTATCTTTTAAAAACTCCATTTTTCCTGGAGCTTGTGAACTGCACATATTTAAACCTCTTAAAATATGGATGTGAGCAATTTCACTCCATTAACATTTAAATATGAGTTGTGTATGGCAATTACAGCAGTATCTAACTGAAATTAGAGAACTGCAGATTATCATAGGGAGAAGATGAAACATCAAATAAGTTGTAGTACCAAATGAAGCCTGAAAGATACTAATTTCATCATACTGTATACTAAATGATATCTGTACATCCTAGAAAAGCAAGTAAATCCATCCATATAGAGAAGATAGGACTAAAAATCAATAGTATAATAGCAATCAATCATCATATGAACATGACAATAATAATATGTATCAGTTATACAGTACTGTAAATGACTAATGTTCTCCAGATAATGCAAATAGAATAAAGGTATAAATTAATTGTCAAACCTTTTGCAATTTGAAAACCTTTTCATATACTTGCCAGTTAAACTCAGAAGTTTATTAGGCTTTGATTCTCTATGTACACAAAGTATATTTCAAAATCCTGTAATTTTGATTTTGAGTGACTAGAAAACAATTATCATAACGAAAAGCAATGGACAGATCAAACAGATCACAGTGAAATAATTTTCTTGGAGGTGAAAATGAGTTTTCTTTTAGACATACAGAATTAAAAGAAATAGTGGGAAAAAAATTATTAGAGATAACTTAAAGAGTCAGGTAGATGGAAATCAGAATATTATCTTTTATATTAGTAAAGCTTTTTTGGAGAAAGCCACAAATGTGTGAATAAATGTGCTCAGTTATTTCACCCTAAAATTAGACATACTAGCTCACCCAGGGAAGAATGAAGTTAAAGCAGCAGAGCTGTGATCCATTTCTGTCCTGATTATGAGAGTGATATCCCCAGGGGAAAGAAAGCCGCTGACCAAGTCTAATCCTGTTGATAATTGGATCACCCAGTAAATAGACTAGTGAAATTTGCTAGGCAGAATTTTTTATCTCTGGAAATCTCATAGCATGATGTACAAGGTTCAGTATTATTAACAGAACACAAACCACAATCTGTGGATTTATGGCACGACACTCTGGAAGTTGCAAGCAACATAGCATTCTTTTTATAAAATGGAGATGTTAGATAAAGCTAAATGACCTCCACGACATGAGATGACACACAGACCTTACTTAGAATCTAAACTATTACTAAACTATTACTCTGGAACAGAGAACCTGAGGCTTTTGTGGGAACGAAGTACCTTGAGAAGTAGACAGGGTGTCCCAGTCGTCTCTCTGCTTCACTTATGCTACTGCATTGCTTGTGTTCTTGAAATTATTAGTAAAACTTGATGCTGGCAAGATCTGTGATTGAGTTGATATGACGATCTAATGGGTGGTGGTATCTCCGATTTACACCATGAGCAGGATTGTCTTTCAGCCAGGATGTAGCCGCTTACCCATCTTTGGTATGAAGGGCCAAAATTTTTGAGGCAAATTATAGGAAATAAGTGTTACCAATGAATTTTTGAGTAAATTGAATTAGATCCAAGGGGATTGTCTAAATGAATGATAGGGAGTACATGGAGGAAGACATGCTCAAAAATATTCTATTCCTGGTCTATTTCTAGCTGCTTTGGAAAAATTCAGACCTTTGAGAGAGGACAATATTGTAGAAGTAAGTAAAAGTTGTTAATTTTTTTTAAAATCAATGTATGGCCTACTTATGCAATTTTGATTACCTGGAGAGATGCCCAGTTTTCTCACAAAAATAACTCAGTTAGGTCTTCAATTACCTAAAAGTCTGTATGTAGGTAATTGGAGACCTAGATCAGATGACTACTAAATCCCAAGGATATTGTGTTAAAAAACTCAAATATTTTACAGAGAAATTCTAACAGAAGTCTGATGATTCATTAATGGCATAGTCTTAGAATTAAAATTGGGAGACATGTTGCTAATTTTAGATCTGCTAAAGAGAAAGGATGATTTAAACCCTCAATATTTATTAATCTTAGTTTTGGAAATTAAAAATATCTGTTTTTCATTTTAATACTATTTATGCACTTATGATCTAAGTCTGTTACATAGAATACTTGTAATATTGAACTGGTCATGGCCCAGCTGCACTCTTCAGTTAACATAGGAGAAGAGGTGAGTTGGGTGTCCAGATGTCCCTCTACTCAAAAAAGCAGAGAACCTGAAAAAATATTTTTATATATTTATATTACATTTATATTACACACAACACATGCCACACTCACAAATATATTGAAGTTAAAAGTCTGAAAACCTTTTGCATAAGGAACTGAAAGTTTCTTTGTCATCTTAAAAATGCTTTTTTATTTTAAAGCTATGGTGAAGCCAGTGTTTAAAAAAAAGTCCTTCAATACCGCATTGTTAAATGTTTTTCTAAAATACTATAAAAGCAACTGACTTTACAAGACTATCGATAATCTAAAAATAGTAAATGTGTTTTCTCAGTGGTTGCAGGATTTTCTATTATTTTTGCCTAAAAAATTAATAAGTATAATAAAAACAAAACTTAACAATTCTACTCCATGTGGATATTTTGAATATAGAGACTTGTCTACATGAAAAAAAATTACTCTCTCAATTTCTTTGAGACGTTAATTTTTGTTTTAATATTGTTTGGCTTCAGTCCATGTAAACATACCATATTTATCATCAGGCTTCATGGGAAGAAAAATGAAAATTTAAAGTTCTAGCTTTGATTTTGTTAACAGCTGATTTAATGTTGTCTCTATAAAGCAACTTGACTTTATTTGGGAAATGCCTTTAAAATATATGCATGAATCTCACTGTTTTGCCATTCATTTAAAATGTGAAAATAATTGTTTCTTTTAAGATTACAAAAGAAAAGCATGCTCACTTAAAAAGATTCAGATGGTCATTTTAATATGATAGGAAAGTATAAATTTCCTAATATCCTAATTCCTAGTCATAAGTGCTGTAAAAATTTAACATATATTCTGCAATATTTTGCAACACAGTTGCACATATACATGCACACACAAAAACACACATATACTGAAATGATCATATAAATTTTCTCTTAGGATATTTTCCCCTGAGAAAAGTTTTATGTAACTATGGTGTTGACTATGATGATTATGAATGTTTTTATTATTGCTATTTGACAGTATATTTTCATATAGCTTGTATATCTATTTGATCCAAGTGTAATAAATGGAGTTTTTTTTAAGTTACTTTCTAATTCTATCATTTTTATTGTATTTTACTGTATTAAGATAATAATTTTTGAATTTTTTCTTTTTAGTCTAAAGACAAAACCTTGTTTTCTGCCTAATTTTTTCAAACTCTGTTTCCTTCTAGAATTTTCTAATGTAAATTAATATCTGGACAGTTTTATTATTATTGTTATTAGTTCCCACCATTGTAGACGTATATAGAATTTGGTCTTTCTTTTTGTTAGAGAATTTCCTTAATCTTGATCTTAAATAAATTTACCAAATTTCAACCAGGCTTTCATGGTTTTACATTTTTATCAATTTTCCCTGCTAGATGGTGAGTCCCTTAGATATTACATGTAACCTCTAGGATCTGTATTACACATTCCAAACTTCTCTTATACATCTGAAACATTTTTTCTTTTATTAAATTTTTTTCATTTCATCATGCTTAAATATTCATGTTTAAATTATTATATGATATCCAATTACATCATATTTTATATGATTATTTACAATTCTTTTTAGTTTTTCCCTTCTGGGTCATTTCTCTTCAAATCTCTTCATCATTTGATTGATTTGACCATTCTGCAAAAATATATTGAATGCTTAAGATATGCTAGGATTCACAAAGTTGTTTCTGTAGAAAAAAGCTATTGTATTCCAATTATTATAAAATTTACAGTCCACATGTGAGATAGGTATCATATAAATAAATAAATATATTTTAAAAAGAGTATAGTATTTCATATTTTGACAGTTCTTCTGAAGAAAAATTGTTCAAGCAAAATTACTATATGTTAAAATTAATATTTAGATTGAGGAATCAAAAAATAGCCTGCCTGAGAAAATGACATTTACAGAATTGAAAGATAAATAGGAGTTGGGTAGACATGAGTAGTGAAGACAGCCTTTCAAGAAGAGGGAGTGTCATGTGAGAAGAGGTTGGAAAAGATTATTACATGGTCCAAGTATTTGAAAAAAGCTACAGTAATTGAAGTAAATTGAGAGTTTCAGGTTGGGGAAGTTGTTTTGTTCATGCTGCAAAATATACTGCTTATTTACACTGTGCAGGCCTTTGTAATAAATGCTAGCATTACAATTTGCTAGATAACACTCTGAACTCTTCACACATTTATTCTTTTTTTTAAAACATCTTTATTGGAGTATAAGTGCTTTACATTGTTGTGTTAGTTTCTGCTGTATAACAAAGTGAATCAGCTATACGTATACTTATATCCCCATATACCCTCCCTCTTGTGTCACCCACCCACCCTCCCTATCCCACCCCTTTAGATGGTCACAAAGCACCCAGCTGATCTCCCTGTGCTATACAGCTGCTTCCCACTACTATCTATTTTACATCTGATAGCGTATATATGTTAATCTACTCTTTCACTTCGTCCCAGCTTACCCTTCCCCCTCGCCATGTCCTCAAGTCCATTCTCTATGTCTGCATCTTTATTCCTGTCCTGCCCCTAGGTTCTTCAGAGCCATTTTTTCTTTTTTAGATTCCAAACATATGTGTTAGCATATGGTATTTGTTTTTCTCTTTCTGACTTACTTCACTCTGTATGGCAGACTCTAGGTCCATTTATCTCACTACAAATAACTCAATTTCATTTCTTTTTATGGCTGAGTAATATTCCATTGTTTACATGTGTTACATCTTCTTTATCCATTCATCTGTCGATGGACACTTAGGTTGCTTCCATGTCCTGGCTATTGTAAATAGAGCTGCAATGAACACTGTGGTACATGACTCTTTTTGAATTATGGTTTTCTCAGGGTATATGCCCAGTAGTGGGATTGCTGGGTCGTATGGTAGTTCTATGTTTAGTTTTCTAAGGAACCTCCATACTGTTCTCCATAGTGGCTGTATCAATTGACATTCCCACCAGCAGTGCAAGAAGGTTCCCTTTTCTCCACACCCTCTCCAGCATTTATAGTTTGTAGATTTTTTGATGATGGCCATTCTGACTGGTGTGAGGTGATATCCCATTGCTGTTTTGATTTGCATTTCTCTAATGATTAGTGATATTGAGCATCCTTTCATGTGTTTGTTGGCAATCTGTATATCTTCTTTGGAGAAATGTCAATTTAGGTCTTCTGCCCATTTTTGGATTGGATTGTTTGTTTTTTTGACATTGAGCTGCATGAGCTGCTTCACACATTTATTCTTTAATCTTCAAATAATCTTAAAGCATAGGTACTATAAAAATTAATCATCACAAACTTCAATTATAATAGACTTGAGAGGTCAGAAAGGGGAGCTTTCACACCACATGATGATAGCAAAGCCCAAGAGGAAGAAGAAAGACTTCCTCTTCTTGCCTGGCAACAGCTCAGCCAGTGAGAAACTGTCAGTCAGCCAATGAAAAGCCATTATACTTAGAACTCTCCATTCCTCCAATTGACTCTTTGTTTACCATAGCCCTCCCAACTTTCTTTTCCCCATTGTATCTCCTGTCCTTTTTGAGCTGGATTTGCACATGGCTTATCATGGCTGCAGACTGTGAATCGCAATTCTTTGTTATCCCAAATAAACCCATTTTTTCCTGGAGAAAAAACTGGCAGTCTTTTTGTTTAAAATGAACATTTATTTAACAAATGAAAAAACTTAGTCATTGAGCAGTTGAGTGATGTGTTGAAGACCACACAACTGAGAGTGGTGGTGAAGATAGGTTTCAAAGCTTTCCATCTGCTATCCGGTCTGTTCTCTTTATTCGGTGTACTATACTGCCAGTCAAAGATTTTGTATTTAATCTATGGATAATAGAAAGACATGAAAAGACAAAGTATGGGAGTAATAAAATAACTTTATTCTTCAACATCACACGCGGCTGCTTGTGCTGAATGAAGTGGGAATTTACAAGACTAAAAGTGAGGCGACACGTTAGTAAGCTATCGTTGTAGTTAAGGTCAAAAGTAATGTTGGCTATGTTTAGGGTAATGCCGGTGTGTGGCTGAACCACACTGACTCCATTTGTTCAGCTCCATCTTTGGCCCACAGTCCTACCCCCTCCCCTTTCGACCTGACTGAACTTTAGCCTACTCACAAGGAATGTGCCCAGGCCAGATAAATTCCCTATCAACTTTTACCTTGCCTTCACCTGATATGAAAACTGGAAGGATGCCTTTTGCTGACACAGATGGTCAGTGGTCATGAGACTCCCGTGGGGAGGAAAAAAATCTGGTTCCCATCAGTGTGGACGTGATTCTTTCTCCCTGGTAGTCAGATTCTGTTTTTAGCTTTGGTCCTTTTATTTTTATTTTTATTTTTTTTATAATTTTTTTTTTTTTTTTTGGCTGCGTTGGGTCTTCGTTGCTGCACGGAGGCTTTTTCTAGTTGCTGTGAGCAGGGGCTACTCTTTGTGGCAGTGCGCGGGCTTCTCATTGCGGTAGTTTCTCTTCTTGCGCAGCACGGGCACAGGCTCTAGGTGCACGGGCTTCAGCAGTTGTGGCACGCAGGCTCAGTAGTTGTGGTGCACAGGCTTAGTTGCTCCCCAGCACATGGGATCTTCCTGCACCAGGGATCGAACCGTGTCCCCTGCATTGGAAGGCGGATTCTTAACCACTGCGCCACCAGGGCAGTCCCTAGCTTTGGTCCTTTTAAATCTCCCTCTCCCCCTTTCTGTGGTGCGAAGCGCAGCTGTGAGTGCCTCTGGATCCTTGGTATGCCGCATCCTTCCTGCCTATATGTAAATTACTTACAATAAACTTTGTAGCTGCACTTTATGGAGTTACCTGCCTCATTTTTCGGATTTAAAGTTCCTTATTAGCTTGGAGGATGTTATTCATCTCTCATTCTCGCAACAGCCAGTTTTGATTGGAAAAAATGGTTGGATCAAATGTATACTAGAGAATGCATTGAAGGATTTGTCTTAACCTGAAAATGGGTAGTGCCAAAAAAGTGGGGGCAGAGGGGAAAGGGCCATTTTACTAAAATGGAGAGAAGTGGAAAAAGTACATAGTGGGAAAGAAACAAAAGGTCAGTTATGAAAATGTTAACTTGGAGATGCTCAAATTACCCAAATATTTACTGTTACATAAACTCAGCGTTCAGAAGCTCTATTTATTAAGATGGAAATGGGTAAAATCAGGTATAGCGAGCCATGGTACTTTTAAGTGTGAAATGGTATGTAGAAATGTGGGTTCTAAGTATGTTCATTGATACAAGAATCTCATTCCTTCCTTCTTGGCTTCCTTAGGGACAGAGCTGTCTGTCTGTCTGTCTATCTATCTATCTATCCTATTTTCACACAGACACTTAAAATATAATACTTTATTATATTAGTAATATATATACATATATACAGACATGACAAAATATAGCTCTTTTTATATCTCTACCTCTATCTGTATCTTTTTGAATATCTGTATACTAAAAAACATAATTTTTTTCTGATACTGATTCTGATTGAATACCCAGGATTCAAACTAGCTTTCCCCCTTTTGATATATGTTTACAGTGTTCTTTTTTTAATTGTCTTTGACCTGTTTGCATGTAGTAAAAATACTGCATTCCATATTTAGTAGGTTTTTATGTTGTTGCTTGTTTTGTTTTTACCTTTAGTGTGTTACGTTAATCACTTGGGATACACAGAGGTTCATTATTTCTGTTTGTATTCTTTGTTGATTTGATTTTTGAATATGTAAAGCATTTAACAGAGTTTTAGAAGGGAGAGCTATAAGGAAAGTTATGTTGAGAGAAGTATCCCACTCCATTTTTTTTCTATCCCATTCTAACCCCCATTCTTTTCATTCTATTTCCAATTTCTCTATATAATCATTCTCATTAATTTCTCTCTTATTTCAGGACTGACAAAGACAAAGAACAAAGTAAGCTGGAAATCTATTATGTCAGGAAGTAAGATAGTCTATAGAATAAAACGAGAATTCATAAATTCCTACTGGCTTAAACAAACAAACACATAAAGAAAAAAATCTTTTCTTCTATATAGAGTATAATTCTAATGAATAAAGTAGAAGAAATGATGGAAGAAAAAAATCACAATTTGGCAACTATAAAATAATAAAAATTTAAATATTAAAAATTTAATAGATGAAACTAGTGAGTGAAAGCTTGATGAGAAACAGGATGTTTTGTGACTTACAAAAATATCCTTCATGCAGTACTTATTAATTACTCCAGGAAAAATCTTTTTTGATCTGTAAATTAAGTCATAGTATTGTATTAATGTTTATTTCCTAAGTTTGAAAATTGTACTGTAATATTTCTTAGGAAATATACTTGGAGTAAAGTAAAAGGGCATCATGCCTGCAATTTTCACACAAACAATCAGAAGAAAAATCAATCTAGCTATACAATTAAAAGATAAATCAATCTATTGATACAATCAGAAGATAAATCAATCTGTCTAACCCCTTGAACAATGTGGGTGTTAGGGGTTCCATCCCTCACAGTTAAAAAGCCATGTATAACTTTATAGCTGGCCCTCTGTATCCACATTTTAACATCCACTGCTTCAACCAATCACAGATCATGTAGTACTGTAATATGCCCTTATTGAAGAATAAAAAAAAAAATCTATGGATGACTGAACCTTCACAGTCAAACCTGTGTTGTTCAAGGCTCAATTGTATATATTTATAGGTATAGGTATAGATATATCTGCATATACACACACACACAGAGACAAAATGTAAAATATTAACATTTTGGAGATATGAGTGAAGGATGTACAAGACTTTTTTTGTTTCCTTTCCACACTTTCTGGTAAGTCTGGAATTATTTTAAAGGAAAAGATTGTAAAAAGAAAAAAATAATCAGCAGCTGAGAGTGTACAGAGTGAATCTAGAACTTACGCATGATTCATAAGTCTCAGTATAAAATCCAATACTTAAAACATAATAAGTAAATAAATGAATTAACTAAGAGAAGCATGTAATTCTGAAATTTGCAGCTTCTAATTATGTATAATTTATGCAGTGTATTTATTTAGCTCTTTGAATTTGTCTTCAGCCCTCAAACTTTCTTTTCATCACAATGTGGTGGTTTGTGTGTGTGTGTGTGTATGATTTCAGCATTTGTGCCTTATTTTTCAGAGTCAGGTATACTTAATTTTTTGTTCTATGTAAATATATCAACTTTCTTTAATTCCTTGGGTAAAAATTCAGATGTATACCTCCATATAACTTGCATATATCTCTTGCTTTTCTCTTTTTATATTGAATAATTAAAGGTTTGATTTTATCTATATTCTCATCTCCAAATAGAGATAGATTTATCTCAAATCACTTTTGTCAAAATAAATGAACTACCTTAGCAACAATATCATGAACAATAATTAGACAATAGGATGAATAGCATCTCTTTTTTCTTGTTCACTAAACTCTATTTGATTTTTCACATAGAAATTAAGCTGTGCATTATACATTTATTTTATCACGTATTTTATTTAGTTAACTGATGATGGTAAGGGTTAAGAAAGAGACAATGGGCTCAAAATGGAGTCACTTGTACTCATTGCAGGTCACCAAACCAAGATAATACCTACCCTAATTGCAGTTTCAGCCTTTCCCAGGAATGTAATCTCAACTAGTCAATCTGGAATTTTCTGGTCAGCACTAGTGAGGGCCTAATAGACCCCTTTCATCCCCCCAAAGGAAGGTGGCCTTGCCTGAAATAACTGTTTCTTTTGTTTATGACTTCCTTGTCCCTCCCCTTTTTACCTTTAAAAACCTTTCCTTTTCTGCAGCTCTTTGGAGCTCCTTTCTATCTGCTAGCTGGGATGCTGCCTGATTCATGAATCATTGAATAAAGCCAATTAGATCCTCAAATTTGCTCAGCTGAATTTTGTTTTTTAACATAAGAAAGCAGAATATTTTCATTTAATAAGTGATCTTTAACTCTGTCTGCTTTCTCGTCATAAATATTAGCACCAAAAGTTACTCTGCCTGGTTAGAGAAGCTACTGCTAGCAGGAAGTGTGAGCACTGAACATTCAGGATTTTTTATTTGTTCTTTGTTCTTTTGCATATCAAGTGAAGATAATTTACAATAAAGATATTCACTGACTCTCACAAACTGCTTTGTTAACTGGGGGTATTCTCTTTTTTTTTTTTTTTCTTTTGCGGTACGCGGGCCTCTCTCTGTTGTGGTCTTGCCCATTGCGGAGCACAGGCTCCGGACGCGCAGGCTCAGCGGCCATGGCTCATGGGCCCAGCTGCTCCGCAGCATGTGGGATCTTCCCGGACTGGGGCGCGAACCTGTGTCCCCAGCATCAGCAGGCGGACTCTCAACCACTGCGCCACCAGGGAAGCCCCTGGGGGTAGTCTTTTTAATTTAGTATTTTATTGCTGTTGCTGTTCTTTGTAGGAACGTGCTCTTAAGGTTTGAGATTCTGTCTGTGGGGTGTGTGTGTGTGTGTGTGTGT
The DNA here is from genome assembly GCF_949774975.1 of Lagenorhynchus albirostris. Taxonomy (NCBI): domain Eukaryota; kingdom Metazoa; phylum Chordata; class Mammalia; order Artiodactyla; family Delphinidae; genus Lagenorhynchus; species Lagenorhynchus albirostris. The sequence goes on along the minus strand of NC_083098.1, from coordinate 137,104,829 downwards.
GTGTGTGTGTGTGTGTGTGTGTGTTAGGTCATAGATAACTTTTAAAAATAAAATAACAAGACAGAGTTATGAACTTTCTATTTTATTCTCAGTGCAATAATCCCTGCAGAACTTGGTCTATGGTAAAGACAAAGTCTCTGAATGCAATGGGGTGGAGTATCCTATGTCTTCTGCAATTTCCTCAGACCTCCAGACACTCTTCTGTTTTTGAAATTAAGCAATTAATTTTTCAGAATCTCACTGAATTCTTATTTCATAAAAGGAATTATATGGTGACTCTGTTCATTTTACTCCACTTGCAAATTAGGTGTTAATTGGAGGATGTCTCAGAATATTTTCTAGTGATTTTCTATAGCATTAAATTTCAAAGGTATTCAAGAAATTAGAGGGACTTCCCTGGTGGCACAGTGGTTAAGAATCTGCCTGCCAATGCAGGGGACACAGGTTCAATCCCTGGTCCTGGAAGATCCCATGTGCCACGGAGCAACTAAGCCCGTGCGCCACAACTACTTAAGCCCACGTGCCTAGAGCCCATGCTCCACAACAAGAGAAGCCACCGCAGTGAAAAGCCCATGCACCGCAACAAAGAGTAGCCCCCGCTCACCACAACTAGAGAAAGCCCACGTGCAGCAACAAAGGCCCAGTGCAGCCAAAAATAAAAATAAATAAAAAATAAATAAAATAAAAGAAGAAATTGGAGGTGTGAGAAATTAGAAATATAATAAAAGAACATTTAAAAAAAACTTGCCATAACATTATTGCCAAACTTTCCCTGAACTCCCAATATAATGGAGTTTTCTCATTACACTGGATTATTAGTTTATACAGAGACTTCAAATGCTACAAATCTCTGAGTTGTTTTTATATCATTGGAAACATAATAGTTATTGAGGGCAATTTAGAAATAATCAGTGTTGCACCCTGTGACATTCCTGTTCACATTTACAAATTTAGATTTGCCATCTCAAAAGTGAAATATCTCATTTATTTCCAGTAAAAAATTCACTTTGTCTTTAAATATGGTACCACTGAATGAACGGCAACATTCTCCTATGGCCTTCTGGTGAAATATACTAAACATGACCACTATGTTATCATTTACTGTCTAAAATGTTAAAACCAATAACAAAAATATTAAAAAGAAATAAAAGAAAATGCATGCATTGAAACATATAATGCAAATAGCCAGCTTTCTGAATTTTTTCATAATTTCATAATATTTTACAAACATTCTTTTATTTATTCTTCTCAGGTTTAGGAAAAATTCATAATCTTTGATTCTGTTCTCTTAGAAATAGGCTCTGAGATAGCGACTTGCTTGTAGGAAGTTTATTGGTGTGTGTGTCTGGAAACAGCCCTTGTGAAGAAGTAAAGTAATCTGAATTGGGCATAAGGAGAAGTTGAACAGCAATGAAGTTGCCAAAACAAAAACAAAACAAAAAAACCCTCAGTCTATCCAGTGCAGAACTCTGGAACTAGGATGGTGCTTCTGAATTGTCTGTAATCGTGTCATGGAGAATAACATTTGTATCATTCAACTGGATGAGTGCCCGCCATGGGGAAGGGCAAAACTTGGATGAGACAACTCTGGCTTAAAGAAATGCATGAGAAGTTACACAGTCACAAGCAGTTACCATCTGGGGCAATGCGTACCTTGGTCTTAAAGTTAGGACCTTGACAGCTGACCATACTATACCTAGCTTCATCTACTTTCTAATCAGAATTTAAAAGTCCAATTTTTGATCTCCTTTTAAATTGTATCATTCTAAGTATTAAAACGTCTTTTACGTTAAACGTAAGAAAACAATGTGACTTGTTGATATTTGTCTTAACAATTTTCTTTCAACTTTGAAACAGGTTCAGAATTAGAGCCATAAAGGAGGTAAAAAGCAAAGACAGAGTAGGAATTCAGTGCAAGACTGATCTGTTTAGGTCCCATTCCTCAGTTCTTCTTATATCTCCAGTATCAGAGGTTTTGGTATGTAACACCCCATCTCAAGGATGCCAAACAAGGTAGACTTTCATGTCAATGATCTGTGGGCAAAAGCTGCTATTTCAATTTCCAACATTGGGTCTGAATAGATCTATTATAAACCTTAGAATGAAAGAAGTACTCATTCCACAACCGCCCACCTGTGCAGATGACATTATTCTTTCTCTTCTGTAAGACTTTGTCTTACCTCTGATATTTTCTTTTGTCATTTATTCTGCTGTTCTTTCAATATAGGTTCACAATTTCACAAAACTTTTCAGCTTTATTGCAACTTGACTGATTTTCTTCCTCCTTGAAAGCATCATCTGCATCTTCTTTGACCATTCCTCTTTGCCTCGGAAGAGTCATCATTACTTTTCTCAAGAACTAAGGCAGTCATCCTTCCTTTCCATGCTCTCCTCTACTGTGTTCCCTTCTATTTTGCTTCAACAATTATACCTGCTGTTTTACACCTCAAATAGATCAACCAGATACCATCTTTCCCTTTATATACAATCACGATTAAGTCTCCTTCATCCTACTACATGTTTTTAAAGTCATTTCTTAAGCTATCATCTTTTCAGGATACTGTTCCTTTAATTTTCTTACTTTGTCAAGTTCCCAGAAAATACAATTTTCACTTGATACCTATTTTAACCCACCAAATAACTCTTCTACTTAATGCAATTATACATGATAAATTGTATTTCATTTTCTTAAAACTACTGTTTCAAGTTTAGTCAAAGGATCAATCCAACGGTCTCTTTCCAGACACTATTTGAAAGCTCTATTTGAAAACTTTTCCAGGGATAAGATACTCACTACATCAAGAAGAAGCCCCATTTCACCATTTATTAAGCCACAATATGCCATTCTCTGAGGCATACTGCCTCAGAGAAAGGCATATTGCCCTTTTCTGAGCAGGAGTTAAAATGCTCTGTGGAGATATATACACCACAATTACTCCTTTGCCTTCTGTCCTTGATAAAGGATCACTCTCTTATGCCATCTCGATTGTTTAAAACAATATAAGCACCTTAAATAATTTTAGTGATTTTACGAGTCCCATCTCTTTCTAGGATTCTTCTATGAATCTACTCTACTGATTGTTTCGATTCAGTTTTAAGCATTGTACTAGACCAGAGTGTCTCAATCTTGGTACTATTGACATTTTAGGTTGCATAATTCTTTTTTATGGGTGTCTGTCCTGGGTATAGCAGGATGTTTAGGCAGCATTTTTGGCCTCTACCGACTAGATGACAGCAGCATCCTGTCTCCAACCAAGTTGTGAAGCCCAAAAATGTCTCCAGATATTTCAGTATTTCCTCCTGGGAGCAAAATGTCCCTCTCTTAAGAACCACTATATAGACAAGTAAAGAGAGGCTATAGAAGTCAGAGAAGGATTTATATACAATAATATTAACAATTTTTAGGACATTTGCCATATGCCAATTACTATTGTAATACATTTATAATTTAACTGCCTTTATTTAATCTTTACACACACACACAAAAACACTATTAGGTAAATACTATGAAAATCCACATTTCACACATGAGGAAACTGAGGTGCAGACTGAGTATTTAACTTACTTAATATGTCATAGCTTATAAGGGGTAGAGCCTGGTTTTAAACCCATTTTGTCAGACCTCAGCACCCATGCTGTTAACCAACATAACAACTTGCCTCTAGCCCAAATTCCACATAAAGGCCAAAAAGAAAGAGAACCTAAAACAGAATATATAAGATTGCTAGAAGGACAGACTTTTTAAAACTTGAAGGCAATTTAAAGTAAAACAAGAAAGAGGACAGGAGAGAGAAAGAGACGATAAAATGTTTGGTTAAAAGGATAAGACGTAAAAGAGGCATAGATACACATCTTTAAGGAGTTAGAGAAGGAAGGGAAGAAAATTGGGCCATATCCACGTAAACATCAAAGTTAAAGCTACAATGTAGGCAGGTAATTTTTCTACTTTTTAAAAAATCATAGTTGTCTTTATTACAAATCCATTATTTCTGATCAATTATTTTCTCAAGAATACTGCTTTTTTGTGAATACAGATTGGAATTAGTGGTATGGAGAATGATGTAGCTATATTTACAATTAGGAATCTAGCAAATGCTACTGTGTAAAGCATATATTTTTTGTGGTGTCATGGAGTTATGTTTTGCATAATTTTACTAATGTTATAAGTAAATTAGGTTCTCATGAACATAAACTGGAAAGCAACATTATTGTTTGGGGTTATACTAAGTTTACAGTATTTTTTATTGTAAGAATTATCACAAGTTCATAGCTGCAAGATGCAAGAAAAAAATATACTAAGAGATCAGCAGTAGAACATCATACAGAAAGGTCCCACAGTCCAATTCCCAGAGAGTACAACAAGCAGGAGTGGCAATATGCAACCAGTCAGATGGAGAAGGCAACAATGTGCTAGGATGAAGTAAGGTCTTAGAAAGACTCAGCTGATTGCACTAGACAAAAGAGGTAAGTCTGTGTACAGTTGTTCAAAGTGTCGAGAATATTTTAAATTGGGTTTAGAAGGAGAATAAAGGTAAATTCTGGCTCCGCTAAACCAGATGAAAGCTCACATCAGGCTGTCCCGTCCAGTGCACACTCTACACAGTTGCTGAGGATGATGACACACCTAACCAAGGGAGAAAAGGTTTGCAGATGGACTTAAAAATAATAGAAAGCATTGCTCTGCTGCTCATTACAGGGTAGAGTACAATAGTTAAAATAAGAACTGTCTTTCAAAGCCATGTCACAGTTTTATGCACCGAAATACTAATCTTCCAAGGTATGAATGAACATGTTTTATAAATATCCTTGTTCTAGTCTCAAAATACAGGCTACTGTATATTTCACTAGTAAGGAAAAAAATCGTCAAGAATCCCACTAATTTTTTTTAAAACTCTCTTTTGACCATCTAAATATTTTTTGTGTGTCCTTCATATAGTGGCAGTGGGGACAGTGGTTTCTGAGATTGTATGAAGATAAGTGAGGAAAACAAAGCATGAAATATTGATGCTAGCTCATGAAATGGTTGAGAATAGTTTACTGTTAAATATCGTTGAGGTCATAGTTGGTAGCAAAGACCAAAATGGGTGATTTAGCTTATTTATGATAGTTGCTACCTATTTATAATAAAATATAAAGATTTTAATGATAGACACCTCAACATTAAACACTTATAACCACATAAAATAAGCCTTGGTATTCGATTTCTGTATTATTATACTCATATTAACATAATGACAAAAAATTATAGTTTGCAAGTATAAAATAGTAATTATATTTTGAAAAAAGCTAAACTTGATGTGTTCTAACAAATGCCTAAGAACATAGTTCTTTAAACTAACTAACTATATATTTGTCATTGCCGTAATCTCAGTGTATTTAATTTGAAAAATGTGCCCTATCTTAGGGCTTCATTTCCAAATTGTGGTGATATTTTGATTCAAAATTATCTCCTTCCCTGTTTATTACAAGGTAGTTTTTAACAGATGACCTCTGGAAAGTTTTACAAAAACAATTTCAGTATACAATTTTCAATTGACCTCCAGGAATACATTCTCAAATGGAATTTGAGATTGGATTGTAGATTCTGTCACATAGCCAGGTGAATTATATGTGAAAAAAAATGCCTCTGTGTGTCTATAAAATATGCATTTGTAACTGTAAATGGATTGTCAAGAGAATTTTACCCATTACCATTTTCTGTGATACTTTTTTTTTTTAAGAATTAAGTCCAGACGCTTTATTTATTGATTTATTTTTGGCCGTGTGGCATGTGGGATCTTAGTTCCCCAACCAGGGATCAAACCCGCGCTCCTTGCAGTGGAAGCAAGGAGTCTTAACCACTGGACCGCCAGGGAAGCCCCTCTGTGATTTTTAACAAGAAAAAATATATATACAAGATAAAGACAATGTCGGTTCAAGTTGGGTCAACTTTTTCAGTCAATGCAAAAACCTAGGGCATAATTTAACCCTACATTGTATGAATATTTCTTCTTTTTTAATTTGGAAGATATGATTCCACGTCACATTTTTCTGAAACTCAATTAAAAATTATATTCACATCTTCAAATTTCCTCCTTTTTTGAGACCATTTTAGTTGCAAAGTTTACAAAGTAACAGGCTGGATTAGAATTTGATGTTTGTCTTTCTCCTTCAGCATGACCTTTAAAATATCCTCTGAAAGGAAAGGAAGAACTCTTCCCTGCAAAATGGGTTACCTTGTCTTATATGACCGCAAAGCAAAATCACTGTCATTGGTGAATTTAGAAGTTGTTCATTGATATTGCATTGAGAAGAGCCTATTGGTTTCTAAACACATTTCTATAGCTGTTTGAAGAGCCCTCATATGTCAGCAGAAACATGAAACCACTGTGACTTCTGAAAATATTGATAGTCTATGTTCTCAGTATGGAGCAAAGGAGTAACATTTAAAAAAAAAATCAGAACTAACATATATACTAAACTTTCAATCAAGCAAAAGTCATTTTTCAAGATCTCATTCTAGAATGTAAGTTCACAACAGCAGGGAAGGTATACCTTGTTCACTGCCGTATCTTCAGATTCTGGAAGATGTGCCTATCAAAGGCTAAAAACACAAAAAACATATGTTGCTTTATTTATAAGTGTTTATTTATAAAAACTAAGCTAAGCCACCAAATTAAAAGGTCTCTAAGGAAATTATCTTAAACACAGAAACAGCATAGGGATTAGTAAATAACTTTACCAGTGATATAATTGGAATATTTTATAATTTTGTGGACTTATTTCTCAAAACTTAAATCCAGTTGCATGAGAAGAAGAAAGATAAAATGTCCACTGGTTTTGAAGAAGGAAAACATGTAACAAACAAGAAAATATAAACTTCAAATCCAGCCCTGCACTTGCCAGTTTAAATCACTTCATTAATCGTCCCCTTTGAATGTATAACAGCTTTTAAGTTATTAAAAATATTTTGGGGAGATGTTACTCCTCCATCCTTTCTTCAGGCTCCTCCCCAGCTTCCTCTTTTTAGTCACATAACACAATCCAGCCATTTTAACATTCATCCTATCCCCTGTCTAAGCATGGGGTTCTCTCTTGCCAGGATACTCTGTTGTCTACTCCTATCTAATTTGCATATATATATACTTTTGCTGGGCTTGAAGCCTCCAAACTTGGTTTAAGTCCTCCTCTAAGTGTGGCCCCCAGCCACCACTGTCCTATCACTTACTCACCATATTAAAATTACCTGGTTAGTCCTGTATTTTCTGACCTTGGCTATAAACTCTAGGAATATATATTTCATGGGAATGTCTCTTGGAAATATCTGGTGCCTAGCTGGTTTTTGGTACATAGCAGGTGTTCTGTAACTTTTTATGTAATCCTTTCATTAATGTGTATATAATTAAAGAATTGAACAAATTCCAAGCAAATGATTGCTTTGCTGAACTGTTGCTCTTATAGTGAAAAGAATGATCTTATATTTTCATTTGTCGCCTAGCATATACTACATAATCACATACAATATACTTCAAAACCACATTTTTTTAGACAAGTGTGAGGGGATCAACATCTGTATGATAAACTCCTTTATAGAAGGGGTTTTGGACAATTTTAGTAGCAAACTTACCCAACAAATGTAATAATTGGAATGAACGATATAAGGCAGGGGTCCCCAATCCCCAGGCCGCGGACCGGTACCCATCTGTGGCCTGTTAGGAACCAGGCGACACAGCAGGAGGTGACTGGCGGTCGAGAGAGCAAATCTTCAGCTCCCCATCGCCCCCCATCGCCCGCCAACGCTCGCCATCGCTTGCATTACCACCTGAACCATCCCCCACCCAACCCCCGTACGTGGAAAAATTGTCTTCCATGAAACTGGTCCCTGGTGCCAAAAAGGTTGGGGACCGCTGATATAAGGTGTTTATTTCAACCTTACAAATATTTTTAAGTAATGAAAAATATATTTCCTCAATCCTGTTTAAATTCACAATGTTATCCTCCTGTTTTGAACGCATTGTTTAAAGGGACTATATTCATGTTACATAAAGAAGTGATTTGTGTCTACAATATATTTCTCAGTAACTCAGCTCCCAGAAAACTTTTGGAAGATGGAACCTATCAAGTTAATAAAATCAGCTTTACTTGTGGTCTAATGTACAGAAGATAAATGCACCCAATTTCATATACTGTTCAATGAGTTTTAACAAATGAATACACTTAAACACCAGGATACTAAAGGTTTAATATATTTTCATCACCACATCTGTTGTGCCCCTCCTTGCTTGATCCTACTCTTTAGACAAATACAGATTTACTTTATATTTACTATCAGTTAAATTACTATTCGAGTTTCATGTAAATGGAATCACAAAATATGTATTATTTGTGTAGCATTTTTCATTCGGCGTGATGCTTTTGAGATTCATATATGTAGTTCTCTTTATCAGTATATTCCTTTATACTGCAAAGTGGCATTCCAATGCCATTCCAAAGTGGCATTCCAAAGTGCATATGGGTCATAGCCAATCTGGGACTATTATGAAAATGCTGCTAAAAATATTTATATCTCTATGTAGACATTCCTGTTTATTGTTTAGTTGAGTAAATACCTAGGAATAAAATTGCTGGGCTACATGGTAAAGAGAAACTAACAGTTTACTGAAATGATTGTATTATCTGTATTCCCACCAGCAGTGTTCGTCTGTATCCTGGCCAGCACTTGGTGCTGTCAGGCCTTTATAACACAGCTATTCTAATTGTTATGTCAGAGGCATCTCAGTGTGCTCTCAGGTGCGTGCCCCTGATTAACAGTAGTGTTCAGCATCTTTTCACGGGATTTGTGGCCATTTGAATATCTTCTTTTGTGAAGTTCTGCTCAAATATTTTTCCCACTTAAAATTTTTGATTGTCTTTTCTTCTTTGTGAGTTGTAAAAGCTCTTCGCACATTCTGGATAAAGTTTTTCTTCACGCTTATGTATAATAAGTCTTTTTTCTCTTTTCATTTTCTTAATGGTGTTTTTAGGGGAGCAGACGTTTAATTTTCATAAAGTCCAATTAACCAGTTGTTTATGGTTTATGCATTTTGTGTCTTATTTAAGAACTACCCCAAGGTCACAAATGTTTTCTCACCTCTTCGTGACTGGAAGAGTTTTTATATTGATTTCTATGACCCATTGTAAGGTGATGTTCATGCGTGGTGTACGTTAAGGTGTAGGGCTCAGAACAGGCCTCCACAAAATCTGCTAATTTGGCATGAGGGTTATTTTGAGCTAAAGGCAATGGAGACCCTGTGGACTCAAGAGAAATGACTGTTCCTCCTTTAAATACCTAGAAGAATTTAAGCGAGGGATTTATTTTTAGAAAAAGTGTTATTACCAGAGATAAATTTTATCTAAGTGGTCCCATCTATATGGCAGGGCAAACATCTAATTTCCAAACATCTGCTCTTCTTGTTGTCCTGTGAATGAACCCCCTGCCCAGAGGACCCTAGAAGGATAGAGGAAAGTTTTCTTCCTTTTTAACAAGGGTCAAGATTCACTGTTTTTCTTAATTTCTTCATTGAATAACCTTGGAACATTTGTCAAATTGAATTATATATATTTGTTTGAGTTTCATTCTGGACTATTTTCTTCCACTAATCCATGTGTCTATCCTTATATCCATAGTACATTGTCTTGATTATTGTAGTTTTAGAGTAAATATTGATATTAGGTAGTAAAAGTTATTAAATCTTGTTATTATTTTGGCTGTTCTAAGACCTTTGAATTCCTATGTATATTTTAGAATCAGATTATCAATTTCTACCAAAAAAGTCTGTTCAAATTTTGACTGAGCTTGACTTATAGTCATAATAATTTGGAGAAAACTAGTACCTTAAAAATACTGAGTCTTCCAATCAGTTAACCTGGTTTATTTCTGTATTTATTTTGGTCATTTAATTTCAGTTTTTTCTGCAATTTGGGAGGGGTGGGGATTTCTAAGAGTAACACACAGACACACAAACACACACACACTTATCACTGAGCTTTTAATGGTGCCTTTTTTTCTATTTTAAATAGCAATGTTTCTTTTAATTTCAATTTCTAACTTTTTTACTAGTGTATAAAGTTACAATTGATTTTGAATCTTGGCCCTGTATCCTGTACCATTGTTAAAGTCACGTATTACTTTTAGTAGAATTTTCTATTTGGACATTCTGTATGTACATGACCATGTTGCCTGTGAACAAGACAAATTTGCATCTCTTCAGTATGTAGGATTTTATTATTTGCCTTGCCATTTTGCATAATATAGAATCTCCTGTACGCCATTGAATAGAATTAGTCAAAATAGCTTGTGCATTTTCTGATTTTAAGAGAAAAGAAAACAGTTAAAAAATTAGTCTTTAACTAATAAGTACAATGTTATTTATAATTTTTAATAGATGCCTTGTATCAGGATGAGAAAGCTACTTTCTATATCAAATTTTTGAGTTTTGTTTTCTTTATTATTAGAAATGGTTTGTATATTTCATCAAATTATTTTTCTCCAGGTAGTACAGTGATTTTAAAATGTAAGTCTATGTTTTTTTCTATCATCATAGTGAGTTACATTTATTTTCAGATGTTGATCCAACATTTTTTGCATTCCACTTGGTGCATTTACCTTTTAACATTTTCTTAGATTTGATTTGCTAGTATTTACTAAGGATTATTTCATCTATATTGAGGAGGGATATTGGTTTATAGTTTTGTCTTCTTATAATGTTTTTCTCTCTAGTTTTAATGTCAGGGTAAAGGCTTCATAGAACAAGGTGTTCCACTAAAGAATGTTCCCTCCGTTCTATATTATAATGGAGTTTTACAGAATTGAAATTATTTATTTCAGTGAACAGTTTAGGCCTAGAATTTTCTTTGTGTGAAGGAGTTTTTTTTTTTTAACAGTTCGGATTAAAATCGATATATGGAGATTGTAATATTTTGTGAATCAGTTTTGATGACTTGTGCCTTTCAAGGAATCCATCCATTTCAGCCGAATTATCAAATTTTTATACATAAACTGACTCAACATTCTCTTACTTTCTTTTAATCTTTTTAAGATTGTTACATATTTATCCAGATTAAGAAGCTGAGGTGGGGTTTGGCATTTCAGGATATTTATTAGAAGTGAACATCTATGGAAGGAAAGGGAAAGGGAATCAGGATTGAAAAGGGAGAAGTTGGATTGTCAGCTCTATTCCGAGGTGGATGTTCTTTGGTGGGAATCAACGTGTGGTTCAAAGATCTTCACACTTTATTCCAAATTCCATACATCTATCTACTTGCCTCTACTTGGGATCTTCTTGTCTCCCATATTTCATTTTTCTGTTTCTGGGCCCCTGACCATCCAACTAAACCATTTAACTCAGCTCATGAATCCACATATCTTCTAATCTTGGTTCACTTCCTGTTCCACGTAAAATGGATGACTAGATGTACCACAGGAAGCTTCACCCCTGAGGAGATTGTCCTACCCTGTGCTTTTCAAAGGCACTGCCTGGTGGTGTCCGGGTACAGTTGCTTACACCTTCAGTCTGCATCCACATACTTGCCTACCTTTCTGTAAACCAAGCCTAGGCTTTTTCCTTCTCTATCAGCTGTCAGAAACGACGAACCATCTGGTCATTGTGCGAGAAGCAGCCATCCAGTGAGCTGTTGCCTTCTTAGAGGTTGCCCAATTAGTGCCCACAGTCTGGAACATTCTCCCATATCAGCGGTCCCCAACATTTTTGGCACCCGGGACTGGTTTCATGGAAGACAATTTTTCCATGGACGGTGGGGAGAGATGGGATGGTTCAGGCAGTAATGTGAGCAATGGGGCAGATGAAGCTTTGCTCACTCGCCGGCCCACGCTCACCTCCTGCTGTGCAGCCTGGTTCCTAACAGGCCGCGGACCAGTACCGGTCCACTTACTGGGGGTTGGCAACCCCTGTCCTTTATGGAAGCCAGTGCAGAGCTGTAACTTGGCCCCAAATTCTTCTTCCTTACTAGAAAAAATCTTTTCTTCGGTCCTGGGTACTCAGTGAACTTTTCTTGTATTACTTGAGCATATGTGTCATATGGTAGCTGGTCAGCCCCACCAGTGTATCTGCCCAGCAAACCCCCATCCAGAGCCATGAAACAGGGTCTCTGCCTGCAGCACCAGAGGGGTGCACACGGTCCATCACCCTCATCAGCTATTGAGAGAGACCTGCTGGCCAGGGAAACGGGTGCACATTATAGATGCTGATCTTGCTGCGTCTTCTCCTTTCTGTGAGTAAGGCCATTATTCTAACCAGTGCCTTGCGTATTGAGTCCTTCTTGGTGACTCCGAACCCATACACATGCAGTGGGTGCAGCTTTTTAGGCTCCTAATTCCGGTGGTTGGTATTCTCATGATCTTTGCTACTCTCCATACAGTGGGAAGTGTTTTCCTGCTCCATAGGCATGGATGTGAGGGAGGATCTGGGTGATACTGAAACACTAGTGATGGCAAAGTTTCAGGGAGTCAAGCTCACACACCTTGATTTGTCACCTGCTGATTATAGATGTGCAATGGCCAACATGCTATGGGTTTCTTCTGAGTCTGCCTGATCTTATGATTTGAGGCCAGGACAGAATCCAGTGTGTGATTGTCATTTCCAGATACATTGTCACTTGATGTCCAGGTTTAAGTGCTTAATGTCTTCCAGATCAGCTGGGAGTTGTTTTTCAAGTAGTATTTAATCCTGTGCTACAGATGGTCTAGATGTACTTCAGATCCTCAAAAGCCAATGTTTTGATTCTCCTTCTGGGACTTGCCATAACCTACATGCAGCAGTTTTTCCAGTTACTGATACCTCTAATAATAAAGTCTACTGAGTCAGTATTTCCAAAGGGACAGAGCTGCTTATATCACACACTGAGCACTTTCCTGCTTCAGAACCCACTGGATAATGTATTTTATTGGGCTTATAATCTGGAGTGTGTCCAAGTGTGCAATAAGTATGTCCAAGTGTTCAATAAATTGCCTCTGGAACTCCAAAGGCCCAGCAGGTATTATGCTTTCTTCTTCATAGTGAGAGGGCAAGATTCAATCATTTTTGCCCCATCTGGGGTGATATCAATCCACCAAAAATATGCTTTACAAGATTAATAGTGTCAGCTCTAAAGATTAAGAAACTGATAATTTGGCCAAAAACTTCTGATATCACTTTATACTTACAGTTAAGATTAAAATACGCCTAAAATGTATCTTACAAAATAGCTATCTTTCATAAATATAAAATTATTTTACTTATACTTTTCTTATGTTGTTTTTTTTTATTTTTTTTATTTTTTTACTTTTTATTTTTGCGGTACGCGGGCCTCTCACTGCCGTGGCCTCCCCCGTTGCGGAGCACAGGCTCCGGACGCACAGGCTCAGCGGCCATGGCGCACGAGCCCAGCCGCTCCGTGGCATGTGGCATCCCCCCAGACCGGGGCACGAACCCGTGTCCCCTGCATCGTCAGGCGGGCTCTCAATCACTGTGCCACCAGGGAAGCCCCTTATGTTTTTATTTATGCAATAATATTTGACCCTATATGTTATGAGAAATAAATGGATATTATTCTGAAAGGGCAAACTATTTTCTGGTAGGCTACTTTTATAAGATAGTTGTTGACTCATGGATTTAAAATGCCTGTTGATGATACAATATATAAATTTTGAATATATTTTGTTAAATATAATCATATGATTAATAGTTTTGAGTAAACAGATATTAAAATTAGAGCTTTAAAATATAAATGAACATATTTCACATACGGTAAAGACCCAAAATGGTTTTACATAAATTAAACTTAGTGTGAAAAGCTTCCGGGTTTGATAGGTGACTTCTCCAATCAGAAGTTAGTTGAGAAAGAGGCTATCTCAGCTCTGGTGGAGCAGTGTTGCTGACCATTCCCTTGTCCAGTACCAGCTGCACTCTACATACTTCTAGGGAAACAAATGGAGATCATTCTTTCCCGTCAGTGTACTAAACAATGTATCAGACGTACATTGTATGTATCAATGTACATGTATCAATGCAATTGGCATTGGACGCCATCTCTTAAAAAAATCATAACTCCCTGAGCAAGTTCCTCCCTGCCAAGAGCAACTGCAGACTTCGTTTTTGAAATAATTATAGCATTGTGTGGTCCAATGAACAAGCAACCAGAAAACATTTTCCAAAATCTTGCTTCAGGTCAGTTTTCCTTAAGATAGGAAAGAAAACAACACATAACTATCCAATAGGATTTTTGCTGTACAAAAGTAACCATTGATTTAGAAGAGCCACATTACGCTATTTAAGCAGAAACCTACTTTATTCTTTGTACTCATTATCTATTCAAACTCACTGCTTATTCTAGGATATTTAAAAGTTCTTAGCCTTCTCTAGTCCCTAGAACCCACTACAGATAGATAGTTATTTATTATATAAAATGTCCAATCATATGCAATCTTCCCAAATCATTTAAAATAAAATCTTGCTTACTACCAGCTGGTGGCTTACACTGGGACATGGGGAGATAGTCATCTTCATCACTACCCCTTCCCGATCTTTCTAGCTGTGCGTCCTAACAATCACTCCTTAGGCAAGTATTCCATAGGAAGAAAAAAAAAAACAAAAACTATTAGTAAACTTTGGGAAATGTGGCATAAAATATTCCCCTTTTGAAAATTATTGATGAGTCTTCTAACAAGAGCATGGAGAAATGTTAATTTCATTTAACTATGTGCATTTCCATCCCTTTTAAGATATATCCAATGGTCAACATCTTATGGGAAAATACCCCTCTGCTTTGAGTTTGACTTCTCTGTGTTTCTTTATAAATTTTTCCAGTCACATTCAGTGACAGACAGATCTTTCTATAATTGTTCTTGCACTAATTATCTATACTTGTAGATAATTGATTCCTATTTAATTAGGAATCAATTTACTACAATATTGTATTGTTCTTTAATGGGCTTTTATTTTCTTTATTGCTCTTCAACTACTGGCCTATATACTTCTTTAAAAAGAGTTTCACTCAAAGAAATTGTCTCAAAATTATTTCAAAATTTCTTTATTTCCTCTAATTTGCTTTTTTTCTCACCATTTGTTTGAGTTTTTAATTTTTCTTGTTACAAGCTATTTCTGACAAATGTTATATTTCTTGGTATCTATCTATGATTAGGAATGAGGGATTGGGGACTTCCCTGGTGGTCCAGTGGTTAAGACTCTGCGCTTCCACTGCAGGGGGCGCGGGTTTGATCCCTGGTCCGGCAACTAAGATCCCGCATGCCATACAGAGTGGCCAGAAAAAAAAAAAAAGAATGAGGGACTGATATATATATATATATATATATATATATATATATACACACGCACACATATATATGTGTATATATATGCGTATATATCAAAACTCAAAGGGTATGTATTGGACTTGTTGACTTTGAGTTTTCCTGGAGTGATTTCAATGGATTGCTTTGGGGTTACACCAAGATAAGAGGCCAGTATCTAACTGTTTGCTCTTGAATTTTTCAGAAGAGTCTTTTAGCATCCTTCTCAAAGTGTTCTGGAGAGTAAATAGAGGAAGACTGTTCAGGTTTCTACATTCATAACATTAATTCACGTCTTCTCCTAATTTTTAGTAAATTACTCACGCCTTCAACTCTTTACATTTCACCAGTTCAAACACTGTCCATTTTACAGTCTCTAGAGAATAACTGTCCAGATCTCTTTCTAGGTGGAAGAAAGGTACCTGTCCAACACTTTAGATTTAGAGAGGGAATCTAGGTATATAACCACTTCTCATGTTTTCATCCAGTCTTCCTTATTTTACCTTTATTCCTTTTACTTTGCATTGAAGCAGAACATGGTACACCGAGTTTGGGGGAATTTTTAAGAATTCTGTCATTAGAACTTGTTTGTTTCTCCATTGATGTATTATATCCAGGTTTCTTGAGTTTGGAAGTCAGATATCAGACTCTCATATAATTTCATGGTAAAAAAAAAAATTCCTACAGTTTTCATGGATTTAGTGGGTATTTTGGAATATAAAATTAGATGCATTATTTAATCTGATAATTTCCCAGGGGATCAGAATGTAATATTTTAATGTGCAAATATGTCATCCTCTATATAGCCAGTCCCATAGTATTGGACATTTTATTGTTATTATTATTAAAAATTGTACAAACACTTCTGTATGCATGTTTTATCCTTCCTAGAATTAATTCCCTAAAAAAGATTACTGTGTTAAATATCATGATTATTTTAAAGATTGTTAATACGTATCATCAGATGGCTTTTCAAATAATTTAGCCAATTAACATTTTTCCCTATAAATGTTAGTACAGAATCCGTTAGCCCTATTCAATTATTTTTTTTTCACCTGCTATAAAATTCTGTATTTATTTCTTTTTTTTTTTTAACATCTTTATTGGAGTATAATTGCTTTACAATGGTATGTTAGCTTCAGCTTCACAACAAAATGAATCAGTTATATACATACATATATTCCCATATCTCTTCCCGCTTGCGTCTCCCTCCCTCCCACCCTCCCTATCCCACCCCTCCAGGCGGTCACAAAGCACCGAGCTGATCTCCCTGTGCTATGCGGCTGCTTCCCACTAGCTATTTACCTTACGTTTGGTAGTGTATATATGTCCATGCCTCTTTATCGCTATGTCACCGTTTACCCTTCCCCCTCCCCATAACCTCAAGTCCATTCTCTAGTAAGTCTGTGTCTTTATTCCTGTTTCACCCCTAGGTTTTTCATGACTTTTTTTTTTTTTAATTCCATATATATGTGTTAGCATACGGTATTTGTCTCTCTCTTTCTGACTTACTTCACTCTGTATGACAGACTCTAGGTCTATCCACCTCATTACAAATAGCTCAATTTCGTCTCTTTTTATGGCTGAGTAATATTCCATTGTATATATGTGCCACATCTTCTTTATCCATTCATCCGATGATGGACACTTAGGTTGTTTCCATCTCCGGGCTATTGTAAATAGAGCTGCAATGAACATTTTGGTACATGACTCTTTTTGAATTATGGTTTTCTCAGGGTATATGCCCAGTAGTGGGATTGCTGGGTCATATGGTAGTTCTATTTGTAGCTTTTTAAGGAACCTCCATACTGTTCTCCACAGTGGCTGTATCAATTTACATTCCCACCAACAGTGTAAGAGGGTTCCCTTTTCTCCACACCCTCTCCAGCATTTATTGTTTCTAGATTTTTTGATGATGGCCATTCTGACTGGTGTGAGATGATATCTCATTGTAGTTTTGATTTGCATTTCTCTCATGATTAGTGATGTTGAGCATTCTTTCATGTGTTTGTTGGCACTCTGTATATCTTCTTTGGAGAAATGTCTATTTAGGTCTTCTGCCCATTTTTGGATTGGGTTGTTTGTTTTTTTGTTATTAAGCTGCATGAGCTGCTTATAAATTTTGGAGATCAATCCTTTGTCAGTTGCTTCATTTGCAAATATTTTCTCCCATTCTGAGGGTTGTCTTTTGGTCTTCTTTATGGTTTCCTTTGCTGCGCAAAAGCTTTTAAGTTTCATCAGGTCCCATTTGTTTACTCTTGTTTTTATTTCCATTACTCTAGGAGGTGGGTCAGAAAGGATCTTGCTGTGATTTATGTCATAGAGTGTTCTGCCTATGTTTTCCTCTAAGAGTTTGATAGTTTCTGGCCTTACATTTAGGTCTTTAATCCATTTTGAGCTTATTTTTGTGTATGGTGTTAGGGAGTGATCTAATTTCATACCTTTACATGTAGCTGTCCAGTTTTCCCAGCACCACTTATTGAATAGGCTGTCCTTTCTCCACTGTACATTTCTGCCTCCTTTGTCAAAGATAAGGTGACCATATGTGCGTGGGTTTATCTCTGGGCTTTCTATCCTGTTCCATTGATCTATCTTTCTGTTTTTGTGCCAGTACCATACCGTCTTGATAACTGTAGCTTTGTAGTATAGTCTGAAGTCTGGGAGCCTGATTCCTCCAGTTCCTTCTTTCGTTCTCAAAATTGCTTTGGCTATTCGGGGTCTTTTGTGTTTCCATACAAATTGCGAAATTTTTTGTTCTAGTTCTGTGAAAAATGCCAGTGGTAGTTTGATAGGGATTGCATTGAATCTATAGATTGCTTTCGGTAGTAGAGTCATTTTCACAATGTTGATTCTTCCAATCCAAGAACATGGTATATCTCTCCATCTATTTCTATCGTCTTTAATTTCTTTCATCAGTGTCTTATAATTTTCTGCATACAGATCTTTTGTCTCCTTAGGTAGGTTTATTCCTAGATATTTTATTCTTTTTGTTGCAGTGGTAAATGGGAGTGTTTTCTTGATTTCACTTTCAGATTTTTCATCATTAGTATATAGGAATGCCAGAGATTTCTGTGCATTAATTTTGTATCCTGCCACTTTACCAAATTCATTGATTAGCTCTAGTAGTTTTCTGGTAGCATCTTTAGGGTTCTCTATGTATAGGATCATGTCATCTGCAAACAGTGACAGCTTTACTTCTTCTTTTCCGATTTGGATTCCTTTTATTTCCTTTTCTTCTCTGATTGCTGTGGCTAAAACTTCCAAAACTATGTTGAATAAGAGTGGTGAGAGTGGGCAACCTTGTCTTGTTCCTGATCTTAGTGGAAATGCTTTCAGTTTTTCACCATTGAGGATGATGTTTGCTGTGGGCTTGTCATATATGGCCTTTATTATGTTGAGGAAAGTTCCCTCTATGCCTACTTTCTGCAGGGTTTTTATCATAAATGGGTGTTGAATTTTGTCAAAAGCTTTCTCTGCATCTATTGAGATGATCATATGGTTTTTCTCCTTCAGTTTGTTAATATGGTTTATCACATTGATAGATTTGCATATATTGAAGAATCCTTGCATTCCTGGAATAAACCCCACTTGATCATGGTGTATGATCCTTTTAATGTGCTGTTGGATTCTGTTTGCTAGTATTTTGTTGAGGATTTTTGCATCTATGTTCATCAGTGATATTGGCCTGTAGTTTTCTTTCTTTGTGACATCCTTGTCTGGTTTTGGTATCAAGGTGATGGTGGCCTCGTAGAAGGAGTTTGGGAGTGTTCCTCCCTCTGCTATATTTTGGAATAGTTTGAGAAGGATAGGTGTTAGCTCTTCTCTAAATGTTTGATAGAATTCGCCTGTGAAGCCATCTGGTCCTGGGCTTTTCTTTGTTGGAAGATTTTTACTCACAGTTTCAATTTCAGTGCTTGTGATTGGTCTGTTCATATTTTCTATTTCTTCCTGATTCAGTCTTGGCAGGTTGTGCATTTCCAAGAATTTGTCCATTTCTTCCAGATTGTCCATTTTATTGGCATAGAGTTGCTTGTAGTAATCTCTCATGATCTCTTTTATTTCTGCAGTGTCAGTTGTTACCTCTCCTTTTTCATTTCTAATTCTATTGATTTGAGTCTTCTCCCTTTTTTTCTTGATGAGTCTGGCTAGTGGTTTATCTATTTTGTTTATCTTCTCAAAGAACCAGCTTTTAGTTTTATTGATCTTTGCTATTGTTTCCTTCATTTCTTTTTCATTTATTTCTGATCTGATTTTTATGATTTCTTTCCTTCTGCTAGCTTTGGGGTTTTTTTGTATTCTTTCTCTAATTGCTTGAGGTGCAAGGTTAGGTTGTTTATTCGAGATGTTTCCTGCTTCTTAAGGTGGGCTTGTATTGCTATAAACTTCCCCCTTAGAACTGCTTTTGCTGCATCCCACAGGTTTTGGGTCGTTGTGTCTCCATTGTCATTTGTTTCTAGGTATTTTTTGATTTCCTCTTTGATTTCTTCAGTGGTCACTTCATTATTAAGTAGTGTATTGTTTAGCCTCCACGTGTTTGTATTTTTTACAGATCTTTTCCTGTAATTGATATCTAGTCTCATGGCGTTGTGGTCAGAAAAGATACTTGATACAATTTCAATTTTCTTAAATTTACCAAGGCTTGATTTGTGACCCAAGATATGATCTATCCTGGAGAATGTTCCATGAGCACCTGAGAAAAATGTGTATTCTGTTGTTTTTGGATGGAATGTCCTATAAATATCAATTAAGTCCATCTCGTTTAATGTATCATTTAAAGCTTGTGTTTCCTTATTGATTTTCATTTTGGATGATCTGTCCATTGGTGAAAGTGGGGTGTTAAAGTCCCCTACTATGAATGTGTTACTGTCGATTTCCCCTTTTATGGTTGTCAGTATTTGCCTTATGTATTGAGGTGCACCTAAGTTGGGTGCATAAATATTTACAATTGTTATATCTTCCTCTTGGATCGATCCCTTGATCATTATGTAGTGTCCTTCTTTGTCTCTTCTAATAGTCTTTGTTTTAAAGTCTATTTTGTCTGATATGAGAATTGCTACTCCAGCTTTCTTTTGGTTTCCATTTGCATGAAATACCTTTTTCCATTCCCTTACTTTCAGTCTGTATGTGTCTCTAGGTCTGAAGTGGGTCTCTTGTAGACAGCAAATATATGGGTCTTGTTTTTGTATCCATTCAGCCAATCTGTGTCTTTCGGTGGGAGCATTTAGTCCATTTACATTTAAGGTAATTATTGATATGTGTGTTCCTATTCCCATTTTCTTAATTGTTTTGGGTTCATTATTGTAGGTCCTTTCCTTCTTTTGTGTTTCTTGCCTAGAGAAGTTCCTTTAGCAGTTGTTGTAGAGCTGGTTTGGTGGTGCTGAACTCTCTCAGCTTTTGCTTGTCTGTAAAGGTTTTAATTTCTCCATCAAATCTGAATGAGATCCTTGCTGGGTAAAGTAATCTTGGTTGCAGGTTTTTCTCCTTCAACACTTTCAATATGTCCTGCCACTCCCTTCTGGCTTGCAGAGTTTCTGCTGAAAGATCAGCTGTTAACCTTATGGGGATTCCCTTGTGTGTTATTTGTTGTTTTTCCCTTGCTGCTTTTAATATGTTTTCTTTGTATTTAATTTTTGACAGTTTGATTAATATGTGTCTTGGCGTATTTCTCCTTGGATTTATCCTGTATGGGACTCTCTGTGCTTCCTGGACTTGATTAACTATTTCTTCTCCCATATTAGGGAAGTTTTCAACTATAATCTCTTCAAATATTTTCTCAGTCCCTTTCTTTTTCTCTTCTTCTTCTGGAACCCCTATAATTCGAATGTTGGTGCGTTTAATGTTGTCCCAGAGGTCTCTGAGACTGTCCTCAGTTCTTTTCATTCTTTTTTCTTTTTTCTGCTCTGCAGTAGTTATTTCCACTATTTTATCTTCCAGGTCACTTATCCGTTCTTCTGCCTCAGTTATTCTGCTATTGATCCCATCTAGAGTATTTTTAATTTCATTTATTGTGTTGTTCATCGTTGCTTGTTTCATCTTTAGTTCTTCTAGGTCCTTGTTAACTGATTCTTGCAATTTGTCCATTCTATTGTCCATTCTATCTCCAAGATTTCGGATCAACCTTACTATCATTATTCTGAATTCTTTTTCAGGTAGACTGCCTATTTCCTCTTCATTTGTTAGGTCTGGTGGGTTTTTATCTTGCTCCTTCATCTGCTGTGTGTTTTTCTGTCTTTTCATTTTGCTTATCTTACTGTGTTTGGGGTCTCCTTTTTTGCAGGCTGAAGGTTCGTAGTTCCTGTTGTTTTTTGTGTCTGTCCCCAGTGGCTAAGGTTGGTTCAGTGGGTTGTGTAGGCTTCCTGGTGGAGGGTACTAGTGCCTGTGTTCTGGTGTATGAGGCTGGATCTTGTCTTTCTGGTGGGCAGGTCCACGTCTGGTGGTGTGTTTTGGGGTGTCTGTAGACTTACTATGATTTTGGGCAGCCTCTCTGCTAATGGGTGGGGTTGTGTTCCTGTCTTGCTAGTTGTTTGGCATAGGATGTCCAGCACTGTAGCTTGCTGGTCGTTGAGTGAAGCTGGGTGCTGGCGTTGAGATGGAGATCTCTCGGAGATTTTTGCTGTTTGATATTATGTGCAGCTGGGAGGCCTCTTGTGGACCAGTGTCCTGAAGTTGGCTCTCCCACCTCAGAGGCACAGCACTGACTCCTGGCTGCAGCACCAAGAGCCTTTCATCCACAGGGCTCCTTAATTTGGGATGATTCATTGTCTATTCAGGTATTCCACAGATGCAGGGTATATCAAGTTGATTGTGGAGCTTTAATCCGCTGCTTCTGAGGCTGCTGGGAGAGATTTCCCTTTCTCTTCTTTGTTCTGACAGTTCCCAGGGGCTCAGCTTTGGATTTGGCCCCGCCTGTGCGTGTAGGTCACCGGAGGGCGTCTGTTCTTTGCTCAGACAGGACGGGGTTAAAGGAGCCGCTGATTCGGAGGCTCTGGCTCACCCAGGCCGGGGGGTAGGGAGGGTCACGGAGTGCGGGGCGGGCCTGCAGCGGCAGAGGCTGGCGTGACGCTGCAGCCTGAGGGCGCCGTGCGCTCTCCCGGGGGAGCCGTCCCTGGATCCCGGGACCCTGGCAGTGGCGGGCTGCACAGGCTCCCCGGAAGGGCGTGTGGCTAGTGACCTGTGCTCGCACACAGGCCTCCTGACGGCGGCAGCAGCGGCCTCAGCGTCCCATGTCCGTCTCTGGGCTCCGCAATCTTAGCCGCGGCTCGCGCCCGTCCCTGGAGCCCTCTCAAGCAGCGCTCTTAATCCCCTCTCCTCGTGCACCAGGAAACAAAGAGGGACGTAAAAGTCTCTTGCCTCTTCGGCAGGTCCAGACTTTTCCCCGGACTCTCTCCCGGCTAGCCGCGGTGCACTAACGCCCTGCAGGCTGTGTTCACGCCGCCAACCTCAGTCCTCTCCCGGCAAAAGCCGGAGCCTCAGCTCCCAGTCCCGCCCGCCCCGGCGGGCGAGCAGACAAGCCTCTCGGCTGGTGAGTGCCGGTCGGCCCGATCCTCTGCACTGTAATCTGTCCGCTTTGCCCTCTGCACCCCTGTTGCTGTGTTTTCCTCCGCAGCTCCCAAGCTCCCCCACTCCGCCTCCCGAAGTCTCCACCCGCGAAGGGGCTTCCTAGTGTGTGGACACTTTTCCTCCTTCACAGCTCTCTCCCGCTGGTGCAGGACCCGTCCCTATCCTTTTGTCTCTGTTTAGTTTTTTCTTTTGCCCTAACCAGGTACGTGGGGGGTTCCTTGCCTTTTGGGAGGTCTGAGGTCTTCTGCCAGCGTTCAGTAGGTGCTCCGTAGGAGTTGTTCCACGCGTAGATGTACTTCTGGTGTATCTGTGGAGAGGAAGGTGATCTCCGCGTCTTACTCTTCCGCCATCTTCCCCCAAATTCTGTATTTATTTCAAGTGGAATGCGGACTGAAGGATGTAGCTGGACCCTCCTCCAAATCCCAGCATTCTCTTCGGGCCTGCACCAAGATGGCGGCACCCACGTTGCAGTCCTTTATCTCAGGCAGGTAGTTCGGTGCCCCAGGCCCTTCAGGAGTCTTTCCCCTGCGGCTGCGTGAGGCCCACTCTGGTGCTCAGGGGTGGCTGGCGGTGTAGGAGGCTCGGGGTCTGTTTTAGAGGTTCCTCCCCTAGAGGAGGGCAAAGCTAGAGCTCCCTGCGCTCTTCCACCGTGGAAGGGGGGCCACCCAAGCAGCCGGAAGCTAGGCGCGCGCCAGGCGCCGGCTGCCGAGCGCGTGGGAAGCAACGAGCGCCCCGCATCGAAGGCTCCAAGCCCGTCTGCTCCTCACCAGCAGCTCTTCGCTGACGGGCGGACCTGCAGCAGCTTCCCAGAGCGGCTCAGCTCAGCCCCGGGGCGGCCCCGAGCCCAATTATTTTTTTAATACATGTAAAGGATTGTGCTCTCTGACCTGCTGTTAAGTTAGACATAAACATGTGACTTACTTTGACCCAGTTAAATGTATGTTTAAATGCCTTGCAGTAATTCTAGACTGTATCTTTGAGACCCAGTGTGTAATCCAGAATACTCTCTTCGTATTATCTAGGTGATTGTGAAAGCAGTTGTCAAATTAGAGCTCCCACTGACATTGTGCATGACTAGAATTCAGTTAGCAAAGAGCCCTGCTAATGTAGTGTAAATGGCAAATAATCATTAAGTAATTTGTTGAGATTGTTTTCTATAGCGACAAAACCTAGCCTATCCTGACTGATTCAGTATGAATATGTGTTTTCCAAATATTTGCCTAGAATTTAGTCTTATTTTGTAGTTTCTTAAAATCATCAAGACATTAAAATTGCCACAGTAACTTTTTAATAAAAAATAGTATATAACAGATATAGGCCATGTTTGATTTCAGGTTCCAATATAGCCTTTAAAAAGTATGCATATACTATTTCTCAGTAAAGCATAACTGCTATTTGGATGTTAAATATTTCCTGCCATTGTATGCTTTATCTACAAAATATAGCATTACACGAATTTTTGAGAGAATGTGACATTCAAAAGCATTGTAGTTTGTAAAAATTCTTCTAAAACAATGTTAACATAAGGTTAATGATAAAAGAACTGATTGTTCTTTTGTCAGTAGTCAATCTTCAAAACAAGATATCTTAGAAAACTTCAGCAATGCTCATATACAAACTGTATTTTTATTTTCAAAACAAGATATCTTAGAAAATTTCAGCAATGCTCATATATAAACTGTATTTTTATCTTCCATTGGAAAAAGAGTGGCCACTAAGATGTAAGCAGAAAACTAGGTTAGGATAATACAGATGGAAGGTGATCCCTTTAACATTGGACCCTTTCTCCTTTCTACCACTTGGACATTAGATGTGATCACAGGAGCCGCCATAGCTTTTTTGTGATCATGAAGAATACACAGGATTACAGAAACATCATAAGAAGTGTGGAGCAAGAGAGAGAAGATAGCATAGGGCTCTCATGTACCAGAAGTTCCTATGGTAATCCTGGACATCTCACATTCAGTATACTTCTGAGAAAGCTAAAAGATAACCTCTACATTTTAAGTCACTATTTTATTTTTGTCTTTTTGTTATATGTGGGCAAAATTAATCCAAGTTGATGTACATATTTATTCATAATAAAAAACTTGTTTTAAAGTAATCTTTTTTTTTTTTTTTGCGGTACGCGGGCCTCTCACTGTTGTGGCCTCTCCCATTGCGGAGCACAGGCTCTGGACGTGCAGGCTCAGCGGCCATGGCTCACGGGCCCAGCCGCTCCGCGGCATGTGGGATCCTCCCGGACTGGGGCACAAACCCGCGTCCCCTGCATCGGCAGGCAGACTCCCAACCACTGCGCCACCAGGGAAGCCCCTAAAGTAATCTTTTTAATTAAAATTTCTGTAATATAATTTAACTTATGTTTATGCATTTTTCATTCTCTTATAAATCATGAGCAAATCACTTGTGTGGGTATATATCTACACATATACACATACACATATATGTCACATTCTGTTAATTTCTAGATATATCAATTATAAATATTTTAATATTTATTTTTTCCATTAATTCTTTTTTTTAAGATTTTTTTTTTTGATGTGGACCATTTTTAAGGTCTTTATTGAATTTGTTACAATAATCCTTCTGTTTTATGTTTTGGTTTTTTGGCCACGAGACATGTGGAATCTTAGCTCCCCGACCAGGGATCGAACCTGCATCCCCTGAACTGGAAGGTGAAGTCTTAACCACTGGACCACCAGGGAAGTTCCTCCATTAATTCTTTTATCAGGCTTAATTTCTTCCACCTGTTGAGTTTCTGTTATCTTATTTTCTAATACTTAGTGATTCTTGAATATGTGGTCAGCTTTGAAGCTGAATTCAATCGTCTGCTCTTCTGTTTCTTATCCTAATTGGGCATGCAAGAGGCATGCGAGTTTAAGAGGGATACTGTTTTAGTTTTCTATTTCTGCTATAACAAATCACTATAAATTTAACAGTGGCAAATAGCATAAATTTATTATCTCACAAATCTGTAAGTCTGAAATCCAGTGGGCTTGGGAGGTTTCTTTGCTCTGAGTCTCACAAATCAATGTGTAAGCAGTTCTGTGTTCTTTTCTGGAAGTCTAGGGGAGAATCTGTTTTAAGACCCTTCAGATTATTGCCAGAATTCAGTACTGATCTGTTGTAAGATTGAGGTCCCTGATATTTTGCTGGCTGTTGGCCAAGGGGCATTCTCAGCTTCTAGATACCACTTGCATTCTGTGGCTTATAGAACTCTTTCTCCATCTTCAAAGTAGGCAATGGTGGATCAAGCCCTTCTCACTCACACAGTGAATGTCTTTGACCCCTACTTCTGCTTCATCTCTCCTGTCTCTTCTGCTGCTGCATCTCTGAATAACTCTTCCACCTTTCTCTTCCCTTTTCAAGGTCCATGTGATTACATTGGGCTCACCTGGATATTACAGGATAATTTCCCTATTTTAAGATCAAGTGACTAGTAATCTTACCTCCATCTACGAAGTCCATTCGCACCACAGTACATTAATGTTTGATTGAATAACCAGGCTAGAGGAATCTTGGGGGACATTGTTATCATTCTGCCTACGACACAGACTATCCACTTACGGTTTGAAGGCGCCTCAGCAGCTGCCCTTCTGATTATAATGCTTCTCTTTGCTCTGTGATCAGACACATGGAGCACTGCTCTTACTCCCAGACCAAAGCTCTCCCTTTCTTGGCACACTTCCTGGAGGCAGATCCCTGCAAGTTGCTCTCTGACTCAAAGTGGTTGGATGCATAAACCTTTGGGCTGTTGCTGCCTCTGCACATCAATTAATCATCCTAAATTGTCCCTGGATCATCACCTGCTACTCACTCCACCAACTTAAGCATGTTATAAGTCAGTGCTTCTTCTCTTAAGCTGGAATTTTTTTTTTCTTTTTTTTTTTTTTGTGGTACACGGGCCTCTCACTGCTGTGGCCTCTCCCGTTGTGGAGCACAGGCTCCAGGCGCGCAGGCTCAGTGGCCATGGCTCACGGGCCCAGCCGCTCTGCGGCATGTGGGGTCTTCCCGGACCGGGGCACGAACCCGTGTCCCCTTCATCGGCAGGCGGACTCTCAACCACTGTGCCACCAGGGAAGCCCCTAACCTGCAATTTTTATTTCAAATATGAGTCAACCGGTTTGCTTGCATAGTGGATTGCTCATGATTTTTTGAGCCTCCATCAATCTCTTTTCTCATTTCTGGTGTGGCTGTAATTATATATGTATGTTTTCTGTAAGTTCCAAAATTTGGTGTAGAGTTGGATATAGCAGTAGGTACTACATATGCCATCTAGAAATTGAAGTTCAATCTATAAAAAGCTAATAAAAATTGTTATATTATGAATTATGGAAATCTCCCTCCTTATATATTTTAAAATATGTGTGTATGCATACAGGCATATATTCATAAGCAACATTTCCTAGTTTTATAGTACCTTAAAATAACAAACAAGCATTTATTTCATGAAATATGTCGCGATTGCCACCTTATGTTTTTTTTTCAATGAATAATTTTTATTGACCTAGGTAGTTGAATTTCAACTGATTTCCTTTCCATTGTTGCCACCTTATGTTTTAAGTTATCTTTTTATTTATGTTTTATATAGAGTGATTAGCTCTAATTGCCATTTTACAAGACTGATATTCATTTACAAAACCCCAATCATTCATTCAGTGTTTGTGTGTGTGTATATATATATATCTTCATTTTTAGATAAAATATAAATAGAAGTTGTAATATTTTGTTCCTGCAGTTCAGCAGATTTTTATAAATGCATGCGTATTTGAGTCTAAACTGGTTTAGGAAAATCTGGCCATGAAATAGAGTCATTGCTATTCATTCTCTGTTTTCAGTCCAACCTAGGTCAATGAAGACATCTGGCATTTTAACGTTTGGCAGATGCTCAGTAGGCTATGACATATGAAATCGTTTGGTGGTCTGACTTCACTTTTCAATGAATCATTGTCAGGTAGTGATTAGCAGCCTATGAGGAACTTGGCAAACAGTAAGGGATGTTCCATATTGGAATTCTTTTCTATCCATACACACTCTGCTTTTCATATCAGCAGTAAAGTTTATTGGCAGGAATCTCTGTCTATGTCACCGTTTCCTACCATTCAATAAATTAAAAACTTTAACTGCCAGGGCAGATTATATATCTCAAGAGGTTCAAGTATTTGAAGTGTAAAAAAACTAATTATATAGTACTAAGAATATATAAAATTACAGTAGATGTTTTAGAAGTGATTAATAATGGCATTTCTCTATTTTCATAAAAAAGAAAAATATTTTCCTAGCTTAAACACTTACAATAATTAAGCATTAAGTAAATATTTATTGTTGGTTGATTGTTAACTACTTTCACTGGATTCAAATAATTTTCTAGTTTAATAAAAATAATTATACCAGTTGTGCATATGGTCAGAACTTTAGTACTGCAGTGGAACACTTAGAATGCGTCCTCTTCCCCCAGCTTTACTGAGATACAATTGACATATAACATTGTTTAAGTCAAAGGTGTACAAAGGGATGATTTGATACACTTACATATTGCAAAATGATTACAAAAATAAGGTTAGTTAATACCTCATTATCTCATAATTACTATTTGTGTGTGTGTGGTGAGAACATTTAAAATCTACTGTCATAGCAACTTTTCCATGAGCTTGGCTTTTTAAAAATTCCACATATAAGTGATCATACAGTATCTGTCTCTGTCTGACTTACTTCACCTAGCATAATGTCCTCAAGGTCCATCCCTGTTGATGAAAATGGCAGGATTTCCTACCTTTTTATGGCTGAATAATATTCCATTGTATGTACGTATATATCATATTTTCTGTATCTATTCGTCTGTTGATGGTCACTTAGATAGCTTCCATGTCTTGACTATTGTGAATAAGGTTGCTGTGTACATGGTGATGCAAAATAAAGATGATTGCAAATATACAGACAGGAAAGTATACGCGATACAACTGGAAATCTTGGTTCAAAGCATATCTTTGAAAAATAGTGCTTGATCTTGAGCAAACTAACTATATTATTTTTGAGTTTGAGTTTTCTTACTTTTTAAAAGAATTTATTAATTAAAAAGCTATATTATCATAAATACTTCAGTGAACTAATATTTTATGGTATCTGGTACATAAATGCTTAAATGCCTTTGTTCAGCAAATAATTATTAACTACTACCATTGCAAGCCAGTTATTTTGTTCTGTTCTTTTGATCCAATAAATGGGGTATTGTGCATTTTCTCTCAGAAGCCTACAGTCATGAACATGGTCCCTGTAGTGGAAAAAATTCTTTGCCAACTATTTTGTAAGAATTTTTCTTAGGACACGGGTGCAGAACGTTAAACTTTCTATCTACATTTTGATAAACAGATTAAATCCTATTTGATCTATATGTTATATGATCACCTCTAACATGCAATATACTAGTGATCCTAAGAAAGTTGTGGGTATTTAATGTATAAATTCATAAACAAACTCATTGTGTTTTAGAATATTGTAAGATAATACATCTTTTGTGAACTTGATTAAATGAATTCAAATTTATATTATTTTTTTCATTATATTTATGGTAACACTCACAAAATGACAAAATATATTTACAAAGAAAAATCCATATAAAGACAATACTAAGTCAAGCAGAAGTGTACATAAGAAAGGGGTAAAGTTGACTTTTTCTAATAAAAGTACATAATTTAAGAAGATAAAAATAGCAAAAGTCTAACAGAATTGAAAAAAAATTTAGAGTTTAGAATTATAATAGACTATTAAAAACAGGTCTTCATACAGTTTTATATTATTAATGTTGGAAGCATGCCCTAAGTCCCAATGTGGCTTGAGATAATAGATAATGATTAAGCATCATTATTAGCAAGACACTTAAAAATTGTGTCCAATATATGAAGAGTAAATTCTATAATTACAATACTTTTCAACAAGTCAGTCTATGTTTAACACAATTTTTTCTGTAAAAATAACCTTAATGGTAGAGATGGTTCTTTTGAAATTTCTTATTTAAAAGTGAAATTCTAATACCCCATACCATCAAAGTAACACTTGTTCTTCTTGCAATGGTAAAGTAGCTCAAATAAAACCTACAAAACAATGTGGGATTGAGATAGAGTTAATTCTGTTGTCAGAAATGTTGTCAGAGGATGCTTGGAAAACATTGCTGAAGACCTGAAAACAAACATGCTTTATAACATATTTCAACATTCGGGAAGATTGCTGTAAAATCGTATGAAAGTACGCAGGTTTCTACTATGTCTTATATTGTGGTTTTCGCAATATTCTGTTTCAAAAATGAAATGTAAGAAAAAGTACTACTTTTTGAACCAGTGAAGAAAGATATACTAGCCAGATATAATGAAATTAATATGTCTTAAAAAGCATGTCTTATATTAAGAAAAACTACATAATTTTAACCACAAAAGGAATAGCCATTTTGCTAGTCTTTAAAAATTCTGAAAAAAGGTCACAGGGTTTTGGCTGAACTGTTAAAATAAACTGATTGATTCTTTAAACAAGAACTGATGTACTGCTCACCACCTTTCAAGGAACTGGAAGTCTGGGGTACAGTAGTGGACAAAGGAGACGGAAATTCCTACCTTCATGGGACTTAACACAAGGTAGGGGAGACAGAAAATATGCCATTAAATAAACAACATATGGAGTATGTCAGAGATTAATGAGTGCCATAGAATAAAAGTAAGCAAGAACAAGGGATAGAGAGCACTAGTGGGGGTGAGGACAGATGTATACTCGTTCTTAAGTAGTGAGATATATATATTTATTATTTATTTATTTATTTTTCCTTTCTTTTTTTTTTTTTTTTTTTTTTTTGAGAATGTAACACTTGAACAAAGACCCAAAAGAAGTGAAAGAACTAATCCCGAGTACATGACTGTTTTCCAGGAAAAGGGAACACCAAATTCAAAGGCTGTGGCCGTGTTCTGTGCAGGGCATGTTTGAGTAATGGCATGAAGCCAGTGTAGCCTTAGAAAATCTGCTGGGGAAAGAGAGACCATAGGAGGGACTCTAGGGGTCAGAATGTGTAGTGCCTTTAGACCCTTCTACAAACTTTGATTTTATTTTGAGTGATACAGTCTTTTGAAGGGTTTTTTCTGTTGAACAGAAGAGAAGCGTCACCCTACTCAGTTTTTCAAGGGCTGTCGATATGGTGACACAGTGTTGAGAATAGACTTTAGGAGGAAAGTTTGGGGAGTAGGGAGACTCAGGAGTAATCTACACAGGACATAAAGCCAGCTTGGCCCACAGCAGTAGTGGCAAAAATGGTAAGATTCTAGATTACAAATATGTTTTGGAAGACTTTTCTTACAGATTGTGGCTTATGAGACAGTAAAAGGAGTCAAGAATGAATCCTTTTGGTTTTGGGGTTTTTTTTTTGAAGAATAAGCTAGATAATCTATAGTAGCAAACAAACACCCAAATTGTTATAACTATGATGTGGTTAATTTTAAAAAGGAAAATTTTCAACATATAGTATATTCTCTACTTTTTTATGAAATGTGAAGTTTGTGAATATATCTTTTAACATAAATTTCACTGTTTATGTTATGGAAAACATTTTAAGAGAGGAGGTATAATGTGAAGTTAAATTATACATTTATTGTGTACTGCTTTTGCACAAAGACAATAGATCCAAACTTACTAACTGCTGAAAATATGTCAGTGATTTGTATAATACCCATGGTTCCTGTTTTTTTTTTTTTTCTTTTTTGGCCTCTCACTGTTGTGGCCTCTCCTGTTGCGGAGCACAGGCTCCAGACGTGCAGGCTCAGTAGTTGAGGCTCACGGGCCCAGCCGCTCCGGCACATGGGATCCTCCCGGACCGGGGCACAAACCCGTGTCCCCTGCATCAGCAGGCAGACTCTCAACCACTGTGCCACCAGGGAAGCCCCCCGTGGTTACTTTTGAAAAAAAAAAAATCTTAGCATTTAACCTGTTTCTTCAAAGTGAAATGATGTTTTTACAATTAATGAAAAAGGTAACTGCTTTTGTCAAGTTCTCTTCATCCTATGGAAAACACCTTTTGAACATTAATATTTGGAATATTTCCATTGTTATGTAATTTTGCTGTTGGAACCAATATTACTATATCACCTATTAAAACTCTTCCAACATTACAAAAAAAGGAAACAATTTCCTAACATACACATATACATATATGTATATAAATGTGCATATATATATATTTATGTATGGAATACATTCTTTTCGGTGGACAGGCACAAATGATTCATATTTGAGAATATAAAAATGTACTTGCTGAATTAGAAAAAAAATCACCCAAATTGATTGATAAAATTGGAAAATAAAAATCATGTTTTTTTTTTTTAAAAAACAGAGGCAAGGACATACCTTTTAAATTTGGGGATATATGTATATATATATGTATATCTATATCTTGGTGAAGTGCTTTTTTAGCTATGATAGACACTAAAATCAAATACCAAAATACAGTGCTCTACTCCTACTTTACATGAAGATAAGAATCGGGTATGCCCCATAGCTTGTACACTTCCGGTTGGCCAGCAAGCCAAGATCTCTAATCAGTCCTGTGTCCAACTTTGAATTCAGGGGAATCTGGTTGTCTGAATGGTGCTTCTAGAATATTATTAAGTTGGCCTTAATGTCAAGTTCAAACAAGATGTGGTCAGAACACCTAAAAGAACAAAAATTTGAGATTTTTTACCCTTTTTGTGCCTGCTTGCTAATAATGTAATGTGTCAGAAAAAAAAAAATGCAGAGCTATGTAACCAGACATTCAAAATATGGAATGTCACACATGTTAAAAGAAAAATGATTTACAAAAGCAATAAATTATCTCATAAAATTATTATTGTTAATAAATCAGAAAAATTATTATTTAAATAATTCCATATTTTTCTCATTCTTTTACTTTTTTGGTTTTATTTTTTGCTCATAACAAATTATTACAGTAGCACATGAATATAATTTTTTCATAAATAGACATATTGGTAATACAGAAAGGACTTTTAATGATGGAATGTATAATCAAACAGTTTGAAGAGCACTAATCTAGAGGACAATGTACACAGGTAAACACTTTGAAAATAGGGTATTTACTTACAAAGGACACTAGCACAGGTAAGTTATATGTGCTTGTGGTGTGTGTGTATGTATGAGTATGTGGGAGATGTTCAGCAGATGCTTTCTAAAATTATTTGTTTAGATGTTCAGAGGAAACAAAACACAAATTATGTGTAGCGAAATTTAATTCTACAACTTCAATTCCTTGAGTACTGATTAAAATCCTACTTTATAATTGGCACTGGCTTCATTGTTCTTCTTTTTCCTCATAAAGAAATGTTCTTAATTTAGGTACTAAAAACTTATGTAATCTGCCTTTGTCTGTAGGGTTGCCAGGATTTCCAAGCCAGTGTTACTGATAAATTCTTAGGACTTTTTAGTTTTGCTCACACTTCTTAATGCTCATTTACATAACAGATCGTAGAGAACAGGCACTGACATTAGTATTAGTAATAGTAATAATAATAGCAATGAGATAGCACACATTGTGTGCCGCTATGTGCCAATCCCTTTTTCAATAGTTTTGTACCTATTGACTCACTTATTTCTATAATTCAACCCTACAACAAGTGAAGTAATTGTTATCCTATTTTATAGATGAAGAGACTGCAGCACAGAGAAATTAAGTTACTTGACTAAAGTCACACTGCACTAAGGAGGGAGAGCCAATATTTGAATTCGGATACACTTTTGCTAAGGGTAGATTTGTGTGTGTGTGTATTTCACTTTGCAAAAATCCACATGAAACCTCTGCATTTTCATGCTTCCCATAGTCCGTTAAATATCCCTGAGACAAATATTTCTTTTCAATGCATCTTTGTTAAGTTTTAATAATTTTCTTTAAGTTTGTTGCTTGAATACTTTAAATTCTCGAGACCTGTTCAATTTCCACTTGAAATTTTGATGAAGTGTAACCATAGCCTTGAGGCATTCCTTTTTTTCCGTATTGTTTCCAAGTTTAACTACTCCGGAAGTACCAATGTTGGCTTTGAGATGTGCTTCTGTGGTGTTAATGACTGGTGTAATTGTTTGTTTGTTGGTTTTTACATCTTTATTGGACTATAATTGCTTTACAATGGTGTGTTAGTTTCTGCTTTATAACAAAGTGAATCAATTACACATATACATATGTTCCCATATGTCTTCCCTCTTGTGTCTCCCTCGCTCCCACTCTCCCTATCCCACCCCTCTAGGTGGTCACAAAGCACCGAGCTGATCTCCCTGTGCTATGCGGCTGCTTCCCACTAGCTAGCTATTTTACGTTTGGTAGTGTATATATGTCCAAAGAAACATCACTGCTTGGAATAATTGCAGAGGGTAACTTAGAGATAGAATTTGCAGAATGAGAAGGATGGTGACTGGCAATTATGCACAAACTCATTTCCCAATACCTCAAGCTTTGTTCTAGTATTAGTCCCGAAGCTAACAGTCCTGATGGATATTTTTAGTAGAGGTTAAGGATTCCTTCAGTGACTTTTATTGGGAAGTAGGTAATATGCCTCTAGTCTTTTAGCTACATCCAGTTATTCAATTAAAATAATGGCATTCTGTGTTTTATCTATAGTGTAACAAAAATGCATACACTTAAAAATTACTAAATTTTATTCTTAAAAGAATCAGAATCCATCCACATCCAAAGGTAATCTAAACCCTTGACAGTAGAGCTGGAGTTCTTTTTTCCATGATTCTCAAGAAAATCATTACAATAAGATTAACTTACATTGACGTGCAAGTTTCTATTAAGAAATGAAAATGTCTTCTTGTTTCCAAGAGTATTCCCTTTTTATTTTCTGAGCTATATAAATCTGGCTAGGAGGACGAGATTCATTAATAATATTTTGATTGTGCTGTAACGCATCATGTTTGTGCAGGTCCAGGTGTCTCTTGCAAAAAGTGATGTCCCAGGAATTGTGTCTAGATGACAACCAGACACTGTATTAATATAACAATATAATCAACTCATAAATGTATTTTTCCCTAAATTCTAACACAAGTATGGCTAGCTCCATTATAGTATTGTTTTAACAGATTTTTTTTTTTTTTTTTATTGTTTGCGGTACGCGGGCCTCTCACTGCTGTGGCCTCTCCCGTTGCGGAGCACAAGGCTCCGGGCGCGCAGGCTCAGCGGCCATGGCTCACGGGCCCAGCCGCTCCACAGCACGTGGGATCTTCCCAGACCGTGGCACGAACTCGTGTCCCCTGCATCGGCAGGCGGACTCTCAACCACTGCGCCACCAGGGAAGCCCCTTAACAGATTCTTAAAATAGTATACAGTGAGAATGTTTTTTTCATGAGCAAGGCAATGGCAATAATGACTTCTGACATTCACGATACTGTTATATGGATTAATGGCTTTGAGTACATTTGTTTCTGTTATATTGTTAATGAATTCAAGGTTGCAGGACTCTATTTTATAATCATATTCCGTACTTCTTTTCAGTCCTGTAATTTTTTTTAATAATATGAAAAAATACATATTTAATAAATACCCAAATAGTACAAATGTATCTTCCGTGTCTACTATGGGAAAAAAAAATCCGTATAGATATAACTGTTTCTTCAAAATAAATGCACAGCCTTCCAAGTATTATGATGCACAATATTTGAATAATTTCTTATTCCCTGTGTGTTATTAAATGCTATTCTGGAAAACTTATTTTTATATCTTTATACACCTCTGTAAGTATATTTATACAATAAAATGTTAGAAAGTTGCTAAAATTAAAATTTTTCACATTTTAATATTTGCCTATATGGCCAAGTCACCTTCCAAACTTTTCATCAATTCATAACCATATAGGGGAAAATATTACATTTATTGATATTTTAGTTTTTTCTATAATGAGTATATAGCACATTTTCATATATTTCATGTATATTTTTCTATAATAAGTGCATAAGCTATTTGTATTTCTGACTGCTCATACGCTTTGCCTTTTTTTTTTCTATTTGCTTTCTTGGATTTTCCTTTTAGTTTTTAGAACATGTATTAATTAAGACAATTATCCTTGTTTGTGATAACATAATCTTTCAAAATATATCATCTCTTTTTAACTTTGTGTAAGGTATAGCAATATTTATTGCTATGTATTCGTGAATTTGTGGCTGCCCTCGTAATGTTTCCTCACTTCCTATCTTTTAATTAAAATATCACACTTTCCAATAATGAACTTCCTTCTATATTTAAATTTAGTAGAAAATCAACTGTCCATCTCCCAACAAAATGGCTAGTGTTTTATATGTACAAAAATATATTGACTGTTTTATTTTATATTAATTTATTGTAAATGATAGCACCTATTTCTATATGTTCTATTATTCTAAATCCATAATATATTTCAGTGTCTTGTAATATGACTAATTCATCCTTCATCTTCTTTTCAGAAATTCCTGTCTACTCTTGAATGCTCAATTTCTATATGAATATTCATTCTTCATAACTATATATGCATATTCTGTAAAATAAGCAATACATTTCTACAATCACATCTTTTTTCTGATTAAGATAACCTTCCACTTAACATGTTATATTCAACATTTAGTGAAAAAGGAGAGGAAAAAAGATGTAGTCAAGTTTACTATATTTGATTTCTTTTCCTAAGTAAGATACATTTCTTTTTTTCACTTCTTCAAGACTAGTTTTATACTTCTTAGAAGACGTATCACATATTTTTCTAGGTCAGACCACTCCTTTGTATATTTTACTTTTTCTCCATATTTTGTTTTGTAAGTGGCCAAAGGAGCCAGAACCTTCATCGCTGGTCCCAGGTAATTAGGGCACATTTACTAGGCTCCAGCTGAAACTTTGAAATGTGGAGCAACAAAATGAATACTGCTAAGATGCTTGAAAAGGAATGACTTCAGTGTTGATGCCCGGCATGTTGGCTGGCATCGTGTAGCAGCGGCGGTGTCCTGAAGCAGTGTTGTCTGCTTCTTGGCCCTCCAAAGCCACCATAGTTCCTGTCTATTAACTAGGATTGGCAGTTCAGTCTCCTGTCAATATACTTATCACAATAACCTCTCTTTTTTTACTTGTGAGGGTCAATAACTGTTCCTGCAACAAACAATCTATCTATGTGCTGGAGATTCTTCTAGGCCTTGGGAATAGATAAGGGAAAGGGAATAATGAATGGTGTCCTCTTTTAGGTAGATCAGTCAAAAAAAATTACTCTCTGAGAGCCTATAGTTTATCAGAGACCTGAAAGAAGTGATTTAACCCTGACACATATGGAAGAAAGCTATCTGGCCAACGAGAGGTAAGCTTTTTGCAGGATGGGGTGCAGGACTTCAGACTATAATGTGGAATTGGAACCAGAATTAATATATGGAGCTGTTACTCCCATGAAGAGAATACTGTTGCCTATTACCCAAGTGGTAGAAGTAGAATGGCACCTTTCATAATGAATATTTGGATTGTCAAGGAAAACAATGTTTTTATCAGCGTAATTCTAGGCTCTACAGGTTTCGGATTCTTTCCATTTAAGAAAAGTAATGGTTCCAGAAAATTATAAGCTGGATCTGCTACCAGGCCACTTAAGGCTCTTTATTATAATTGGTGAACAGACAAAAATGAGATGTGTATATTGGTGGATATGAGTGTTCTGGGTAATCAAGGAGATAACGCTGAGTACTACATGGTAGCCCTCCTATTATCAATATGTCCAATGACAAATATTAATGCAACACAAGGGCACCCCAAAGAGGCATCACCACCATGAACACATATCCTCAGAAATGAAGGTGTGGCTCACCCCAATGAATAAAGACCTCTTAACAGCTTATCGACAGAGTTGCAGGCTTAATGAATAGGTAGTGAAAAAGGACAATCATAAACATAAATTATTCCATTTACCATTTGCAGAAAAATAGATTTTACTTAGTGTGCTTCCACCTTTCTTTCCTCCTCATAACAAAATTAGAAGGGGAATAGATGCCCACCAGAAATAATGGAACTGGGTCATATGCAGTAATGAAGGGATTTAGGGATGTATTCCTACAGGAAAGTACGGACTCCTTTGTTTTAATTGTAAGAAGAAGAGTTGCATTATTTAGGCAGAAAAAGTTTTGGAAGTCTAACTATGGAAAGATGAATGAGTGTCAGTGTTAGGAAACCAACAAGATTCTCAGTATGTTTGGGCTCTTTATCACCCAACATCCACTTTTTAATTTTTGGAGATGACCAGTTGTGGGTAGCCTGGTGGGAGTCATTGTTCTACCTTTCGTTATGGAAGATGAATATCCCAAATATTTCTCTCAGTTTCACAGAACATGGAGCACCTGTATCTTGTCCAAATATAAACTGCTGCCTTATATTTTAAACTTAGCACTAGCAATGCAATCAGAAAAAAAAAAAAAAAGCACAGTGAAAATTTGTTTTTGCAGTTGCTGCAGTAAAGGTATTCAGTGGTAGCTACCACCTTATCCAGGTGAGGTAGCTGCAGTGTCTAGTGTTGGCCCTGACAGCCCTTTCTGACGATTTACACTAAAGATCCCAGGTGCATTTTATTCTCTGCAGCAGAGCAGTTTTACTCTCTGACTTTTTGTCTAGGCAAAAATGTCCAACCCTAAGTATAATCAGTAAGACCTTGGTAACTGTCCAATAAATTTCCCTTTTGTTTAAGCTAGATAGAATATACTTATCTCCCTTGAAGCCAAGATCCTGAGTACTCTGGTATTTAAGAAAAAAGACCCTGAATTTGAAGTTATAATTGTGTGGTACTGTGTATTATATTTGAATTTATTTCTGGGTTTTTTTGGTGGTGTTTGTTTAACTTTTAGGTTCCTATAGTAAAGGGGGATATTATCTTCTGTTAAATGTTCTAACTTAAGTCCTAATTTTACACATGGAATCTAATTACTTATTCATTTTGTGTATTCTGTCTATGCATTTTGTAACAAGCCACCATAAATAAAAAATTATCTCATTATTTCAAAATTTTAAGTGCATTTTCTGAAGTGTTTTAGGTGTACAGTATCATCTAAAACAATGATAATTATGCTTCTCTCTTTGTCTACAACTAATTGGATAGTACTTTTAGAGTGTTGTTAAATATTAATGTTTATAATGGACAATCTTATATTGTTCTTAAAACTGATGCTTCTTATGAGCCAACATTATGCATGATGCTGGCTTTTACCTTATGAAATATATTTTCATTTATATCAAGAAGTAATATTTTCTTTCTATCTTATTGAGTTTTTATGAGAAATACATGTTGTATTTTATCAAATGACTTTTTGACACTTGAGGTGTTCATATTTTTTTCCCATTGACTTTCTAACACCATGAATTATGATAAAGATGTTCTGAAAATGAGTTACTATTGAATTCTTGGAATAAATTTCATTTGATTCCATTAATTATTAATGAAGCTGAAATTTATTTGATATTTTATCTCAAAATATATTGTAATCTCAATATGTGAGACCGAAGAGTGGTTTTTCATTTTATTGGGTATTAATTTTATGAGTTGCTGTCAAATTCACTTTCTATGATCATGAAAAATATAAATGGCATTAAATCCTTGAAAGCATAATTTACTTGTGGATTATTTTGGACATTATGGGGGTGTGTATGTGTATGTGTACGTGCATATGTTGGTAGAGGGCAGGAAATGGTTGAGGAAAAGCATATGACAGCTTGTTTACCTTTTCTTGATTCCTCCATATGCTATTATAATTCTCCTCTATGACATCTGGTTTGAATGACCAAAATTATATTTTTCCAGAAAATCATCATTTTAATCTAGATTTTTAAATCCATTTGAATACAACAACTACTCTGTTGTAATATTTTAAATGTCACATACATATACAATTAACATTTTTCAATTTTTATTATTTTTACAAAGTAGTTTTGTACCAGTTTTTCTTAATTAATTTATCTCACTGCACCTGTTTTGTTGATTTCTTTTTAAAAACAGATTTTTTTTTTCTGTTTTACTAAATTTGCTTTTTCTTTTTTTTCTGCTTTCTTATTTCTTTGATTTTTATAAGTTATTGGAAAAGATTCACTAAAGCATTCATTTTATTCCTCCTTGTTTTGCGCTATATGTGTTTAAATTAGTTTTATACTTATTCATTGTATCAGTCAGGATTCTCCAGAGAAATATATACATTTTATATAATAGACAATTAACAAATTAGCTCATACAGCTATGGAACTGGCAAGTCCAGATTTGCAGGGTGGAGACCCACATAGATGGCTGAAAATCTTGCCCTATAATGCTGTAGCCTGGGGGGGGACAAAGAAAGAATTCTATATTAATATTCTATTACATGCATTTTATATGTAAATATTTAATGTATATTAAAGAAGACTGAATACACAAAGAAATTTAAAGTTTTTTATAGTTACATTTTAAAATTTATATATATTTCACCTTTACATCTTAACTTATCACTTTCTAATATTAATTATTACACCCTCATTATGGGATGGTAAGAAAGTTATCACATTTACAATGCTTTCTACATATTCTTCCTCTAATTCTTCTTCTTGTTAATTATTTTGGTAACTACACATCTAGTAGTGGCTGAATAATTGGTTTGTCAGCATTAAGTATTATGTATTTGAAATCATGCTAACTAAAGATGAGGAAAACTGAAATTTCACTTCCTCACCCCTTCTCTCCCCAATTTTTTAACATTAGTAATTTTTGTTATTTCCACCCTGTTGAGGTCCATTTTATTGAAAATATGTTTCATGAAATCAACTATACTTCTCTTTCTATATACATATATGTGTGTTTGTATATATATGTACACACACAGAGAGGGCGAGATAGGTTAATATCTTTCTATATATATATCTCATGAAATGATTCCCAGATAATAGTGATGTTCAGCACTATTACTTTCCTAAATATCTTAATTTTTATCTTGGTTTCTGGACTTGGTCACCATATTATTTTAAGAAAAACAAAAACATGAATTTTAAAAATATTTATCTACTGTTAGCATCACATACTTTGTAGAATTTTTTCTCTGTGACTTCAAAGAAAGAATTTCACTGTCATTGGACCTTCTAACACTGACTTCCCATCCTAATTTCCCCTCACCGTAAAACACACACACTTACGTTCACACACACCCCACACACACAAACACACTCATACATATATTCATATGCACACCATTGTAAGAGGCTTGATTCTTTTTTCTGATTTATATATATATTTATTTATTTATTTATATATTTATTCTCGTGATTCAGAATGCCTCACATAAACATGAGCTTTTTTTTTTTTTTTTGGCTGCTTTGGGTCTTCGTTGCTGTGTGTGGGCTTCCTCTAGTTGCAGCAAGTGGGGGCTACTCTTCATTGTGGTGCGCGGGCTTCTCATTGTGGTGGCTTCTCTTGTTGCGGAGCACGGGCTCTAGGCGCACAGGCTCTAGGCGCGCGGGCTTCAGTAATTGCAGCACGCGGGCTCAGTAGTTGTGGCATGCGGGTCCTAGAGGGCGCGGCTTCAGTAGTTGTAGTGCGTAGCCTCAGTAGTTGTGGCTTGCGGGCTCTAGGGCACGTCTTCACTAGTTGTGGCTCACACGCTCTAGAGTGCAGGCTCAGTAGTTGTGGCAAACAGGCTTAGCTGCTTCGCAGCATGTGGGATCTTCCCAAACCAGGGATCAAACCCGTGTCCCCTGCATTGGCAGGTGGATTCTTAACCACCGTGCCACCAGGGAAGTCCCTAACCATGTCTTTATGTCAGTTGTTCTGTTATTTTTTTCTCTGTCTACATAAATACAAATTACACGTGTTCAGGACTTCTCTGTCTTTAACAGAACTTTCTGTCTTTGTCAGAACTTTTTTCTAAGAAAAAGTTTTCTCAAAATTCTGTTTCTTACTATGCAGTCTGCCCTGACAGTACACCTGTAAGCATGACTCTCAGCATTTAGTATGTGCTCCATCAGGAAACAACAAAGCTCTGCATGTCCGATGTTTTCTGTTTTGTTTCTGGTTTTGCCTTTGAGTGGCAATTTATTTAGCTTGCTTTATTTTCCTTCTTCAGCTTGCTTTATTTTCCTTTCCTTCTTTATTTTCCTTCTTCAGCTATAAGTGGCAGCTGCTCTTCTCCACACTGTCACCAGCCACACTGAGAACCTACCTGCTTCTTGTAAAGACGTTGTATAACATACTTCCTTATCTGGTTGAACCAAAGGCTTTCCCCAATTTCACCACTGAAAATAAAGGCCAACATTATTAAAGTGGAAAAATTCACGTCTGTCCAAAGACCATTAGAAGCTTGTTCCTTTGCTCAGCATCATCTCTTTTTTTTTTTTTTTTTTTTTTTTTTTTTTTTGCGGTTCGCGGGCCCCTCACTGTTATGGCCTCTCCCGTTGCGGAGCACAGGCTCCGGACGCGCAGTCTCAGCAGCCATGGCTCATGGACCCAGCCGCTCCGCGGCATGTGGGATCTTCCCAGACCGGGGCACGAACCCGTGTCCCCTGCATCGGCAGGCGGACTCTCAACCACTGCGCCACCAGGGAAGCCCAGCATCATCTCTTGACTGGATCCATACACCATTAAACTCATTCTGAATAATGATTCAGAGTTGCTGTAAATCCCAATTTCATGTACAGTTATTTTTCTCTGTTTTTTGTTCTTTGTGTTTTTAAAGAAATGCACCAGTGTGTCAATGAGTGCAATTTTGTAATAAGGTAGAAGTTACAATCAGATCTCATTTGATTAAGGTTATTTTTGTAGTACAACATAGAAATGTTCAGAATGGGAGAAAATTTAAGCTCAAACGTTTTGTAATAAAATATGAATCACCTTTTAAGAAGAGAGACATTCTTTATCTGTAAACATAAGTTCTGTAAGGACCGTGGTTTTATCTATGCTACTCACTGCTCTAACCTCCAGCACCAAAACGTAGAAGGACTTTGATAAACTTATGTTAAATGATTTAATGCATTTGTTTTAATTTTTCACATGTAAGTTGGAACCCCTTACTATTTTCAGAAAATAATCATTTAATCATTATGGAGTCTGGAATTCATTGCATAATAATGTCATGATTTCATATGACCTTCAAAGGGAGTTTCTAAAAAAGCTATACATGTAAATAATCAGAGGGTTCCTAATAGAGATAATACACTGACCCAACATCCACTGTTCACTGGAGTTTTCAGCCCTGTTAGCACCCTCCTTAAGGCTTTCTTGGAAATGACCAGAGGTTTGTTTTGGAGAGGGTGTTGTGCTCTTCATTTTATTGTCAGTTTTTTTGTTTTTAAATGCTATCTAGTTACTATTTTTACTTTTAATTGGCTTTTAAAATTCATTTTTTATTTTCCCCATTGGAAAAAAATGATTTGGGGTATACAAAGCCATCAGCTTCCAATAGTATCAGAGTCTGAATTAAGTTTTTGTTTTGTTCACCATACATCTTGCACCAGTAACACACTACAACAAAATGCACTTGAAAAATCCAGTTCATGTGTCTCTGTTCATCATTGTAATAATTTGGGGGGAGTAAGATATATTAAATACTACTTGCAAAGAGGTAGAAATATGTGTATGCAAACAAACAAAGAAATTTCCCTCCCCCCCCAGGGGCAGAGTAAAGGCGATTGCCCTCTATTAAAACAAACAAAAAATACTTTTAATTGAGAGAGAAATGCGTCCGTTTTCTGACCATGCATACAAATTTACCTGCAGGATTAGTTTCCTTTGAGGCCTCTCTCCTTGCCTTGTTGCTGGCCACTTTCTTGCTACCTCTTACATGTGCCACTAGTGTATCTCTGTTATGTCCTAAGCTCCTGTTCTTATAAGTACACCAATCATACTGTATTAGGACCCCCCCCCCCAGAGGCCTCATTTGAACTTAATTACCTTTTTAAAGGCCTTATCTCCAAATACAATTACCTCTGAGGTACTGGGTGTTAGAGCTTCAGCATATGAATTTGGAGGGGTATGCAATTCAGCCCATAACAATGTATAAGATTATTTTTAGGGAATCTTCTTGAAATCAGCATCTGTGGAAAGGAGGGGAATGAGCAGGATTGGGCAGAGGGAATATGAGTTCTGCATTAAAGACCTGAATGATAGCCTTGCACCACCCAGTGAGTGTCTTTGAAGCATCTTGCTTCACCCATTGGAGTTATGTATTGAGTCAAAGTGACCAGGCTTTATAACCTGATTTGATTAGTCTTGAGATATTTTGACCTTAGCAATCGCATGACCATCTGCAGCTTAGACATTATCTGAAGGGTTAAGAGCTGGATTCTGTCTACTGACAGGACTGCCATCAATTGAGGCAAGAAATCCCACCTTGAAGCAAAATATATAAGTGGCGTGTCACCTTGCCCATCACAGTACTTGTTGCACTAGGCTCATTCGCATTTACGTTTAACCAGATTATACTTACAAGTAAAATTATCCATGGAAAAATCAAACCTATGAAAATTTTTTTTCACAAATACTTAACATTCTTGCTAAATTTATAATATTTTAACTGGTGGGGAGAATGCATGAAACCTCGGGTTATTTCAGGTCATTAAAAAAATAA
Organism: Lagenorhynchus albirostris; assembly: GCF_949774975.1. Lineage (NCBI taxonomy): Eukaryota > Metazoa > Chordata > Mammalia > Artiodactyla > Delphinidae > Lagenorhynchus > Lagenorhynchus albirostris. The sequence continues at coordinate 137,060,389 of NC_083098.1, read as the reverse complement.
TGGAGATGTAATTTCTTAAGCTTTTTAGTCTAGAAAGTTTATTAAAATTGTTTACAGAGGTATCTTTAGCAAGTCAATAGTTTTGGTACTAGAGAGAATCAAAATCAAGATTTAGTTGAAATACCTGATATTTAATCATGTAATCAGCATAGTTAGAGCTAAAGAATTTTCTGCCAATACACGATACTCACACATTCTGAAATAGAGCCTCAAATAGCATGAAGAATTGTTTTCATATCCCCTTAAATCATTTCTTATTGTCTCTTGGCAGTTCTTGCAAGACCTGTCAGGATTGAGTTCTCAATTCTGAAAGCAGCAGGAACTTTGCTTGGAATTTCCAGCACATAATTAATGGGTCAGTTATAAACACAAAGCAGACTCCGTTTGTATTATCTAAAGACAGTTTGCAATGGCAGGTGTTTTACTACTTCCTAACATCTGTAATCATTCTTGGCTTGATGCTTTAATGCCTGAAACTACAAATAATGGCAATTCCTGTTGTGAAAATGCCACAGAGACATTAGAAGGCAAAGGCATATTTGCAAAGACAGCAGAAAATAGTGGGGAAAGTCAGTATATTTCTGAATGATTTGCCTGAACTATGATTTTGTAGCAAGATGAACAAACTGGGAAGTTCTAAAGAGAAATCTATTTTCTTATCCTATAATTAATAGCGAAAAGGATTAAGTTGCCTCTTTCAAAGTCAGATTTCTTTTTTTTTTTTCTTTTTTTTTTTTTTTTTGCGGTACACGGGCCTCTCACTGTTGTGACCTCTCCCGTTGCAGAGCACAGGCTCCGGACGCGCAGGCTCAGCGGCCATGGCTCACGGGCCTAGCCGCTCCGCGGCACGTGGGATCTTCCCGGACCGGGGCACGAACCTGTGTCCCCCGCATCGGCAGGCGGACCCTCAACCACTGCGCCACCAGGGAAGCCCCAACGTCAGATTTCTAATGATGTACATTTTGAATTATGGAGGATAAGGCAACATGTTCCTTTTCATTGTAATAAATTGAACGCTCAATAGTGGTGAATTTGATTAGTGTAGTCATGAGTGGATGTGCTGTATACTGTCAGGCCTTCGATTCCTCAGGCTATTAATTCTCTCATATTATTTCTTTAGTTCCTCTCTTTTGAAACAATCCGTCAGTTTCTAAATGACATCTCCATTTCACTTTCTAAGGTACTTTTAACGTATTGCTGGAAGGATTGCTCTATTATATCCCCTTAAAATGCTAATTAAGTAAGATGAACAAAAGTTTATAGACACATGTATAAAGAAGAGTTATTCAGTCAGTAAAATTCAACATTTATTGTCATAACGATTTATATAATGCTTATCTGTAAAATATTTGGTTGCTTTTTCTATATGGTGAAAATTATTACAAACTTAGAGTTGAATTCTTTCAAAGAGAAGAACAGAAGACATTTGCTTCAGGTCAACATTCATAAACATAAATGTGGAATTTAACAATACTTGATACATTTAATAATGAGTTGTGGACATATTTACTAGGGTTGGCTTAGACCTAATAGTGATAAAGTCACGCTGACTTCACAAACATAAAATAAAATAACCAATCATTTACAGAATAGCACTGCATGGCCCATTAGTTATGATATAAAAGTAAATATATAAGATATAAAAGTAAATATAGAAATATATAAAAGTAAATATAGAAATTATAATTTCTATATTTAAAAGATATAAAAGTAAGTATAGAAATTATAATTTGAAAGAGTTTATAAAAAGCACTAAAATATCCTTCCACTTTAAACTAGAGATAGTAAAATACACCATTTATGTGAAAGTGAAAAATGTTCTCCATATCAAGAAGAAACATGCATAGAACTTTGATCCTGATTATGTAAATTATCCTCTGCCAACATAACCTCCAAATAAAAACACAAACCCTGTATAAATATGTCCTTACTTGTTCCACTAAAAGTTCTTCTATACCCTATGATGTTTCTCTATGTATGGAACACTAATTTCCTTTAATGATATCTTGTCTAGAACTTTGAAAAAAATCCAAGTCTAATTTGATTCCATTCTATTTACTTCAAAAGTTTAATAAAGAATCATCTCATTTGCTTAATCTTTGCATGAAATTGCAAATGTTGAAAACTATACTATTTTGATTAAATGTTCTACACAGTGTCTTGGGAATTTACATTCTACTAACTGAGCAAGGATCAGTGAGAGGGAGAAAAATATAACCTTTACTAACATGTAACCAAATGATCAAAAGTATAGGTTTGAGCAATAATAAAGACCTATAGATTCAGGTGTATCTTAGGCATTAAACTTGACTGAGGGAATAACTCCCCTTTGGTTTCCCACTTGATTGTTTAAGACACTAATTCTCAGCTCTGAAGATTATCTCACACTCCAGTGGCCATCGTGCCATAGTATAATCATCTGCTGTGAACTTTTCTGCACTTCACAGATACGCTGTAAGGAATAGAGCAGTCATGAAGAATAAAAACCTATAAAAGACTACGGCTGGTTTCATCATAATAGCTTCTATTTAGATTTCAAAAAAACTCTCAGAAATTTTCTTTTAAGTAGAATTCAAAAAGAATGCAGATTTGCAATCTAGGGATTCCTCATCCCTTCCCAACTGTGTTCTTTCAAGATAAGTTCAGTGGTTATTGTGCTGTCAGATGTTGTGAGTACAGATGTCAAGTGCCTTCTTCTTTCTTCAATATTGACAAATGTAATTTTAATTAAAATGTGATAAAGAGGCTTGAAATTTATATTAGAAAATAACATGCAAATATAATTCCCTACAAAATATTCTAAATTAATGCAGATGAAGATATTCAAACAAATATATCACTATTATTCTCAAATAAATTTATCGTTCACCAATAATCAAAATCTTAAACAAAACCATGTTCTGAAGTATTACTTGATAGGTTTCTAAACTTAATTCATATCTGTGGGTAATAAAAATAGATGTTTAATTTCACTCTTTCTTGAGTACTTTAATGATTTTAAGCTATAGACCAACTATTTACATCAATAAGCGTGCAAATAATGTATACTACCAAATTATACAATTAGAGACATTTCAGGAGAATCAACCGTAGGATTATTAAAAGTGATGAAACAGTGCAGTGATGTGCTATATATAGCAATTTGTGTATACAGTACATAATTTAAACAACGAAAAAGAAAACAACAATAAGAAAAATATATTTTATTTTATCGATAATATGCATTAATATCTAAGGAATGTGTAAACCAATTGAAGTAAACTTTAAAATTGCACCAAAAGGAATAACAGAATACCTGAATGAATGAAGAGATCTACTGCTTCATTGGAAGGAAGTACTTAATATCATAATACATGTCCCCAAATTATATCTAATACCATCCTAATTAAAACTTTCAAATATGTTTCAATGAAAAATTAAAAGTTAATTCTAAAATCCATGTGAAACATAAATTCTCAATAATATATAAGAACATATTTTAAAAGAATACAATGAAAAATGACAATCTGTAAGACAAAAATATATTATTAAATCATAAGCATTAAAACATAATGAAATTACTTAATGCATATACAAATATACCTCCAATAAGAAATAGAAAATGCAAAAACAAACTTGTTCATCTTGATTTATCAGGTTTACATTAGTGGAGAAAGAATGCATCAATTTGTAATTCATAAGTTAGATCTCATCCTTTTATTATACACACAAAAATAAATTCAGGTGGATTAAAATGCTGATAATTTTTCCACAGAAAAATATAGGTGAAGTTTTCTAATTTTGAGTTAGGGAAAAACTTCTTGAACAAATAACGAAGAGCAAATTTTAAAACTATGAAAACTAGTAGGAGTTTATGGTGACAAATTAAAGGACAAATGATAAACTTTGAGAGGTATCTGAAAAGTTTATGATACACAAGAATAACAATCCAAATTATATAAAGAACTCTTGTCAAACAAATAGAAGACAAAGTAATGAAAATTGGGCAGAGGATATGAATAACATTCTACAGAAAAATAAAAGGCTAATCAATTTATTAAAAACCTAGTGAATAACCCTACTAGCATTCGGGGAGATATCTATTAAAACAGTGAGGTATAATTATGTTTCTCAGAAGGTTGGCAACATTCTTAAAGATATAATATTCAGTGTTGGGAAGATTGCAAAGGCATAGGTATTCAAAGAAACTGTAAAAATAAGAATTATCATTGCTTTTTGGAAGGATCACTTGGAAGTGTCTATCTTACTTTCTTAAGTAAATGTTTTTTCTTTAGAAGTTTTGGATTTACAGAAAAGTTGTGAAGATAGTAGAGTCCTGCTAGTCCTTATTCAGTTTACCTTATTACAAACTTGTTATATTAGTACATTTCATCATTCACAACTAATGAACCAATATCGACATTATCATTAACTAGAGTCTCTACCTTATTCGAAGTGTATTAGTTTTTACCTAAAATGTCTTTTTTTAATTTCTGGGAACCCATACATGATACCACATTACATGTAGTCATCATGTCTCCTTAGGTTTCTCTAGACTGTGACAGTTATTTAAATGTTACTATTTGTGATATTCTTGACAGTTTTGAGAAACACTTGTCAGGTATTTTGTAAAAAGTCTTCAATTGGGGTTTGTCTGCTGTGTTTTCTGATTAGACTAGGATTATGGGTCTGGGGAGGACTACGGAGTTAAAGTGCCATTCTCATCACACTTCTCAGGGGTACATGCTAACAGCATGATTATTGCTATTAATGATGACTTTTATCACCTGGGTTAAGTATTTTTGTCAATTTTCTCCATAAAACTACTCCATTTTTACCTTTAGTTTTTAGAACAAAGTCATTGTGCGCAGTCCACACATAAGGGATGGAAAATTTTGTTCCTTTTTCTTGAGAGGGCAGTATCTATATAAACTTTTAGGGTTTGTTTTCTGTGTGAAAGATTTTTCTATTCTACCCTATTTTTTCAATCATTTATTTATGTTAACATTATGTTATTTATATCATTTCTCAAATTCTTCCAATAATAGGAAAGTTTTTCATTTAGGGTTGCGTATCCCTTTGACATTCCCCCTTTACTGTAGATTTTGTTTTTAGTACTTTCTTTCCTCTGGCTCATCTTATATATTCCCTTTCCCAGCGCTAGAATCAATCATTTCTCCAAGAAATTCTTGTTCCTGTTATAGGAAGATACTATTAAAAAATAAGACCTGACCACAAGAGCTAGCTGCTAAGGGGGTGTCTTGTATCTAGACCCTCTTTGCTGACAAAGCAAGAAAACATACATTTATATACTAAATCATGTATGCACACATATCCAGAAATATTTTTGGATGTGTACATCTATATGTATATTAAGTTACACACAAATTTGTACTTATGTTTTCACCTGCAAGCAAGTACTGCACTGATTATTCTACCTTCCCCCCAACTCGTCATGCACCAACAGTGAAAAATCTAGCCCCTTCACATGCCACATATTTCTTAATTATTTAAACCCAGTATATATATGTAATGTTTGAGAATTGCTAACATTATGGGAAACAGTTTTATCAACTACAGGATAATGTTTTTCTATAGCCTTTTTTTTTTTGCCTTTAGTCTTACAATATTAACTCATTTTCAAAATTACTTAATTCACCATCATTTTCTCCCACCCATTTAGCTAGGCTATTTCATATATATGTAATGCAGTCAAATTATTTTTTGAACGTTTTTATTCCATCCCAAGATATCCTGATTTCCTAAAGGATTTTTATAAAAATTTGTATACCTTGAGGTTCACTCTTTGCGTTGTAAAGTTCTATGGGTTTGACAAATGTATAGGATCATGTACAGTAATCATACCGAATAGCTTAACCACCATAAAACATCACTTTCCACCTCTCCAAACTCCTAGCAATCACAGATCAACTTACCATCTCTATAGTTTTGCCATTTCAAAATTTTAATGGAATTATGTATATGTCATCTTTTCCCTACTGTCATCTTTAACTTACCAATATGCAATTAAGATTTATCTCTTTGAACAGGTTGGTAGCTCATTTCTTTTTATAAACAAATAATAGTCTATCGAATGGATGTACCAGTTTGTTTATCCATTCAACTATTGAAAGTCAGCTTGGTTCCATCCGTTTTCTGGCAATTATGAATAAAACTGCTATAAGCATTCAAGTGTAAGATTTTGTGTTTGAAAATCAGTTGGATATACCTAGGAGCATAATTGTTAGATCCTATGGTAAGACTATACTTAGTTATGAAGCAAACTGTCTTCTATCTTTCACAATTTACATCCCCACCATCAATGAATGAAAGTTCTCTCAGCTACATGTCTTCACCAGTAATATTGGTGTGGCTTTTTTTTTTTTTTTTTTTGGTGGGAAGAGGGCTTTTAGGCATTCTAATAGCTATGTAGTGGTATCTCATTATAGTTTTAATTTACATTTCCCTAATGCCAAATGATGAACATCTATTCATACGTTCATTTGCCATCTGTATATCCTCTTGGTGAAGTTTCTGTTCAGATTAACTGCCCATTTTTTATTGGCTTGTTTGTTTATGTTTGGGTTTGAAGTGTTTGTATATTTTTGGATACAAGTTCTCTATAAGAAAAATTATTTTAAAATATTTTCTACCAGCTTATGACATGTATTTTTTTTCTTTTTTTTAATAGAGGTATAGTTGCTTTACAACGTTGTGTTAGTTTCTGCTGTATGGCGAAGTGAATCATCTATGTGTATACATATATCCCTCTTTTTTCGACTTCCTTTCCATTTAGGTCACCACAGAGCATTAAGTAGAGTTCCCTGTGCTATACATCAGGTTCTCATTGGTTATCTATTTTATACTAATAGATATAAGCATATGTAGTAGTGTATATATATCAATCCCAATATCCAAATTCATCCCAACCCCCCTCCCCACCTTGGTGTCCATACATTTGTTCTGTACATCTGTGTCTCTATTTCTGCTTTGCAAATAGGTTCATCTGTACCAGTTTTCTAGATTCCACATATATGTGCTAATATGTGATATTTATTTACTCTTAACAGTATCTACATCAGAGCAAAGTTTTAATTTTAATAAATTCCAGCTTAGAGATATTTTTCTTTATAGATATTCTTGTGGGTTGTATCTAAAAACTCATCACCAAAGCCAAGGTTATATAGGCGTTATTCTATTTTCTTTCAGTAGTTTTATAATTTTTCACTTTACATTTAGATCCTTACTATAAGTTAATTTTTGTGTAAGATTGTCAGAATCCTTTTTTGAAAAGACTCTCCTTTTTCACTGAGTTTCTTTTGTTCCTTTGTCAAAAATTAGTTGACTATACCTATGTGGGTTATTTCTGGACAATTTTGTTCCATTAATATATGAGTCTATTCTTTTATCAATACCATACTTTCTTGAATATTGTTGACTTACAGTAAACCTTGAAATTGCATGGTGAGTGTTCCAACTTTGTTCTTCCTCAGTGTCATGTTGGTACTTTGTCCTTTGCCTTTTCTTATAAATTTTCAAGTCAGTTTGTCAATATGTAGAAAATACCTTGCTGGTATTTTGAATGGGATCATATTGAATTTGTACATCAAATTGGACAGAATTGACATTTAACATTATTGGTTCTTCCAATCTATGAGTACAAAATACTTCACCATTTTTTAATGTCTTCATTTCATCAAAGTTTTATAGTTGTTAACATACAGAGTCTGTAAATATTTTGTTACATTTGTATGTAAGCATTTTACTTTTGGTTGCGTTTTTAAATAGTATTGCTTTTCTTTTAATTTAAAATTCTAATTGTTTCTTTCATATGGGAAATTGACTAACTTTTATATATTGAGTTTTTATCCTGTGACCTTGCTATACTCTCTTACTAGATTCAGGATTTTTGGTTTTGGTTTTGGTTTGGGGTTTTTTTTTTTGTAGATTCTTTGGGGATTTTATGCAGAAAATTGTATCATCTGTGAATAGTGTTTTAGTTCTTCATTTACACTGTGTATACTTTTTATATCATTTTAAATTTCTTTTGCACTAACTAGATATTTTAACTCACTAAAATGTTGAGTAAGAGTGATAAGAGAGTACATCATTGCCTTGTTCTTCATCTTAAGCGGAAGGAGTTTCATTTCTTAACATTAAATTTCATGTTATCTGTAAGCTTTTCATATATTTCTTTCATTAGGCTGAGGACATCTACTGCTAACATTTCAAGAGTATTTAACACGAGAGCATGATGAATATTGAGGTTTTCTGCATTCTTGATATGAACATACTTTTTCTTATTCAGTCTATTGATATGATGAATAGTTTTAATTGTTTTATGAGTGTTGATCCAGCCCTGCATTGATGGAATGAACACCACTTGACGTTGATGTACTCTCCTTTATACCACTGGATTTATTTTCTAATATTTTGTTAAGAATGTGTTATGTATGTTTTTATGAGGGTCTTTTTAATCCATTTTAATATTGTGTTTTAGTTGGTGTTTCTAGACAATTTACATTTTAAGTGATTATTGATATAGTTAGATTAATATTTACCTCTTTGTAACTACGTATTTCATATTCATTGTATTTTCCTTTTTTTTCTCCCCCCCTTTCTTCTCATCTCTGATTTACATTGAGTATTTTATACAGTTCCATTTTTATCTCCCTCCTTCATTTATAATCCATTCATGTTTAAATAGCACATTTTTATTGTGAAAAGTTATTTTAATATTCATATCATATCATAAAGCCAGTTGTTTACAGTGGTAAAAAGGCCTGTGTTTTGATCTTCTTTACCGTGTACAACAAGGATACTTTTAAGAGGTGACTTAAATTCTCTGAGCTTGCTAAAGAGGTCATGGTCATATGGGTTTTTTAAAAAAATTATTGAGTGTTACAAATATAAAAAGTGTCTGACACATCTCTGACATATAATATGAACAAAAAATAATATTTATTACCATCACAATCTCCATCAGAATATATATATTTTTTAATATTGCAGGGAGGCAGGTCTTCTAGAAGTCAATGTAGAGAGTATATTGACAGTGCATTCCTGCTTTGAGTTAAGGTAAGTTACATATTTTTTCTCAGTCACAACCTAGTAAAATAAAAAGTTTAAAATATCACTTCAATGGCCACCATCAGCAAACACATAGAAAATCTGCCAGAAAATGGTGTTTAAGTAAAGAGAGATAAGACTTCAGGTTTGTTCACACATAATACCACTCCAGCAGATAAAGCAAACAGACAGAACATGTATTTATTTGAATACAACTGGTAAATTTATCTACATAAATGAAGACATTAAAATTACTGAAAAGGGACCAAAAAACTGGCAGAAGACTCTATGAATAACTTATTTTGATAGCTAAACTATGACATTCATTAATAAAACTACTGGCTATATTTATTTTTAAGACTAACTTTTTGCTTCAGTAACTATTCTAAAAAAAACAAACTTATCCAATACTCTTTAAGTTGAAATAAGAATATTTTTTAAATCATAATGACATTACATTAATGGTTTATAGCATGTAATTTCCTTACATTATTCTATTGGTTTCTCAATCACTCAGTGTTGAGAATTCAATTTTAAGAATATTTACAAATAATATTTATTAATGATATTTATAAAAAGAGGAAACCAATGGTTAAGAAGAGTCCATAGTTTTGCAGTTAGTTTGAATTAGAGCCACTAATAATATCTAGGTCTTTGTTTATTTTTTAATTCAGGGCTCTTTGTCATAGAAATCCTGCTGACTTCTTACAAAATCAATGAATCAACAATCATTTGTTGAATTTCTCCAATGAATTAGATACAAATAAGTTCCATAGCAGCTACAAAGTTGGGGAAGTGAATAATCTCTAATTTAGTTAGGAAAACAAAAAGGTGTACATGAAATGCTAAACAAAAGAGTATCCATGAAGAGCCACAAATGATTACAAAGTAAATATTATAGAAGGAAAGTGCCTTAGCATTTGAAAATAAAGAAAAATTTTATTGAATTGATATGTGATTGATAACCAGTGTGACTGAAGGAGACATTTTGTGTACTGTCTCTTAAGTGTTAGCTAAGACTACCTCCAGAAAATGCTTTAATGTGGAACTTAAAAATGTGATTCTCTTTAAAATAATTTTAAAACAGATACTGATTGTGAATTTACATGTCAACTAGAACAGGATAAAGAATGAAAACTGGCATATTGAATACTTATACAATATGCTCACAAATATAAAATGCTACCAGGTATTGGTCTTACTTTCAACACTGTAACATTTTTTCCTGGAGGATAAAATCTAAAATTGAACAGTAGATCTCTATGCAAACTATAATAATAAAGACAGAGTATGCTAAATTTTATGAGAAGCACACAGTGTAAGAATTCAGTACATGGACAAGTGGCATCTGCACAGAGTTCAGAAAAGGCTTTGTGGTTACTAATTTTTTTTAATTTAAGTTGATTGGTGAACAGATATTGTATTTTATAAAGAGGAAAAGAACAGGAGTAAACTGAGTAATGCTTATTGTGAGATAACGTATGACTTTAATAATTTTAAAATACAAATGTGAAAAGCAGCAGACTGAACCAATGAGTCATAAACTCTGATATTTAACTAAGTGAATTAAAATTCACTATTTGATAAAAAATATATTACAAACAAATTATAAAAGTTTCAAAATAGCCCACACTGATATCTTCTGCACTTGGAAAAGATTACAAAAAAGCTATTTTTGTAATTTATATGAACACCCCAAGAGCCCACACTTCATTTTATGTCTGATTGTAATAGTATCTGCATGTATAATTCTCCATTGGCAGTAACAGATTGGTTTCAGAACGCAAGAAATTAACAGCAAACAAAGAAAATACATTCAAATCCCTCGCCACTAAAATCAATAAACTGACCAATTTTAAAGCTGAGCTGTTTTATTATGTAGTAATGAATTTTATTTAGATTTTTGGCAACCACATAATAGCTCAGGGATTTATCAACTACTCTAAAACAAGGACATTTACATACTTCTTTAACTAACCCAATTATTCTTCAGACAGAAATGTCGACTTTTTTCCTTTGAATATTTAGTTTTTTAAATCTTAAGTCTGCTCACTCTTCTCAGTCTTATTGAATAATTAGGGCTTTTATTTTAGTGTTTGATAGCATTAGAAAAACTGGCATAACTTTTTTTTCTAGTATGCATTTTCTTAAGAAAAATTAACATCATTAAATTTCTGGATTCAGTGCTATTAAATTAGCACCATTAAATTTCACTTTATGATCATCAAAAGCATACATTACTGCCAAGTGCTAGAAAACAGATAAAAAAAGAATTTTACAGTTTAAAACAAAACCAAGAGTTCCAAATCCAGCTAATATTGTAAGGATGTCATATACATTTAATACCCTATTCCATCATGATTTTATGGTAGATAATTAGGGGGTTGGGAGAATGCAAAATCTAAAATTATTTTTCAAGTAATATTATCAAAAGACAAATTTAATCATTCAAGCAGGATCACTAAATATGGATGTACTGCATAGTACAAAGTACATAGCTAAGCATGTAGCTACTGCAGAGGATCTGATTTCCATCAGTGAGTCTTTATTGACACTCCTCATTATCATACATTTGGAAAGAGGAAAGTTTTTTCTACTCTAGTCAACCATGCCAATAGTCCATAATTATTCTCTCATCTCTCCTTTTTCACTGTCATTGCCACATTTTAAACACTTAGCAACTCACAGGTTTGCTGTTGTCATGTATTTTACCTGTGTATTTTATGTACCTTTCCACCTGGTGGCCAGCCAGAGAATTTTGTGTTGCCAACTGAAATGGATTCTGGAGTCCAGCCTCTGCCAATTTTGGCCAAACAAGAATCTGTTGGGGTTTTTTTAACATCTTTATTGGAGTATAATTGCTTTACAATGTTGTGTTAGTTTCTCCTGTATAACCAAGTGAATCAGCTATACATATACATATATCCCTATATGCACTCCCACTTGCATCTCCCTCCCACCCTCCCTATCCCACCCCTCTAAGTGTTCACAAAGCTCGGAGCTGATCTCCCTGTGCTATATGGCTGCTTCCTACTAGCTATCTATTTTACAATTGGTAGTGTATATATGTCCATGCCACTCTCTCACTTCGTCCCAGCTTACCCTTCCACCTCCCTATGTCCTCAAGTCCATCTCTAAGACTGCGTCTTTATTTCTCTCCTGCCTCTAGGTTCTTCAAAAACATTTTTTTTTTTTACATTCCACATATATCTGTTAGCATACGATATTTGTTTTTTTGATTATTTTTTGATTTGTTTTTTGTGCAGGCCTCTCACTGTTGTGGCCTCTCTCGTTGCGGAGCAAAGGCTCCGGAAGCGCAGACTCAGCGGCCATGGCTCACAGGCCCAGCCGCTCCACAGCATGTGGGATCTTTCCAGACTGGGGCATGAACCCGCGTCCCCTGCATCGGCAGGCGGACTCTCAACGACTGCGCCACCAGAGAAGCCCCACGGTATTTGTTTTTCTCTTTCCGACTTCCTTCATTCTGTATGACAGACTCTAGGTCCATCCACCTCACTACAAATAACTCAATTTCATTTCTTTTTCTGGCTGAGTAATATTCCATTGTATATATGTGCCACATCTTCTTTATCCATTAATCTTTCAATGGACACTTAGGTTGCTTCTATGTCCTGGCTATTGTAAATAGAGCTGCAATGATCATTGTGGTATGTGACTTTATTAGAATTATGGTTTTCTCAGGGCACATGCCCAGTAGTGGGATTGCTGGGTCATATGGTAGTTCTATTTTTAGTTTTTTAAGGAACCTCCATACTGTTCTCCATAGTGGCTGTATCAACTGACATTCCCACCAAGAATGCAAGAGGGTTCCCTTTTCTCCACACCCTCTCCAGCATTTATTGTTTGTAGATTTTTGATGATGGCCATTCTGATTTGTGTGAGGTGAAACCTCACCGTAGTTTTCATTTGCATTTCTCTAATGATTAGTGATGTTGAACATCCTTTCATATGTTTTTTGGCAATCTGTATATCTTCTTTGGACAAAAGTCTACTTAGGTTTTCTGCCCATTTTTAGATTGGGTTGCTTGTTTTTTTGATATTGAGCTGCATGAGCTGCTTCTAAATTTTGGAGATTAATCCTTTGTCAGTTGCTTCGTTTGCAAATATTTTCTCCCATTCTGAGGGGTGTCTTTTCGTCTTGTTTAAATTTTCCTTTGCCGTGCAACAGCTTTTAAGTTGTGTTAGGTCCCATTTGTTTATTTCTGTTTTTATTTCCATTTCTCTAGCGTCTAAAAGGATCTTGCTGTGATTTATGTCATAGAGTGTTCTACCTATGTTTTCCTCTGAGAGTTTTATAGTGTCTGACCTTACATTTAGGTCTTGAATCCATTTTGAGTTTATCTTTGTATATGGTGTTAGGGAGTGTTCTAATTTCATTCTTTTATATGTAGCTGTCCAGTTTTCCCAGCACCACTTATTGAAGAGGCTGTCTTTTTTCCATTGTATATTCTTGCATCCTTTATCAAACGTAAAGTGACCATATGTGCATGGGTTTATCTCTGGGCTTTCTATCCTATTCCACTGATCTATATTTCTGTTTCTGTGCCAGTACCATACTATCTTGATTACTGTAGCTTTGTAGTATAGTCTGAATTCTGAGAGCCTGATTCCTCCAGCTCCGTTTTTCTTTCCCAGGGCTGCTTGGCTATAGGGATCTTTTATGTCTCCATGCAAATTGTGAAATTTTTTCTTCTAGTTCTGTGAAAAATGTCGTTGGGAGTTTGACAGGAATTGCATGGAATCTGTAGATTGCTTTGGATAGTAGAGTCATTTTCACAATGTTAATTCTTCCAATCCAAGAACATGGTATACCTCTCCATCTGTTTGGATCATCTTTAACTTCTTTCATCAATGTCTTATTGTTTTCTTCATACAGGTCTTTCGTCTCCTTAGGTAGGTTTATTCCTAGGTATTTTATTCTTTCTGTTGCAATGGTAAATGGGAGTGTTTCCTTAATTTCTCTTTCAGATTTTTCATCATTAGTGTATAGGAATGCAAGAGACTTCTGTGCATTAATTTTGTATCCTGCTACTTTACCAAATTCATTGATTAGCTGTAGTAGTTTTCTGGTAGCATCTTTAGGATTCTCTATATATACTATCATGTCAACTGCAAACAGTGACAGCTTTACTTCTTCTTTTCTGATTTAGATTCCTTTTATTTCTTTGTCTTCTCTGATTGCTGTGATTAAAACTTCCAAAACTATGTTTGAATAATAGGGGTGAGAGTGGGCAACCTTGTCTTGTTCCTGATCTTCGAGGAAATGGCTTCAGTTTTTCACCATTGAGAACGATGTTGGCTGTGGGTTTGTCATATATGGCCTTTATTTTGTAGAGGTAAGTTTTCTCTATGCCTGCTTTCTGGAGGGTTGAATATTGTCAAAAGCTTTTCTGCATCTCTTGAGTTGATCATATGGTTTTTCTGCCTCAATTTGTTAATATGGTTTATCACATTGATTGATATGTGTATATTGAAGAATCCTTGCATTCCTGGGAGAAATCCCACTTGAGCATGGTGTATGTCCTTTTAATGTGCTGTTGTATTCTGTTTGCTAGTATTCTGTTGAGGATTTTTGGATCTATGTTCATCAGTGATATTGGCCTGTAGTTTTCTTTCTTTGTGACATCTTTGTGTGGTTTTGGTATCAAGGTGATGGTTGCCTCATAGAATGAGTATTGGAGTGTTCCTCCCTCTGCTAGATTTTGGAAGAGTTAGAGAAGGATAGGTGTTATTTCTTCTCTAAATGTTGGATAGAATTCACATGTGAAGCCATGTGGTACTGGGCTTTTGTTTGTTGGAAGATTTTTAATCACAATTTCAATTTCAGTGCTTGTGTTTGGTCTGTTTATATTTTCTATTTCTTCCTGGTTCAGTCTTGGAAGGTTGTGCTTTTCTAAGAATTTGTCCATTTCTTCTAGGTTGTCCATTTTATTGGCATATAGTTGCTTGTAGTAATCTCTCATGATACTTTGTATTTCTGCAGTGCCAGTTGTTACTTCTTTTTCATTACTAATTCTATTGATTCGACTCTTCTCCCTTTTTGTCTTGATGAGTCTGGTTAATGGTTTATCAACTTTGGTTATCTTCTCAAAGAACAAGCTTTTAGTTTTATTGAGCTTTGCTATTGTTTCCTTTATTTCTTTTTCATTTATTTCTGATCTGATCTTTATGACTTCTTTCCTCCTGCTAAATTTGGGGGGGGGTTTTGTTCTTCTTTCCCTAATTGCTTTAGGTGCAAGTTTAGGTTGTTTATTTGAGATGTTTCTTGAGGTATGAATATATTGTTATAAACTTCCCTCTTAAAACTGCTTTTGCTGCATCCCATAGGTTTTGGCTCATTGTGTTTTCATTGTCATTTGTTTCTACGTATATTTGATATCCTCTTAGATTTCTTCATTTATCTCTTCGTCATTTAGTAGTGTATTGTTTAGCCTCCATGTGTTTGTATTTTTTACAGATTTTTTCCTGTAATTGATATCTAGTCTCATAGCGCTATGTTTGGAAAAGATACTTGATACGATTTCAATTTTCTTAAATTTACCAAGGCTTGATTTGTGACCCAAGAAATGGTCTATCCTGGAAAATGATCCATGTGCACTTGAGAAGAAAGTGTATTCTGTTGGTTTTGGATGGAATTTCCTATAAATGTCAGTTAAGTCCATCTTCTTTAATGTGTCGTTTCAAGCTGTGTTTCTTTATTTATTTTCATTTTGGATGATCTATCCATTGGTGAAAGTGAGGTGTTAAAGTCCCCTAGTATGATTGTGTAACTGTCGATTTCCCCCTTTATGGCTGTTAGCATTTGCCTTATGTATTGATGTGCATAAATATTTACAGTTGTTATATATTCTTCTTGGATTGATCCCTTGATCATTATGTAGTTTCCTTCTTTGTCTCTTGTAATAGTCTTTATTTTAAAGTCTATTTTGTCTGATATGAGAATTGCTACTCCAGCTTTCTTTTGATTTCCATTTGCATGGAATATCTTTTTCCATCCCCTCACTTTCAGTCTGTATGTGTCCCTAGATATGTAGTGGATCCTTTGTACACAGCATATATATGGCCCTTGGGTTAGTATCCATTCAGCCAGTCTATGTCTCTTGGTTGGAGAATTTAATCCATTTACATTTAAGGTAGTTATCAATATGTATGTTTCTATTACCATTTTCTTAATGGTTATGGGTTTGTTATTGTAGGTCTTTTCCTTCTCTTGTGTTTCCTGCCTAGAGAAGTTCCTTTAGCTTTTCTTGTAAAGCTGGTTTGGTGGTGCTGAATGCTCTTAGCTTTTTCTTGTCTGCAAAGGTTTTAATTTCTCCATCAAATATGAATGAGATCCTTGCTGGGTAGAGAAATGTTGGTTGTAGGTTTTTCCCTTTCATCACTTTAAATATATCCTGCCACTCCCTTCTGGCTTGCAGAGTTTCTGCTGAAAGATCAGCTGTTAACCTATGGGGATTCCCTTGTATATTTTTTGTTGTTTTTCCCTTGCTACTTTTAATATTTTGTCTTTGTATTTAATTTTTGATAGTTTGATTAATATGTGTCTTGGCATGTTTCTCCTTGGATTTATCCTGTATGGGACTCTCGGTGCTTCCTGGACTTGATTGATTGTTTCCCTTCCCATATTAAGGAAGTTTTCAACTATAATCTCTTCAAATATTTTCTCAGTCCCTTTTTTTTCTCTTCTTCTTCTCAGACCCCTATAATTCGAATGTTGCTGCATTTAATTTTGTCCCAGTGATCTCTGAGATTGTCCTCAATTCATTTCATTCTTTTTTCTTTATTCTGCTCTGCAGTAGTTATTTCCACTATTTTATCTTCCAGGTCACTTATCCATTCTTCTGCCCCAGTTATTCTGCTATTGATCCCTTCTAGACAATTTTTAATTTCATTTATTGTTTTGTTCACCATTGTTTGTTTGCACTTTAGTTCTTCTAGGTCTCTGTGAAAAGTTTGTTGTATTTTCTCTATTCTATTTGCAAGATTTTGGATCATCTTTACTATCATTACTCTGAATTCTTTTTCAGGTAGACTGCCTATTTCCTCTTCATTTGTTTGGACTGGTTGGCTTTTACCTTGCTCCTTCATCTGCTGTGTGTTTCTCTGTCTTACCTTTTGCTTAACTTACTGTGTTTGGCATCTCCTTTTCACCTGCTGCTGCTTCGTAGTTCCCATTGTTTTTGGTGTCTGCCCTCAGTGGCTAAGGTTGGTTCAGTGGGTTGTGTAGGCTTCCTTGTGGAGAGGACTGGTGTCTGTGTTCTGGTGGATGAAGCTGTAACTTGTCTTTCTGGTGGGCAGGACCAGGTCCGGTGGTGTGTTTTGGGGTGTCTGTGACCTTATTATTATTTTAGGCAGCCTCTCTGCTAATGGGTGGGGTTGTGTTCCTGTCTTGCTACTTGTTTGGCATAGGGTGTCCAGCACTGTAGCTTGCTGGTCGTTGAGTTGAGCTGGGTCTTAGCTTTGAGGTGGAGATCTCTGGGAGAGCTTTTGCCATTTGATATTAGGTGGAGCCAGGAGGTGTCTGTTAGACCAATGTCCTGAACTCGGCTCTCCCACCTCAGAGACACAGGCCTGACATCTGGCCAGGGCACCAAAACCCTGTAAGCCACACGGCTCAGAAGAAAAGGGAGAAAGTAAATTAATAAATAAATAAAATTAATTTATTAAAATAAAAAAAATTAAGTAGTTAAAAAAGAAAGAAAATAAAAGGACAGACAGTAGTACCCTGAGATAAATGGTAAAGCAAAATTATACAGACTAAATCACACAAAGAAGCATACACATACACATTCACAAAAAGAGAAAAAGGAAAAAAATATATAAATCTGTATATATATTAAGAAAAGGAAGAGAGCAACCAAATCAATAAACAAATCTACCAATGATAATAAACCCTAAACACTAAACTAAGATAAACAAAAGCAGAAACAAATTAGATGCAGAAAGCAAATCCCAGGTCTGCAGTTGCTCCCAAAGTCCACAGCCTCAATTTTGGGATGATTCGTTATCTATTCAAGTATTCCAGAGATGCAGGGAACATCAAGTTGATTGTGGAGATTTAATCCGCTGCTCCTGAGGCTGCTGGGGGAAATTTCCCTTTCTCGTCTTTGTTTGCACAGCTCCTGGGGTTCAACTTTGGATTTGGCTCTGCCTCTGCATGTAGGTAGCCAAGGGCCTCTGTTCTTTGCTCAGACAGGAAAGGGTTAAAGGAGCAGCTGATTAGGGGGCTCTGGCTCACTCAGGCCACAGGGGAGCGAGGGGTACAGAATGTGGGGCAAGCCTGTGGAGGCAGAGGCCAGCATGACGTTGCAACAGCCTGAGGCACTCCATGTGTTCTCCTGGGGAAGTTGTCCCTGGATCACAGGACCCTGTGAGTGGCGTGCTGCACTGACTCCCAGGAGGGGAGGTGTGGATAGTGACCTGTGCTTGCACTTAGGCTTCTTGGTGGCTGCAGCAGCAGCCTTAGCGATTCATGCCCATCTTTGGTGTCCGCACTGATAGCCAAAGTTCACGCCCATCTCTGGAGCTCATTTAGGTGGTGCTCTGAATCCCGTCTCCTCGGGCACCCCAAAACAGTGGTCTCTTGCCTCTTAGGCAGTTCCAGACATTTTCCCAGACTCCCTTCCAGCTAGCTGTCGTGCACTAGCCCTCTTCAGGTTGTGTTCACACAGCCAACCCTAGTCCTCTCCCTGCACTCTGACCGAAGTCCGAGCCTCAGCTCCCAGCCCCCGCCCACCCCAGCGGGTGAGCAGACAAGCCTCGGGCTGGTGAATGCCGGTCAGCACCAGTCCTCTGTGCGGGAATCTCTCTGCTTTACCCTCTGCACCTCTGTTGCTGTGCTGTCTTCTGTGGTATATATATATATATGCCTATGTACACAAATATAGATATACATATGTACATATATATATACATACATATATATGTAGATATTTCCTCCTGTATATATATATATATATATATATATATATGTTCTTATATGTATATGCCTGTATGTGTGTTTGTGTTCTTAAGGCTTCTCCTTCTACAACATGAGTGCCTAGAGTTGCATTGAATTGAGTAACTTAATAAATGACACATTGGTGCCCAAGAGAAAGACATTTCTTCAGAAGGGTAAGCATTTTTATTGCAAGTTTTTAGTTAACATAATCTAGCTCATCACAAGATGAGGTAAATTAATATATTTATCCATTGCCACTTCTACCAAGAGCACAC
The DNA here is from genome assembly GCF_949774975.1 of Lagenorhynchus albirostris. Taxonomy (NCBI): domain Eukaryota; kingdom Metazoa; phylum Chordata; class Mammalia; order Artiodactyla; family Delphinidae; genus Lagenorhynchus; species Lagenorhynchus albirostris. The sequence continues at coordinate 137,041,105 of NC_083098.1, read as the reverse complement.
AATGCCTTATAAACTATAATTAACTAAACATACACTCTTGCTGAACACAGAATTGTAAGTCAAGTGAAACTACATTTAAAGGTAACAAGGAATCACAACGAACCACAATTTCAAAATTGAAATGAAATACAACTTGGATACTAAACAACCTACTGATACACACAGTAGAAAGATGTCTATGGTTAATTAATTTTAAAAATTCTTACAAAAGCTATACATCAAAATGCAGTTTATCTATAACATCAATTAATATGAAATTAATTAGAAGCACATGAAGTTCTATTCAAATAACTAGAACTATTCACATGGTTTGATTATATTTTATTCATTTACTTGGCTTTTAAAATGTGAACTTTTCCCCCCCAAAAATGGATTCAATTATTTCATATTTGAAAGTGACAAACATTATGACAAACATTATTATGTAAAAATCATAAGGCTTAATTTTATTGCTTGTTCATTTCCATATAATACCACCATTTTAATATATTCTCACAATTTTAATTTTTATTAAATCTTTTTCTTTATCAAATGGCAGATTTTTTCCAATCTCATTTTACAAGTAACATAAAAGACAGAAAAAATAAACTCTAGTGAATTTATTCAAGAGAACACTAATTTAAAAAAGAAAAATAAAAACAAAATTATATATATACATGTATATCTTCCTATCTAACATTCCTGGTTATCTTCAGTTATTCCTGTGGATTCAAGAAGTTGCCATATAGTGTCATTTCCTTAATCTGATTTATTGGACAACTCATTTCTTATCTTCCTGTACAGTGTAGTATATCTCTATATTATAGGCCAAAAAATACAACTTTGTGGATGCAGTTTTTTGCAATATTTTATTGTTTTAAATTGGTTAAGAGAAGAAAAATTTTATTATACTGTCTTTTATAACTATCTACATAAATATACTATCTTTTATAACTATTTTAGATAAATGTCTTATTGCTCTCATTTAGTTTTTTCTGTTCTTTTTTTTTTTTTTTGGCCATTGCTCAATGTGAGATCTTAGTTCCTCAACCAGGGATCAAACCTGTGCCCTCTGAGCTGGAAGCATGGAGTCTTAATCACTGGACTGCCAGGGAAGTTCCTGATTTAATTTTTAAATAATTGTAAACACAAAACTTCAACTCTCAAATATATTAGGTGACAATTTAAATATTAATTTGATAGGTAAGATTAATTTATGGTTCTCCTGACAATTTAAATATTTATACTCAATTTTTAATAATTCAGAAAATCACCATTTCTTATTACTAATCAGTATAAATAAAACTCACTAATTTAAATTAAATTTGCTTTCTTAATGCTTTAGGTACAAATGTAAGTGTTGGATATAAATTCTAAAGATCCTATCCAGCCATATTATTTAATGTATGTAACTGTAAATATAGAATCAAAGTTTTAATTTGCCAACTCTACCTAAAAAACAGACATTTTGCATATGTTTTATAGTAACTTTCACTCACCTAATCCCAAGATTGAATCTTAATTTATTTTGATTCTGAGAATTTTGAGCTATATATGGCTGTTTTATTCTTCTGGTTACAAATAAGTACCACTTTAAGTGGCACGTGAACTTAAAATTTTGCTACAAGGCTCATAGCTTTACAAATATTTGCAAAGTTTGACAGCGACCTGTTTAAGTGCTGGTGAGGTATGAAAAATTCAAGTAGCTGTGAAAGTCTGAGATTGAAAGAATTTCCTATGAACTGCTGTGGGAAAATGGGGCACTTTCACACACCTCAGATACAAATATGAATTGTAAGCCTTTGGTCACAGGCAGTATTATTCAGATGCAAAATTTCTTTTATTTCTCAGCTGAGAGAGCTGATTTTTCAAGTTGTTTGTTTTTTCATATTGCTATTATGAACTAAGTTCCTTTTTTATGAAATGTGAATACAGTGATTAATAAATATTACAACCAATAATACATTTATAGTTGTATATAAATCTGTTGATGTATTTTTTAATGGTGTGTAGGAAAATATTGTTTTTCTTTCCATTTTCAATTTTTGGTAAAGCACTGAGATTCAGCTGTGAAATAAGCAGCATGTATTATCACTTATCTCTTTACATCTGTTCTGCAGCATGCCTGCACATGCAAAATGTATTTTCCAGGGCACTCTTTGATGCATGAAGCACATAGGAAACTGCTATTTAGCCATTAGAAATGTTCTTTATGTTTTCTCTGAAGAAAGCAATTTATAGCATTTCAATTTTAAATGTTTGAGAGTGGCATAATAGTATCCTTCCTATTAAAATAAAAACTATTACTAAATAAATTCTCCTTTAAAAAGAAAAGCTGACAAAAAAACCCATTTACCAGAGTTTGATGATTGTTTTTTGTACTCCTCATAGGTACAAATATGCTTATTTTATAGTTCTAATGCAAAATCTTACTCTACTTTCTACTCAGAATTTATATTACGAAGATGCTTGCATTTTAAGCAGTCTGTATACCTAGAGGCTAAAATGTGTTCTTTGTAACTCAGTCTAAAATAAAGTTGTCGAGCAGTCTTTGAATGACTTCAAAATTTAATTTGTAAAAGGAAAAGAAAAATTAACAAGGTGATGGACTGAACAACCAACCGGTAACGGCAGTGATCTGTAGTCCATGAAAACTTTAAAAAAATTTCTTGCAGCTTTTACATATATATTAACACAGTACATAATCATGTGAACATTGGTGAGATCTACAGGCAATTATTTATAATACATGCTTTGGTAGATCCCAAGTTCAGCAAATACTATCAAAAGGTACAAAAAATAATTTACAGCCAAACATAGTCTTGTGGTGGTTGTTGTCATTTGTCTTCAGTCATTAGAATTAGTAAAAGAGGAGCTACCAACTAGGAAAAAGTCTACAAAGATTTTATACTGGGTCATTTCTATCTATTCTATATGAAATAGTACCACAGTACGAGCTCTAAGTATGGAGATCCAGATGGTGTTTAAAGGGTTCAGTTTTTAGGGGATTGATTTGACATTATATACTTTTTTCTGGTGTTCTTTATTCCTACCTGTGGATCTCGGCTTTCTTCTACCATCATTCTTATTCATCCTGAAGAACTTCTTGTAGCTTCTTTGTAATGTAGGTCTTCTTATATCTAGGATGAGAGTACATAAAACCCTGCAATACTTACCAGAACCCTTCTGCCTTAGACAGAAGGCCCTTAGATGGCCCAGAATTCTAATCCCTGTCCCCCTGTACAATCCAGTTGTTGAAATATCTGCTCAAATATTTAAGATCTTTGTTATTTCTGTCTGCTCTTAGCCTTGGAAACTTGCCCTTTTCAACCCATTAGAATTCAGGGGGAAAATTTGTAGTTATTTACTGATTTTAAAATTATTTAAAGTAGTGCTCTCTAAAGGAAGGAGCATTTACCTCAAGGATTCTTCTAATCACCCATCCAACCCAAATGTTGAAGAAAATAACAGAACTTTATTATTTCATTGTCTTAAAATTTTCAACTCGGTGCTTATTTCAATGGATATAATATAATAGGTAAGACGTATATATTTTATTAAAATTTTTTCTATTTAATAAAATAAGCCAAGTGATATATATAATAAACTAAGAATTAAAAATTCAACACATATGATATTAACAGATTAGAGGACTAGTATTCAAGAAGAAAACTTAACAGAACATATCCACATAGGATCATGGAAAGGAAATTTGTATGGAAAACATAGAAATGAGTCTAAGAGTTCTGTATGACCCTAAAGACTACCTGTTATGTAGTTGGCAATACAGAGGAGAGGATGAAAATAATAAGACATAAGCATCATTCAAAGAAATACTAAGAATTTTCCAAAATATAATAAAATATATCAAAATAGTGTTACAAGCAGTCCTACAAACTTCAAACAGAATTAATATTAAGAAAATAACGTCTATGCACATCATAGTCAAACTGTTGAAAACTAAATTAAAAAAAATAATATTAAAGACAGCAATAAAACATAAATACTACCTTCAAAGTCACAGAATAAGATTGACAACATACTGTACAAAATAAGGGAAACCAGAATGGAAGTGAATGAAATGTTTAAAAGACTAAGAAAAAAGAATCCAATGTAGAATTCTTTACCAATAGGAATGAAATTAAAGCTATCTTATAGAAGTAAAGAAGAGAAAGCTAAGTGAATTAATTGCCAATATACCTACACTAAAAGAAGCAAATTTGTCAGGCAGACAGGAAACAGTGGCCATCTGTATGTCTTTGAAGAAATATCTATTTAGTTCTTCTGCCCATTTTTTCATTGGGTTGTTTGTTTTTTGGCATTGACCTGCATGAGCTGTTTGTATATTTCGGAGATTAATCCCTTGTTGGTTGCTTTGTTTGCAAATATTTTCTCCCATTCTGAGGATTGTCTTTTTGTTTTGTTTATGGTTTCTTTTGCTGTGCAAAAGCTTTTAAGTTTAATTACGTCCCATTTGTTTGTTTTTATTTTCATTACTCTAGGAGGTGGGTCAAAAAAGATCTTGCTGCAATTTATGTCAAAGAGTGTTCTGCCTATGCTTTCCTCTAAGAGTTTTATACTGTCTGGCCTTACATTTAGGTCTTTAATCCATTTTGAGTTTATTTTTGTGTGTGGTGTTAGGGAGTGTTCTGCATTCTTTTACATGTAGCTGTTCAGTTTTCCCAGCACCACTTATTGAAGAGACTGTCTTTTCTCCATTGTATATTCTTGCCGCCTTTTTCATAGATTAGGCGACCCCAGGTGCATGGGTTTATCTCTAGGCTTTCAATCTGTTCCATGGATCTATATTTCTGTTTTTGTGCCAGTATCATACTGTCTTGATGACTGTAGCTTTGTATACAGTATAGTCTGAAATTAAGGAGTCTGATCTCTCCAGCTCCTTTTTTCTTTCTCAATATTGCTTTGGCTCTTTGGGGTCTTTTGTGTTTCCATACAAATTGTAATTTTTTTTGTTCTAATTCTGTGAAAAATGCCATTGGTAATTGGATAGGTATTGCATTGAATCTGTAGATTGCTTTGTGTAGTATGGTCATTTTGACAATACTGATTCTTCCAATCCAAGAACATGGTATGTCTCTCCATCTGTTTGTGTGGTCTTTGATTTCCTTCATCAGTATCCTTTAGTTTTCTGAGTACAGGTTTTTGGTAGGTTTATTCCTAGGTATTTTATTATTTTTGTTGCAACAGTAAATGAGCTTGTTTCCTTAATTTCTCTTTCTGATCTTTCATTGTTAGTGTATAAGAATGCAAGAGATTTCTGTGTACTAATTTTGTATCATACAAGAAAATACTGTCTTTTTAAATTACCAGTTCTCCTCCACTATGATCTTTAAAACCACTTACAGGAGTTGGGACTAAATCTGACAGCTTAAGCTGGTGCTGAAGGGGAAGCACTTACCTTGCCACAGTTCACGTGAAAATGAGGGGACAGTTGTACAAGGCTGGGACCTCAATGGATTGTCAGATACTATACTTTTCATTATAAAATCTCTAGAGAGTCATATTAGTGTTCAGTATCTTACAAGTTTTTCTGTTTCAGCCACAGATACATGATTTTCTAAAGAAGAGCTGTCTCAGCTTGGGAAACCCATGTTTAGTTAAACATTTTAAAAAATTAATTAGTAGGAAATTTATAACAATAAGAAATTGTCAAACTCCTTAGGTGTGGAGGTTGGCAGAGAAATGGGAAGTGAAGAACTCAAAACTGCCTTTGATTGTGCATGCACTAAGTTTTTATTAGTCATTTTATTCTGATAGCTATCCAGGAGGTTCAAATGGCTAACCACTGGAGACATCATAAATACGCAAAACAGCAAAATTTTCACATAATGAGCATAAATATCCTTTCAAAGAAAAAAATCATAATCTAGCTCATGCTAATCAAGTCTGTATTGTTGCATAAAGAATGCTAAGCAGCTGAGTATCAGGAAATGTTGAAAGAAAACCAGAGATAAATTATTTTGAAATATTTTTAAAAAAACATTTCAATCCCTTGTTATTCAGCTAAAAGTAATTATGTTATAATTTATAATTAGGACAGAGTCTGTATTCTTCCTAATAAAATTCTTAAATGAATTTTAAAATAACTAGAAATGTATCTTCTTCGTAGTCAAATTTTTGTAAGATTTTTGTCTTCAAGTGTATTTATAACTGAACTTCCAAAAGTTTTAATAAGAATTGATGGGTATTCTTAAAATTTAGAATTTTAATATTAATTTATCATTAGTACAAAATTAAATATGGATATTTAATCTGAAGTAGACTTTTTTCCTAAAATAAAATAAGCTTTGTAATCATGCTTCCTATTTTAAAATATTTAGTTGCACATGTTTTCAGGAACAGTGGAAACAATCCAAATAGCATTTGAAAATGAGAAAGGACATTATCAAACTCCAGAAGACACTTAGTAGAATTTTATTTGTAAACCTGGCCATTAGATGGGGAAAAAAAATCCTTCTTATAATAAAATTCTCTTTCTACTTACTTTGTTTTATGTAAATAAAAATGTGAATCCTATGGTATGTATTTACATATATATCAACATGGGGTTTTTCAAATAAGATTGATGCCTTTTTAAAAGAAGAAATAAAATGGAAAGCCTTAGGTTTTGTACCTTGATTACATCCATATTCTTCTTGTCAAGCACTTTTCAAGGAAATAGGTATTGCTAACATTTATCCTGTTTGGTTGATAAGTTAAATGAGACACAGGAATATTTTATTTTGTCATACATATTTATTAATCCAATTAAGCATCTTTGACTTTAGGTCTCCAACTGTTTTCAATAAACTAAAAGAGAACAAAATTTAAGAGAAGACAGAATCAAATATTACATGTTTCAAATCAGTTTTTTTTCTGGGACCTTGGTAATGATCATTCAAATATGCAATAATGTAGCTTCTTTCAGTAAAAAGACTGTAAAAATACTGTCTTGAATTTGTGCCTTATGTAAGATTTCATTGTCTTTCATAATATATTTAATTAAGTTAACAATATCAAAAAAAGTTAACAATATCATGTTTCTTAAGATTATTTGCAGGAAATATTTAAATTAGAGGTGAGATTTTGCTATCACTTTGTAAAACTATATTGTAAAATCAGCCACAAACAATTATTTGTTCCTAGACATTGTAGTGACCTAAATAAAGTTGCATACCAAATGAAATGTACTCATGGGGTAATATATTTTTTTAAACATCTTTATTAGAGTATAATTGCTTTACAATGGTATGTCAGTTTCTGCTTTAAAACAAAGTGAATCAGTTATACATATACATATGTCCCCATATCTCTTCCCTCTTGCACCTCCCTCCCTCCCACCCTCCCTATCCCCCCCCCCCGCCAAGGTGGTCACAAAGCACCGAGGTGATCTCCTGTGCTATGCAACTGCTTCCCATTAGCTATCTATTTTACGTTTCGTAGTGTATATATGTCCATGCCACTCTCTCACTTTGTCCCAGCTTACCCTTCCCCCTACCCATATCCTCAAGTCCATTCTCTAGGAGGTCTGCATCTTTATTCCTGTCTTGCGCCTAAGTTCTTCTGAACATTTTATTTTTATTTATTTATTTATTTTTAGATTCCATATATATTTGTTTGCATATGGTATTTGTTTTTCTCTTTCTGACTTACTTCACTCTGTATGACAGTCTCTAGGTCCATCCACCTCACTACAAAAAACTCAGTTTCGTTCCTTTTTATGGCTGAGTAATATTCCATTGCATATATGTGCCACATCTTCTTTATCCATTCATCTGTTGATGGACACTTAGGTTGCTTCCATGTCCTGGCTATTGTAAATAGAGCTGCAATGAACATTTTGGTACATGAATCTTTTTGAATTATGGTTTTCTCCAGGTATATGCCCAGTAGTGGCATTGCTGGGTCATATGGTAGTTCTAATTTTAATTTTTTAAGGAATATCCATACTGTCTCCATAGTGGCTATATCAATTTACATTCCCACCAACAGTGCAAGAGGGTTCCCTTTCCTCCACACCTTCTCCAGCATTTATTGTTTGTAAATTTTTTGAAGATGGACATTCTGACCGGTGTGAGATGATGTCTCATTGTAGTTTTGATTTGCATTTTGCTAATGATTAGTGATGTTGAGCATTCTTTCATGTGTTTGTGGGCAATCTGTATATCTTCTTTGGAGAAATGTCAATTTAGGTCTTCTGCTCATTTTTAGATTGGATTGTTTGTTTTTTTCGATATTGAGCTGCATGAGTTGCTTGTATGTTTTGGAGATTAATCCTTCATCAGTTGCTTCATTTGCAAATATTTTCTCCCATTCTGAGGGTTGTCTTTTTGTTTTGTTTATGGTTTCGTTTGCTGTGCAAAAGCTTTTAAGTTTCATTAGGTCCCATTTGTTTATTTTTGTTTTTATTTCCATTTCTCTAGGAGGTGGGTCAATAAGGATCTTGCTGTGATTTATGTCAAAGAGTGTTCTGCCTATGTTTTCCTCTAAGAGTTTGATAGTGTCTGGCCTTACATTTAGGTCTCGAATCCATTTTGAGTTTATTTTTGTGTATGGTGTTAAGGAGTGTTCTAATTTCATTCTTTTACATGTAGCTGTCCAGTTTTCCCAGCACCACTTATTGAAGAGGCTGTCTTTTCTCCACTGTATATTCTTGCCTCCTTTATCAAAGATAAGGTGACAGTATGTGTATGGGTTTATCTCTGGGCTTTCTATCCTGTTCCATTGATCTATATTTCTGTGTTTGTGCCAGTACCATACTGTCTTGATTACTGTAGCTTTGTATTATAGTCTGAAGTCAGGGAGCCTGATTCCTCCGGCTCCATTTATCTTTCTCAAGATTGCTTTGGCTATTCGGGGTCTTTTGTGTTTCCATACAAATTGTGAAATTTTTTGTTCTACTTCTGTTAAAAATGCCAGGGGTATTTTGATAAGGATAGCATTGAATCTGTAGATTGCTTTGGGTAGTATATTCATTTTCACAATATTGATTCTTCCAATCCAAGAACATGATATATCTCTCCATCTATTTGTATCATCTTTAATTTCTTTCATCAGTGTATTATAATTTTCTGCATACAGGTCTTTTGTCTCCTTAGGTAGGTTTATTCCTAGATATTTTATTCTTTTTGTTGCAATGGTAAATGGGAGTGTTTTCTTAATTTCAGATTTTTCATCATTAGTGTATAGGAATGCAAGAGATTTCTGTGCATTGATTTTGTATCCTGCTACTTTACCAAATTCATTGATTAGCTCTTGTAGTTTTCTGGTAGCTTCTTTAGGATTCTCTATGTATAGTATCATGTCATCTGCAAACAGTGACAGCTTTACTTCTTCTTTTACAATTTATTCCTTTTATTGCTTTTTCTTCTCTGATTGCCGTGGCTAAAACTTTGAAAACTATGTTGAATAATAGTGGTGAGAGTGGGCAACCTTGTCTTGTTCCTGATCTTAGTGGAAATGGTTTGTTTTTCACCATTGAGGACGATGTTGGCTGTGGGTTTGTCATATATGGCCTTTATTATTTTGAGGAAAGTTCCTTCTATGCCTACTTTCTGCAGGGTTTTTATCATAAATGGGTGTTGAATTTTGTTGAAAGCTTTCTCTGCAGCTATCGAGATGATCATACGGTTTTTCTGCTTCAATTTTTTACTATGGTTTATCACATTGATTGATTTGTGTATATTGAAGAAGCCTTGCATTCCTGGGATACACCCCACTTGATCATAATGTATGATGCTTTTAATGTGCTGTTGGATTCTGTTTGCTAGTATTTTGTTGAGGATTTTTGCATCTATATTCATCAGTGATATTGGCCTGTAGTTTTCTTTCTTTGTGACATCTTTGTCTGGTTTTGGTATCAGAGTGATGGTGGCCTCATAGTATGAGTTTGGGAGTGTTCCTCCCTCTGCTATATTTTGGAAGAGTTTGAGAAGGATAGGTGTTAGCTGTTCTCTAACTGTTTGGTAGAATTTGCCTGTGAAGCCATCTGGTCCTGAGCTTTTGTTTGTTGAAAGATTTTTAATCACAGTTTCAATTTCAATGCTTGTGATTGGTTTGTTCATATTTTGTCTTTCTTCCTGGTTCAGTCTTGGAATGTTGTGCTTTTCTAAGAATTTGTCCATTTTTTGCATGTTATCCATTTTATTGGCATATAGTTGCTTTTAGTAATCTCTCAAGATCCTTTGTATTTCGGCAGTGTCAGTTGTTACTTCTTCTTTTTCATTTCTAATTCTATTGATTTGAGTCTTCTCCCTTTTTTTCTTGATAAGTCTGGCTAATGTTTTATCAATTTTGTTTATCTTCTCAATGAACCAGCTTTTAGTTTTATTGATCTTTGCTATTGTTTCCTTTATTTCTTTTTCATTTATTTCTGATCTGATCTTTATGATTTCTCTTCTTCTGGTAACTTTGAGGTTTTTTGTTCTTCTTTCTCTAATTGCTTTAGGTGTAAGGTTATGTTGTTTATTTGAGATGTTTGTTGTTTCTTAAGGTAGGCTTGTATAGCCATAAACTTCCCTCTTAAAACTGCTTTTGCTGCATCCCATAGGTTTTGGGTCATTGTGCTTTCATTGTCATTTGTTTCTAGGTATTTTTTGATTTCCTCTTTGATTTCTTCAGTGATCTCTTGGTTATTAAGTATTGTGTTGTTTAGCCTCCATGTGTTTGTTTTAGCCTCCATGTGTTTGTATTTCCTTCAGATTTTTTCCTGTAATTCATATCTAGTCTCATAGCCTTATGGTTGGAAAAGATACTTGATACAATTTCAATTTTCTTAAATTTACCAAGGCTTGATTTGTGACCCAAGATATGATCTATCCTGGAGAAAGTTTCTTGAGCACTTGAGAACAATGTGTATTCTGTTGTTTTTCAATGAAATGTTCTATAACTATCAATTAAGTCCATCTTGTTTAATGTATCATTTAAAGCTTGTGTTTCCTTATTTATTTTCATTTTGGATTATCTGTCCATTGGTGAAAGTGGGGTTTTAACATCCCCTACTATGATTGTGTTCCTGTCGATTCCCCTTTTATGGCTGTCAGTATTTGCCTTATGTATTGAGGTGTTCCTATGTTGGTTGCATAAATATTTATAGTTGTTATATATTTTTCTTGGATTGATCCCTTGATCATTATGTAGTTTCCTTCTTTGTCTCTTGTAATAGTCTTTATTTTAAAGTCTATTTTGTCTGATATGAGAATTGCTACTCCAGCTTTCTTTTGATTTCCATTTGCATGGAATATCTTTTTCCATCCCCTCACTTTCAGTCTGTATATCTCCCTAGGTCTGAAATGGGTCTCTTGTAGACAGCATATATACAGGTCTTGTTTTTGTGTCCATTCAGCCAGTCTATGTCTTTTGGTTGGAGCATTTAATCCATTTACATTTAAGGTAATTATCGATATGTATGTTCCTATTACCATTTTCTTAATTGTTTTGGGTTTGTTATTGTAGGTCTTTTCCTTCTCTTGTGTTTCCTGCCTAGGGAAGTTCCTTTAGCATTTGTTGTAAAGCTGGTTCGGTGGTGCTGAATCATCTTAGCTTTTTATTGTCTGTAAAGGTTGTAATTTCTCCATCAAATATGAATGAGATCCTTGCTGGGTAGAGTAATCTTGGTTGTAGGTTTTCCTCTTTCATCACTTTAAATATGTTCTACCCCTCCGTTCTGGCTTGCAGAGTTTCTTCTGAAAGATCAGCTGTTAACCTTATGGGGATTCCCTTAAGTGTTACTTGTTGTTTTTCCCTTGGTGCTTTTAATATTTGTTCTTTGTATTTAATTTTTGATAGTTTGATTAATATGTGTCTTGGCATGTTTCTCCTTGGATTCATCCTGTATGGGACTCTGTGCTTCCTGGACTTGATTAAGTATTTCCTTTCCCATATTAGGGAAGTTTTCAACTATAATCTCTTCAAATATTTTCTCAGTCCCTTTCTTTTTCTCTTCTTCTTCTGGGACCCCTATAATTTGAATATTGGTGTGTTTAATGTTGTCCCAGAGATCTCTGATACTGTCCTCAGTTCTTTTCATTCTTTGTTCTTTATTCTGCTCTGCAGTAGTTATTTCCACTATTTTATCTTCCAGGTCACTTATCCGTTCTTCTGCCTCAGTTATTCTGCTATTGATCCCTTCTAGAGAATTTTTAATTTCATTTATTCTGTCGTTCATTTCTGTTTGTTTGCTCTTCAGTTCTTCTAGGTCCTTGTGAAATGTTTGTTGTAGTCTCTCCATTCTATTTCCAAGATTTTGGATCATCTTTACTATCATTATTCTGAATTCTTTTTCAGGTAGACTGTGTATTTCCTCTGCATTTGTTAGGACTGGTGGGTTTTTGCCTTGCTCCTTCATCTCCTGTGTGTTTATCTATCTTTTCCTTTTGCTTAACTTACTGTATTTGGGGTCTCCTTTTCGCAGGCTGCAGGTTCATAGTTTCAGTTGTTTTTGGTTTCTGTCCCCAGTGGCTAAGGTTGGTTCAGTGGGTTGTGTAGGCTTCCTGATGGAGGGGACTGGTGCCTGTGTTCTGGTGGATGAGGCTGGATCTTGTCTTTCTGGTGGGCAGGTCCACATCTGGTGGTGTGTTTTGGTGTGTCCATGGCCTTATTATGATTTTAGGCAGCCTCTCTGCTAATGGATGGCATTGTGTTCCTGTCTTGCTAGTTGTTTGGCATAGGGTGTCTAGCACTGTAAATTGCTGGTTGTAGAGTGGAGCTGGGTCTTGGCTTTGAGATGGAGATCTCTGGGAGATTTTCGCCATTTGATATTACATGGAGCTGGGAGGTCTCTTGTAGACCAGTGTCCTGAAGTTCGCTCTCCCACCTCAGTGGCACAGCATTGACGCCTGGCTGGAGCACCAAGAGCCTGTCCTCCACTCGGCTCAGAATAAAAGGGAGGAAAAAAAAGAAAGAAAGAAATAAGAAGATAAAATAAAATAAGATAAAGATAAAATAAAGTTATTAAAAAATAAGAAGAAAAAAATTTTTTAAGTAAAAATAAAAAGGACAGACAGAACCCTTGGACAATTGGTAAAAGCAAAGCTATACAGACAAAATCACACACAGAAGCGTACACATACACAGTCACAAAAAGAGAAAAGGGGGGAAAAATATATATCGTTGCTTCCAAATTCCACCTCCTCTGTTTGGGATGATTCATGGTCTATTCAGGTATTCCACAGATGCACGTACATCTAGTTGATGGTGGAGATTTAATCCGCTGCTTCTGAGGCTACTGGGAGAGATTTACCTTTCTCTTCTTTGTTCGCACAGCTCCCGGGGTTCAGCTTTGGATTTGGACCCGCCTCTGCATGTAGGTCGCCTGAGGGCATCTGGTCTTCGTTCAGACAGGACAGTGTTAAAGGAGCCACTGATTCGAGGACTCTGGCTCACTCAGGCTGGGGGGAGAGAGGGGCCCAGAGTGCAGGGCGAGCCTGTGGCGGCAGAGGCCGGCGTGACGTTGCACCAGCCTGAGGCGCGCCGTGCGTTTTCCCGGGGAAGTTGTCCCTGGTCACGGGACCCTGGCAGTGGCGGGCTGCACAGGCTCCCCGGAAGGGAGGTGTGGATAGTGACCTGTGCTCGCACACAGGCTTCTTGGTGGTGGCAGCAGCAGCCTTAGCGTCTCATGTCCGTCTCTCGGGTCCTGTTAGCCGCAGCTCGCGCCCATCTCTGGAGCTCCTTTAAGCAGCGCTCTTAATCCCCTCTCCTCTTGCACCAGGAAACAAAGAGGGAAGAAAAAGACTCTTGTCTCTTCGGCAGCTCCAGACTTTTTCCCGGACTCCCTCCTGGCTAGCCCTGGCGCACTAACCCCTTCAGGCTGTGTTCACGCCACCAGTCCTCTCCCTGCCTCAGCTCCCAACCCCGCCCGTCCCCCGCCCTCTCTGGCTGGTGAGTTCCGGTCGGCACCGATCCTCTGTGCGGGAATCTCTCCGCTTTGCCCTCCGCACCCCTGTTGCTGTGCTCTCCACCACGGCTCCGAAGCTTTCCGCCTCCGCCACCCACAGTCTCTGCCCACGAAAGGGCTTCTAGTGTGTGGAAACCTTTCCTCCTTCACAGCTCCCTTCCACTGGTGCAGGTCCCGTCCCTATTCTTTGTCTATGTTTTTTCTTTTTTCTTTTGCCCTACCCAGGTACGTGGGGAGTTTCCTGCCTTTTGGGAGGTCTGAGGTCTTCTGCCAGCGTTCAGTAGGTGTTCTGTAGGAGTTGTTCCACATGTAGATGTATTTCTGATGTATCTGTGGGGAGGAAGGTGATCTCGCCTCTTACTCTTCCACCATCTTGAAGCTCCTCCCCATGGGGTAATATTAAAGTTGAAAAATATCCTGGTTTTTTCCTCCAGACGTAAATAATCAAAACAGTCATTTTTTTTCCATTTTCTATAAAACCAAACCCTGAAGTAAAAGAATATTATAATCAATTACAGGTTTATACATTTTATTTATATACAAAACATTTTATATTATAAAATAAAGCTTAAAGAAATAGCAATGTTTTTATTTTATATTGGAGTATAGTTGATTAACAATGTTGTGTTAGTTTCAGGTGTACAGCAGAGTGATTCAGTTGTACATATACATGTATCTATTCTTTTTCAAATTATTTTCTCATTTAGGTTATTACAGAGTATTGAGCAGAGTTCCCTGTGCTATACAGTACGTCCATGTTGGTTATCCATTTTAAATATAGCAGTGTGTACACGTCAATCCCAAACTCCTAATCTATCCTTCCCCACCATCCTTTCTTCCTTGTAACCATAAGTTTGTTCTCTAAGTCTGTGAGTCTGTTTCTGTTTTGTAAATAAGCTCGTTTGTATCATTTTTTTTTAGATTCCGCATATAAGCAATATCATATGATATTTTTCTTTCTCTGTCTGACTTCACTTAGTATTGTTAGAATTTCTAGGACGGAGGGAGAAGGTGAGCATCAGAGAGGCTCTACAACTTTCTTCATCCATCCTGAATATCACTTATGTTGCTTTTTCCCACAATGTTTCCTTGAGTTATTAGCACAAACTTTAAGAGCTATTTCATAATAAGGATATTAAGTGATTTCTTTTCTGTTCATCTACCTCTGAATGCTTCTCCTCTAAAATGTGTGCTTTCCCTTTTTTGTTTCCAGATTTATAAAGTTGTTTCTTCACACAGCATTCATGGCACCTAAGAACACATATACAATGTATTATTGAGAATCTTTGTCATTTATATTATGTATAAAATTTGATTGTGTCTTTCAAGACCAAGAAGCTCATTGTGTAAATATTCAATAGCCTGAGTAAAGCTGTAAGTGCTACTGAATAAATGAAAATATATTTAACTGCCTTAAGCAGTTAAATAAATAAGTTAAATAAATAAATATATTTAACTTATTTGTTAAAGAAGTGTTTATTTAACAAATATGTGTATACATAGCATACAATATATATCAGAGACAGTACTGGGCACAAGGCAAATAAGAACTATTTAATACTCCTGGAGGTTTCTGTAAGGGACTTTACTCTTCTGGATAAAGATAGACATATAAGCAATAAGAGTAATATAACGGTGCATTGGTAAATATCAGAAAAACACACAAAAGAATCTTCAAAATGGGTTGGTATGTTTCTCCTTAATGAGTCAGAAAATTTTTCACCCTGGGTAACCTAGTGTTTGTTTTGAAAGATGATAGGCAGCAGATAATCAGGGAGGTGGTAGATCAAGGACCAGGTCCTGGACTAAGAAAGAATAAATGAGAGCTAGAGCAGTGTTTCAGCCTGAGGGATCAGCTTCAGAAAAGGTCAAGTGATGTGAAGAAGTCAGAGAAGTTCAAGATAATGAGAGCAGTTTAGAGCTAGCATCTCAGTATATATTGCGGAAAGAAATAAGGTTGAAGTTATAGGCAGGGAGCAAATATAGAGCCTTGCATGCTGTGCTGGGGACTGTGTATTTAATATGTAAACTCAAACAAAAACAAAGGTTTCTCAGTAGTGTAGGTCAACAACTCATTAAATTTTAGGAAAAAAATACATAGTTTTACTAAAATTACACATATATTCTGGCAGTTGTATAGAAGACAGGGAGACCTCTTTGGAGAATAACACAGCCGTCTGTGTGAGAAATTACAGCAGACAGTCATAGTAGAAATATAGAGGAAAGGATAGAATCAATTCATATTTAGTAGCTAAAATTGAGAAGATACAGTAATTTATTCGATATAAGCAATAAGGACATAAGATAGTTTATGGCATTCAGCATTGGGACTTGGGCAATTGGGTTTTCCATGGTGTCATTAGCAAGAGAAAAAAGAAATAAAACATGGAAAACATGGTTTTATTATTAATTCAAAGGCTAAGTGAAGAGAGCCAGTGTTCTGTGTCTACCTGGATGACTTGATGAATTTTAGTGCTGTGGGAGCATCAGGTAACAAGATTATGCCCAAATGTGAGGTTGCCTTTGGCACTAGTTCGCATCCATAGGGGCTGGGAATTGAAGGATTAGGAGTCTTAGGGTAAATTATGAAAATGTTGACTTTGAGATGCTAGTGAAGGAATTTAGTGAAAGGAATTAGGGGAACACTGGTGTCATTTGCCAGTGGATTGCTTTGAATGGAGAGCAGTTTGCTCTATGTTCAGGAGAGAATGGATAAAAAAATAATGGGTAATGAGTGGAGTTCCTTTTCTGAAAGAACTTGGATGTAAAAGGAAGAAAAGAAATAAGGTGATGACTAGAGAAGGCACAGAACTTAGACATGTTCTTTGTGTGTGTTCACAAGGATGACATGAGGGACAGGTGGAAAATACAAGAATGTGGGATGATGGTCCTAAGCAAAAAAGAGTAAATTAGAGGAAGGTTATGGAGGTGGTAAATATGAAACTAACAGAAAGAAGAACTGCTAGATTCACCTGTGATATGTTTATAATCATGAGTAGATCAGTGGTATTAACCTCGATGTTTTCCATTTGAGGTAAATCATCTGCTAAGACGTGGGTTAGGAGGACAAGAGGCTTAAAAGAATTGGATAAACTCATTGTAGCTCTGCCAGTCTCAACTTAAGTAAACTTATTTTCATATATTTAAACTAACTTATTTTACTATTAAATGTATACAGAGTAACTACGATATCTGTACATTACTTATTTTGAAGATTAGTTCCTATTTGGAACTTTGTCCCTAAGAAAAAGGGATCAGTGATATAAATCAATTTACTGTAATTTAAAACCATTTAGGGATTTTTTTTCCAGCTTTATACACTAGTAGACTCTATTATTTAACATTCATTGTTACTAAATTATGAAATAAACTGTATATATTCTGGAGTTCTAAACTTAACTTTAATAAAACAATAATACTTATTTTATGAAAATATATCAGTTGATTGATGATGAATGTCAATGTTTTCCTTGGTACATATTTTATAATTGTGAATATATTTTTGTGTTTATTTACCTAGAATATTTAATAATATATTCTAGTCATATGTTGACTGAATTAACACCTCATATTGAAAATAAAAATAGAAGGGAGATATCTTATGCTGGACATCATATATTTATTAATACTTCCAAAGTTATATCAGCTTAAAGTGACCATTGTAATATTGAAACACACCAGATCAGAGACTTTTCCCATTGCAACCTAAGTAAGTAAAATCATAAAATGTGTTTATCTACTTAAGCAAAAATTAATCATATTATCCAGAAAAAACTTAGGGAAGGCATAAAATAAGTTAGAATGGTCACCAATGGGAAAAGTAGGCTTTTGAACTTCTGGTTATAGCCTTTGATTTCTGTGAAATCCTAATTCTATCAGCAAATCCATTTATTGAAGTATACTTCACCTATGCCAGGACATGCCTAGAAACCTAGCATGGTTCTAATCCTCTTTCTAGCAATGGCAATAGATATGTTTTTGGAAGGAGTTTAAATGTCAACCTAAACTTTGTAAACCAACCAGTTCAAAATTAAACTTGAGTTAGAATAGTTATTGCATTGGTCAGTTTTTAGCTTTAAGGAAAAACAACAACAACAACAAAAACCTGCATTCTTATATCTACCTGTATGTAATTCTCTAAATATTTTCTGTATATCATTTTATGTGTGTCACACTCAGGGAATTATTTTTGTCTGCTATATTTATATATGTTTTAGAAATACATTTTACCGTTCATTGACAATAATAAATACGAGAATTGCAAAGAAACTAAAACTAAAAAGTATTCTTTCTTTGAGGATTTTAGAATTTATCAAGATATATATATATATATATATGTTTATATTTTATGTATATATAAAACATACATACCTGTAGAGCCAATGATGTATATGTATACAAACACATAGAATATATTATAATAGAGCTTTTAAACAAATAAATATAGCTATATTAGGCCAAATAATTAGTAAAGTATAAATTTAAAAAGACAAAAGTTATCAGTATTAAAAATAATCTGCTTGCACAATGAGGTGATTGGTGATAAAGTTGGAGAGACTTAATTCCATCTTGATAAAGTAATGAGATATGATTTTAAAATTCACAAATTATCAGGTCAGTTGCATCTGTGATGTCCCTGGTTGTCCTCATTTTTAGCAATGACTAAGAAAGACGTGTGGAATGGATCATATTTAGAACATGGTAAATACATCTGGCTTCTAGTGACAAAAGTCATGATGATTTTTCTTGTGCCATGGTATTGCAATTCACTCTGTACAGTTGGACATTAAATGGAGATGGAAATTCGTATCGCCTTCAGATTTGCATTATTGCTCATTCATGTCACAATAATGAAAAAATATTTTACAACAATTCATGTTGTTTGTTTTGATAGATGCTCTATCTTAATAAAGTATTAAAAAAGAGAAATTGTTAGGTGAGGAGAACGAAATTTGGTAGTTGTACCTTATTTACTTTGGGCTGGAATATTTTAAACACAAATGAGAACGTTCCCTGGTCTGAAAATCCAAGCTCCACGTAATCAGGATGTAAGAACTTGATCTGACTCATCCCACCCCATCCCCAGTTCCATTAACTAACCTCTTAAATGACTGAATTAGTTTTTAAAAATCTAAACTCTATTCATGCTTAAAAACTCTCTTTCCAAACTATCATTTCTCATCTAGAGCTTGGATTTCCCTAATACATTATGTGACTTCATTAAATCAATTTTTAGTCTTATAATATTTTCATATGCCAAATAGGAATAATATGTTTTCTTTTATTCCTGTTTTATAAATGTTTTGAATTATATTGTGGCCTATGAGACTTTAACATTGTGCTAAATTCACTTCAGCTGCCACTGTGTGGCTTTTCTGCAGCTCAGCTCTCCTCTGCTAAGCTTCTTCTGAAGTCCACTGGCAAAAAAGATCTCCAAATTCTGGGCCCATATCTGAGTTTCCTTCCATCTGGAATTTTGACTTCTCAGTTCATTACTGCATTGGAAATCCTCCATGTCTTAAAAATATATATTTCTAAAATATTTTCCAAGTTTCCTAGTTGTGCTCTCATTGAGATGTTTTTTGATGTGACACTGATGTACAGCCGGCATACAACTAGCATTCACTATTCCAGACACAAATACAATTAACTGCAAATTGTGGCCATATTTTATAAAATGTTGGTGATGTTTTGTATGTGAAAATGAAGCTGTGCAAATCAATAGAAAGGTAATTCTGTTGTCTGGAGATATGAAATAAGTTTTAAATGTTTAAGATTGTAGCAGAGCCATCGTTAGACATTTCAGAAGAGATAATAATCACCATTTAGAATCATTCCGTTTTTGAGATGAAGGAACTGATATCTGTAAGAGTTAACTTTTCACAAGAACTCACGAAGACCTACTGCCAATTTCTAAGCTAAAATTTTAGTTTTTATATCATTTATTATTTTCTTTATATAATAGCATGGCCAAACAGAAATCTACAATATCATAGAGCTTAACAACCTTCCAAAATAACTGTTTAGTTTTACAGACAAGGAAACCAAGACTCTATGAGGTATATTTCAGCAAACAAAGCTAGAAATGGCATTGCCAATTTCCCACATCAGAGCTTGTTCTTTTGAATCCATGGTATAGAAGAGCACATTTAAATTAGGTTCTCCTTTTTTTCTTTTCAAGAATAACTTCATAAAAAGTGTGTTAATGCTAATAAAAGTGTCACTTAAAATAATTAAAGAAATTTTGTGTGGGCCAATTGCAATAAATAAATAACTTGAAAGAGGAAAAAAAAGAACACAAAGACAACTTGATAATGAGATAATAATACACGCTGCATGAAAGCCAGTTAATTGAAGGTTTGTCATGACCAGTGAATGCTACTTGTGAATCCTCTTGAGAAAATAATAGCCTGCTAAAAGAAGAAAAATAATCAAGAGGAAAAGATGGCAGAAGAGTATAAATTAGCATCTTTTTTAATCTATGCATTGTCAAAATATAATGGTCACTCCTAGCTCAAAACAGAAGAGAACATATCTAAATGGATTTGTTAATCAAATTTACTGCTCCAAAAACATTTTAGTAACCCCAATTAATTTTTCCTATGTTTATCAGCTCATACCTTATGAGAAACACCTCGTAAGGAGTTTCTTTTCAAAATTATACCCCTTTAAAGAACGCCCCCTCTTCACTTTTCTTCAGAATCCCCCTGAGTGGGCTTACTTCAGCAACACTGCTGTGTGTTAGGAGATGTATTGGAATTCTGAAATATCTACCTAGGTATGTTTCTTTCATTTTTAGTTCATGCTGATCGCACTTCTGAATATACCATTTTCACTGGATAATAGATTTCTGCTAGGCATGTCCAACATTGTGGAGGGATGAATCAGATTCACTTGCTTTGTATTGAACAAAGTAAAACAAGCATTCATTTTCAACCTTAATCTTCTCTCTGTTATTCAGAGGAGAATAGGTGATTGCTGTCAGTGACCAGTGACGACTCTGCTTGCTACAAATGTCTGAGATTTTCCTACTAGGATTTGTCATAGAAATCTTGTGCCCTACTGGACCTGGCAGGTCAGAGTGTACCACATTGTAGAGCATTTTGAAGCATAACCTGGATTCAAGGACTAGCTCCTAGCTCTGGACCATACTTATAATGAGGATTCTTCTGGTATTGAAGTTACCTATTCCAACTGCAAACATAGGAATTAGAGCAATAAGTAGCTCCTGTGAGATGTACTCTGGTCAAACTCCATTTATCACCTGTCTCACTGGTGCAGCACAATGGCATCTAGCATCTTCAAGCATTAGGTTAGTTCAGAACAATAGCCAAACATCTAAAAAGTCATTATCCGTAACCTTCAGTTTGGACTTTTCATCTTCCTCAGTACAAAAAATACCCTTTTGAATGTCCTCAGGTCACCTAAAATTGAAATAGAAGGCAGGGTACTGTACACGTTTGTGGTTTTAGATCAGTGTACCAGGGTGCCTCTTCAGGCTAATCAAACTGCTGTTTTTTTAAGGGTCCTGAATCTAAGAATTGACTCAGATCTGAGAAATGGGTCACAGACTCAGACTTGGTGATTCATTCTTAGCCCTCAAAGGGTTTACATTTCTTCATCTGTTTATGCTAAATGATAACTGACTTTTCAGTGTCCTTATTGCATCTTAAAATTTACATTTTCCCACACATATACACACATGCACACACACTATTAGAAACACACACGATTCCTTAAGCTAGCGTCTTGAAGGCTATGTACCCTCATATCAACACTGAATTAATAGGTTAAATGTATTGTATTAGAACACACACACACACACACAATCCCATCCCTAATCATATGCTTCAATATTTGTAAGTGATATAAATTAGCAATTTTCCAAAATTTTATCTGCTTAAAAGCCTTTATTACTCTAGTTGTTGATAAGCTGTAGGAACAAGATAGGGCAGCTACCTGGAGTCCAGGTAGCCTAAAATGCTCCATTTTATTGTATATACTACTGGTAATAAATGAGATCCAACTCTTTTCTGTTTTCATTATCAAGACTCCAAATCTGAGGAATGTCTAATTAGTTTAGCTGCAGTCAGAACTCAGATGGGAAAATATAAATACCTTGATTCACAGCCTGCATATATTCATGCACGAAATGGGAAGGAATAATTCCACATAGGTTTCTCTTGTCTAAGAACGGGATGCATGATGCTAAAGTGAAGAAAGTTAACGAAGGCTCAGATAATTATGTTAGCAAAAATGCCCATTCCCAACTGAAAAAAGTTACTTGAATTCATACCAATATTTCCTCTAGTGTTCTGATTACTATAGTAGAGCTTTGTCTCCTGTTGAAGGCTAGTATTTCCCTCTTCCTGTGCTCATGATCATGGTCACATCACTTCTTATCTCTCAATATTTACATCACCCACTCTCCTTTTCTTTCCTGTATATTCAAGTCCTTGATCAAATTGAATCTTTCCCATGCTTTTAAAAAGTACTCAAGTTTCATCACCTTTAAAAATTCTGTTTTGGATCAAGTTCTATGAGAGCTGTCTATAAAATTCACACCTCTTACAGGGGAGCTTTTGAAAGTTTCTTTTTATACTTGCCGCTCCATTTGTTCACCTCCAACTTATCCTTTATCTACTCTTATATGACTTTCACCCGTATCACTATACGTAAAAATCTTGGTAAAATTGTATCTAGTAATCTTGATTACTCACTCCTTTTTTTTGGGGGGGGGGGGTGTTTTTTTGTTTGTTTGTTTTTTGTTTTCTTTTTGTGGTACACAGGCCTCTCACTGTTGTGATCTCTCCCGTTGCGGAGCACAGGCTCCGGTCGCGCAAGTTCAGCAGCCATGGCTCACGGGCCTAGCCGCTCCGCGGCATGTGGGATCCTCCCGGACCCGGGCACGAACCCGTGTCCCCTGCATCCGCAGGCGGACTCTCAACCACTGCGCCACCAGGGAAGCCCTCTTTCTCTTTGTCTTCAAAGTAAGATTTTCTCAATGTTGAGTCTGAAGGCCACTTTCCTTTTAATTCTATTTCTTTGCCACACTGAATCTCACCCAGGACTGTCATTTAAAGTACAGTATAAAAGCCAAAGGCTGCCATGTATATATCTCCAGCTTAGAACCCATCTTTAAGCTATAGTCTTATATATCCAACTTCCTGTTGGATATTATTTTACTGATTCACATAGTTAAGAAAACACAACATGTTCAAAATCAAATTCATGATCACCTTTCTTCACCCTGATAAATATTCCTCTTCCATTATCTCATCTATTAATGTCATCAGTTTTTACCTAATTATGCAAGACTCTGATAATATAAGAAAATGAAAGCATATGTATTTATCACCTCCTGAATCTTCTGAAGAGCTTTGGTTTTCAAACTTTTATAAAAAAAAAAATATGAAGCTGCAAAATTGGAGAAAAGTATTTTAAAATGTTAATTTAAAGACTTCCAGTGAATATTTTATGGAAAGAATCGTGTTTAACCAAATACCTTTATCAACTCTTGTATTTTGTTTTGGTTTTTTTTTTTTTTTTTTTTTTTTTTTTGAGGTACACGGGCCTCTCACTGTTGTGGCCTCTCCCGTTGCGGAGCACAGGCTCCAAACGCGCAGGCTCAGCGGCCATGGCTCATGGGCCCAGCCGCTCCGCGGCATGTGGAATCCTCCCGGACCAGGGCACGAATCCATGTCCCCTGCATCGGCAGGCGGACTCTCAACCACTGCGCCACCAGAGAAGCCCCTTGTTTTGGTTTTTAATTTTAGAAAGTGATTTGTAGAGCTGAATATTGAAAGTGAGAAAAGAGGTGGGGAGAAATAAATTACTCTAAATAATAAACTAATATGAAATTTTACTTTTCTAAGGATAGATAGCCCTAAAAAGCTGAGGGTAAGGGGATTGCAGGGGTTGCAAAAACAATCCATAGGGTGAAACCCTGAGACTCGGAGGCACACAGATGAGCAAATGTTCCTGAAGTGTATTGCTCTGACATGTTTGAAAACAGCTGTATTTGTATCATCTGTTATTTTGCATTTACAGTATAAACCACCAATACTCACTCCAACATACAAACATAAACAAGTTCCAAACCTTCACTCAAATTCTGCTGAACACAATATCTTCTATCAGGATTATGGGAGGAATGAAGAAAATACATCTCTTGCCCAGCTTGTTATTATACCATGAAGAAAAGATACAGTAGGGCCATGAGGCAAGAAATACAGAATGGAGATTATATAGATTTTCAGAAAATATAACCAGTGGTAGGAAAATGGAGGTGGCCTTAAAAAATTTGAGAAAATTTTGCCTTTGAACAACATGAATGAATTGGACATTTCAATAATTTTCACTTTTACATCGTAAGATAGGTTAGCCCCAGAAAGCTAGTGAAATTTAGGAAAGCTGTGTCACAGATATCTGATAATACATAAGGTTTTCCAGACTGTGGATATAAACCATTTGTTACATATCTGACATTATTAATGATTTTTCATGTTTGATATGGTATAATTGTAAAGGTAGATTTGAATATGCTTAATACGCAGATCTCTGTTTTCTTTTTCTCTTCTGTTATTTTTTCGGGGGGTTGGGCATTGTAGTAAAGCTTGTAAGAGATAAAAATAGTAGTTTACTTAAAAATCTAGTTAAAAAAACAGAAATAATCAAATGGAACAATAAGAACAGAAGTTTCTTATTCTAGTCAGTGCCTAAGTGGAGGTTTATTGAGTCTTCTGAATTGTTGATTTAACTAATTAGGGTTTACTTAAGTAACAAGACTGGCACTCTAGAGTCACTTCATGGGCACTGGTATATAGAAACAGGGTATTTAGGAACAGTTTAAGTGTACTCAACAGTTCTCCCAACTGGTCCCATCATGACTCAAAAAAACAGAAACTACGTTGGAATGAACACCTGCTATAAGAAAAAAGCCCGACTGTTTCTAAGATAAGCCTTCATGGGCTTATTGTGTTAATATGCAACCCCACCCCCACCCCCCACCCCACCCCGCCTTTAACTGAGAAGGTAAGTAATTTACCCAATGTTGTATTGTTGGTAATTGACAAAGTTAAAATTATAAGTTAACAATCTGGTTCCAGAGCCTTACATCTTTACCCATGACACTAAGTTTGCTAGTATGGGGTTTAAATGAATTTTACTGGGAAATTTTTAAAGAAAGGTAGGTAAAATGCCAATAGAGATAATTGAGCTATTTTAGCAGAGTAGCTTGGCAATATCTATCGAAATTTTAAAAGTTTATTCCCTTCAACCCAGAAATCCAATTAATGAATTTATCCTGTTGATGGATGGCAAAGGTACATATGTACAGAGATGGACACAGCAGCACTGTTTATAATAGCGATAAAAAATGTTAAAAGAGATTTACATGACCATCACTAATAATGAGGCAGGCAAATCCATATGTGGAATATTATGCAGACATTTAAAAAGTAAAGGACGTTAAAAGACCCAAAAGGTGCTGGATATCTTTAAATATAATAGTCAATATTCTTTATTTTATATTTATTAATTTATATGAACTATGAATATATAAGTATGTAGGATACACTAATGCTATTAACTATATTTGAGAGCAGTAATATTAGGAATTGAAGGTTGCAGGTTGAAAGGTAATGTTTCTTTTTATTTTATAGACACAGTTTTTTCAAATGCTTACCATGACCATGTGTTATTTTAATAATTATTAGTTTATATAAAATAACATTTTCTAATCTGAATTTAAATTCATATTGGAAAATGTTTACACCAAGTTTGAACTATATCCATAATGAACTGTGAAACTCTTATTTAAAAGAAGTCATCTTGAATTACCATAGAACTTACTCTCTCCAGAAGAAACTGAGCCTGGCATAAAATCCTTATAAATGTTAGTGTATGTTTTGCCACCGACTACCTGATAAGATAATTTCTTCAAAGAAGCGTTGTCATTTCTGCTCTGACATATAAAGAGCTTGGAAATCATCACTCCACACCACTCCTCACAAGAAGAAAAAGCTGAACAAAAAGTACAAGTAGATATTTCTTCTTAGATTCATCAGAGAATTGAGGTCAAAAGGCAAATTACTATCTAGAAAACTGGAGAGACAGGTGAGTACAGCAGCTTACTAGGAGCAGAAGCCACTGGAGCCAGTAACTGGTAGGAATACTTAAATGGTAATTGAGGACTTGCTGGAGACAGAGGGTGGTCTAACTTGAGAGTTAAAAACTACAGGGGGCCAGTTTTAGTGAAAGTCTCTACACTCCAGAAGCATTCTTCTTTTTTCTTGGTGAAAGTTGGTGAAAAATATCCCTTATCCTTTGGGCAGGTAGATGAGATAAGTAACTTTTTAATTATGCTTGAGAGAAAAGTTACTCTATTGAAATATGCCAGCCTTGAAGGGTCTGTGCTCTGTAACAAAGGCCTGCCTCAGGAAATCTACTTTACTTTTACTGGAGCTTTTTTTTTTTTTTAATACTTATTTATTTGGCTGCACTGTGTCTTCATTGTGGCATGTAGGCTTCTTAGTTGCAGCATGCAGACTCTTAGTTGTGGCATGCGGGCTTCTTAGTTGTGGCATGAGTGCGGGATCTATTTCCCCGACCAGGGATCAAACCTGGGCCCCCCTGCCTTGGGAGCTCAGAGTCTTACCCACGGGACCACCAGGGAAGTCCCTACTTTTACTGGAGCTTTATCTGACCCAGGGGAACGGTAATTTTGAAAATAGGAGCTCCTTCTAGCCTTGTTTTCACACATAAGGGTTCAAAAAAGGCTTAAAAACTCTTCTGAAGGTCACAGACAAGGGGCTCAGGCCCAATTGTGCCTGGTTTTATCACCTGTTCAGTGAGAAGATTTTTGTCTTTTTGTAGCACTGATAGCCAGGAGAAGTCATTAAAAGCCACTGGTTATTTTATTTTACATGCGGCAATTTTTTTTTTATGCTGTGGTACATATAAGCAACTTTATTTTTTTAACATCTTTATTGGAGTATAATTGCTTTACAATGTGTGTTAGTTTCTGCTTTACAACAAAATGAATCAGTTATATATATACATATGTTCCCATATTTCTTCCCGCTTGTGTCTCCCTCCCTCCCACCCTCCCTATCCCACCCCTCCAGGCGGTCACAAAGCACCGAGCTGATCTCCCTGTGCTATGCGGCTGCTTCCCACTAACTATCTACCTTACGTTTGGTAGTGTATATATGTCCATGCCTCTCTCTCGCTTTGTCACAGGTTACCCTTCCCCCTCCCGATATCCTCAAGTCCATTCTCTAGTAGGTCTGTGTCTTTATTCCTGTCTTACCCCTAGGTTCTTCATGACATTTTTTTTTCTTAAATTCCATATATATGTGTTAGCATACGGTATTTGTCTCTCTCTTTCTGACTTACTTCACTCTGTATGACAGACTCTAGGTCTATCCACCTCATTACAAATAGCTCAATTTCGTTTCTTTTTATGGCTGAGTAATATTCCATTGTATATATGTGTCACATCTTCTTTATCCATTCATCCGATGATGGACACTTAGGTTGTTTCCATCTCTGGGCTATTGTAAATAGAGCTGCAATGAACATTTTGGTACATGACTCTTTTTGAATTATGGTTTTCTCAGGGTATATGCCCACTAGTGGGATTGCTGAGTCATATGGTAGCTCTATTTGTAGTTTTTTAAGGAACCTCCATACTGTTCTCCACAGTGGCTGTATCAATTGACATTCCCACCAACAGTGCAAGAGGGTTCCCTTTTCTCCACACCCTCTCCAGCATTAATTGTTTCTAGATTTTTCGATGATGGCCATTCTGACTGGTGTGAGATGATATCTCATTGTAGTTTTGATTTGCATTTCTCTAATGATTAGTGATGTTGAGCATTCTTTCATGTGTTTGTTGGCAGTCTGTATATCTTCTTTGGAGAAATGTCTATTTAGGTCTTCTGCCCATTTTTGGATTGGTTTGTTTGTTTTTTTGTTATTAAGCTGCATGAACTGCTTATAAATTTTGGAGATTAATCCTTTGTCAGTTGCTTCATTTGCAAATATTTTCTCCCATTCTGAGGGTTGTCTTTTCATCTTGTTTATGGTTTCCGTTGCTGTGCAAAAGCTTTTAAGTTTCATTACGTCCCATTTGTTTATTTTTATTTCCATTTCTCTAGGAGGTGGGTCAAAAAGGACCTTGCTGTGATTTATGTCATAGAATGTCCTGCCTATGTTTTCCTCTAAGAGTTTGATAGTTTCTGGCCTTACATTTAGGTCTCTAATCCATTTTGAGCTTATTTTTGTGTATGGTGTTAGGGAGTGATCTAATCTCATACTTTTACATGTAGCTGTCCAGTTTTCCCAGCACCACTTTTTGAAGAGGCTGTCCTTTCTCCACTGTATATTCCTACCTCCTTTATCAATGATAAGGTGTCCATATGTGTGTGGGTTTATCTCTGGGCTTTCTATCCTGTTCCATTGATCTATATTTCTGTGTTTGTGCCAGTACCATACTGTCTTGATTACTGTAGCTTTGTATTATAGTCTGAAGTCAGGGAGACTGATTCCTCCAGCTCCGTTTTTCATTCTCAAGAGTGCTTTGGCTATTCAGGGTCTTTTGTGCTTCCATACAAATTGTGAAATTTTTTGTTCTAGTTCTGTGAAAAATGCCAGTGGTAGTTTGATAGGAATTGAATTGAATCTGTAGATTGCTTTGTGTAGTAGAGTCATTTTCACAATGTTGATTCTTCCAATCCAAGGACATGGTATATCTCTCCATCTATTTCTATCACCTTTAATTTCTTTCATCAGTGTCTTATAATTTTCTTATAAGCAACTTTAATAGGTGATAAATGTACAGTAGTTAGACTTCACCTACATAGACATTTTTCCATTTTATGCTCTATGAGCTGAAAAGAAACGCTTTTTGAATTGTATAAGATTTATGTTTCTGTAAACATTGCTTAATTTTTTTGCTCTTGATTAAAAAAAGTTGTGTTGAAATCACTATTGAATATTGCAATCTATATAGTGTAATGGATGGCTTCTTTTGTCAACCTGATCTCCTATGTTACCAATGTGTATCGTCTCCTTCCCCCTAAAGTGGCCTTAATCTTTGCTTTCTTTGCACAATGTCTTTGGTTGCAAGTCATAAGCCTGAGGCAAATAAAATTACAGTAATTTCCAAATAAATTAATTAATTAAAAAATTAAAAGTGAGATATAATCATAGGATAATTGAAAACATTCCCTCCACATCAATGATGCTACATTATAATAACAGTGGGTTACAACTGAGACAGCTGCAAGACACAAAATTTATTTAAGAAGGAGTTTCAAGGGAAACCCGAAGACTAGAGTAGACAAAAACAAGCACACTAGAGGATGTTGAAGTCTCTGGTGCCTACAGCTACAGCAAACGTTAAGCATAGCCTAACCCTTAGAGAGATAAACATAAAACCTCACGCTAAAGGCCTGTTTACCTCCATTCCTATTACCTAATATGTAATATCTGTATTTCAAATGAAGTTACCAGGTATGCTAAAAGGCAAGAAAGAACAGTCTGAAGAGAAAAAAGCAAGGACCAAAACCAGACTCAGATATGGCAAAGATTTTGGAATCATCAAACCTGGAATTTAAAACAACTACAATTAACATTCTAAGGAATCTAAGGGAAAAAAAAATAGACAACATGGAAGAACATATGCTTAATGTAAGGAGAGAGATAAAAACTCTAAGAATCAAAAGAAAATGCTAGAAATAAATTTTAAAGTGTAATTGAAATAAAGAATGCCTTTGATGGGCTCATGAGCAGACTGGAAATAGCTAAGGAAAGAGTCAGTGAACTTGAAAATACGTCAAATAGAAATTTTCCAAAATGTAGTCTAAAGAGAGGAAAAAAAGATGAAAAAAAACAAACAAAAAATAGAATATGCAGATCTTCTTTATGACATTGAACAAGTGGATACATGGCATTATGCATTTGTCAAAACTCTTTAACGACTGAACAAGACAAAGAATGAAACCTAGTGTAAACTATGAGCTTTAGTTAATAATTATATATCAATATTGATTCATCAATTGTAACAAATACACCACACTAATGCAAGATGTTAATAATAGAGGAAACTGTGGTGGGGTGTGGGGAAAGATGTATGAGAATTGGTATACTTTCTGTTCAATGTTTCTGTAAACCTAAAACTTCTAAAAAGTAAAGTCCATTCATTTAAATTTGAAAAAGCTTTGCCAATTTACACAACTAAAAATAATTGATTACATTATTGCCTCTCCCTTTCTCTTGCTTTTTTGCTCATTTTTCTTTCCTTCTTTTTCTTCTTATCCTTCATCATAATATGGACATTATATCTAATTATAATGCAGTTTGAAAAATCAATATTTATTCTTATATGAGGTATGTTAATTATATGTTCTCCTAAGTTTAATTATAATTGTACCCAAAATTGTTTTATAAGTATCTTAACATTTCAAATGTTTATACAAACTAGCTATATTATATGAGTGTTTATTATTTAAAAAATAAAAGTGTCTTTCAAAATCTTACATTATATTAATGAAAGTTTAAATCAGTTTCTGTGGAAATATTTAGGTTTATGTAAATTATAGGACACTTAATATAAGGCACTCAATGCTATTTTCAATGACCTGTCACAGTCAGAGGCCTAGGAAGATTTCATTCATGGCTAAACATGCAAATTTAAAGTTAATGCTTCCAAAGTGATTCCAAAGGCCATATATATATATATATATATATATATATATATATATATGGTCTTTAGAATATATATATATAGATATGGAATCTATATATATATAGACTTGGATTATATATATGGAAACTACACACACACACATATATATATATATATATATATAGTCTTTTTCAGATTCTTTTCCCTTATAGGTTATTGCAAAATATTTAGTATAGATCCCTGTGCTATACAGTAGGCCCTTATTGGTTACCTATTTTATATATAGGAGTGTGTATATGTTAATCCCAAACTCCTAATTTATCCTCCCACCCTTTCCCCTTTGGTAACCATAAGTTTGTTTTCTATGTCTGTGGGTCTATTTCTGTTTTTTATATAAGTTCATTTGTATCTTTTTTTTTCTTTTAGATTTCACATATAAGTGATATCTTATGATATTTGTCTTTCACTGTCTGGCTTACTTCAGTTAGTATAATACCTGAAACTAACACAACATTGTAAATCAACTGTACTTCAATAAAAAAAATAAATAAGTGAATAAAATAAAGTTAATGCCACCATAGAATAGCTTTAAGAAAGCTGTGCACTTCTATCATTTCTCCCTCATTATTTGTTATCATAGCTATAACAAGACTCAGACATCCTAAAATCAAATTACATAATTCAAAATACCTTGAATTCCCAAATTAATTGTAAGTAGATAGTTAACTATACACTTGAACCAACTTCATGGCAATTTTGAAATTATAGTTTATTTGCAATTATTTGTTTACTCCTTTATCTCCCTCTGTAGCCTATAAGTGTTATGACTATTCATACTATATTTTGTTCACCAAATAAATATTTATTCATTAATGATTAAATGAATTTTCTGTATATTTTTACTAATTGCTGCTTTGCAAGACGGCATTATCATTACATTGACATAGTTACAGACCTACAGATAAACAAAGCATATTCAACTAAACAAATAATCAAACAGACTTAAAAATGAAACATGCCAATTATGGACATCAGACATAATTCCACTTATCTTTCTACACTCCAGAACTCCAAATGTCTGTTGCTTTAAGCCACCCAGTTTTTGGTAATTTGTTATAGTTGCCCTAGGAAACTAATACAGTATTTTATCAACTACTTGGAAAATTGTTATTAATAACTGAAAAATTATAACTTTCATTCAGTTACAAATTCTTATTTGTATATTTCAATCTTTGACATAGGCCAAGGCATTTACTTTGCATATGGGTCAGCTTCTTGGAGTTTGGCACCAGCTTGGTCGCATAAAATAGCAAAACTATATATTCTAAACACAGTTTCAGTTTCTTTAAAGTATAGTAAGAACAAAGTTTAAACAAATGAATGCATACTGAAAAATGTTTCTTGTTTCTTTTTCTTTTCCAAATCTTTATATATTTCTTTCATTTAAAGAGATTTTATTGTTGGCATGATGATTTCTAATAAGACAAATATTTTTTTAACTAACTTATTCTAGTCTCTTGAAAAATTTAGTTTTTAACTTAGTATTCAAACAACCAGCAATTATTTTTACACTTACATTTTTTCAGCAATCAAATTATACAATTATAGCATTAGGTGTGAGTGACATAAATAGGATTTGGAAGACGTGCAACTGATGCTTAGTAAACATACGAATAAGCTGGTGGGAGTGTACTTGAGAGCAGCACATTCAGTGTGGCCCTGACATCAGTCAGTCTGACGTACAAAGGAAGCACAGAGTCTTGATGTTTTGGGGAGAAGGTTATGTGGAGGTCAGAAGAGTGACTCCAGTATCTTGTGCATATGTCTCCATGGCAATAACAACATCTCTTCATGTGTCTTTATTTCCTACTGGGTAGGAAAAAAAGGGGACTTCTACCCTATCCATGAAAATGTCCTGTCTAGCATAGTGCCTGAAATATAGTAAACGTTCATCTAATCTGTTAAATGAATAAATCAATAATCAATGAATGAATAAACAAAGCGGTTTACTTAGAGAAACCTTCTAAAGAGTGGTAGTTATTTGAAAACCGTTGTTAAGGAGAGATTTTTGACAGCTAACCCTGTGGCTATAATAAAGGACACCAGTGTCCATAATCAAACTATCTTTTCTTTCTCTGTATAGGTTATTTAGAATTAAAACCCTTTCTACAGATGAGAATATATGTCATAGAAAGATCTCTGGCATAGACTTAGTAAAACAGAATAGATCTCATAGAAATTGAGGTTTTTCTGTATGTGGAAATTAATGAAAATGTAAGAAAATAATTCAAGAATCTCTTTTCAAAATTGATAAAGATTACTACAGTAATATTAACAAAGCAATGATACATTTTAAGCAATGATACAATTTTGATTGCGCGGGATTATTGAAACTAATTACAGAGCTATAACCTTTCGTTTGCACTGTGATTGATACCCTTTTATATCTTATAGTGATAGATATTCAGCGCAGAATGCTTGTCTATTCAACAAATCACTGTGTCTCCTGTTTTCCTTCTCCTTTGTGTTAACACATTGTATCTTTATGGCCGGCATTTATTTCCGTAAGAGTAGTGTAACCTTAACAACCTCAACTTTAGAGGAACCCTGAGCCTCCTGAATACAATTCAAATAGTTCATAAAGAACTTTATTTTTCTTCAGAAGTTACCAGGTCCATGTATAATTTTACGGAACAGATTTGAAAAGTTCAGCTTGCTTCCCTCCCCTTAAAGCAGATCCACTGACGTGTTTAAAGAAGAGATTCTACTCTCATAAATTAAATCCTTATCTTTCTAGGGAAGATAGATTGATGATCAAATATTTTTCCGTAATTATTTGAAAAATTTGTTTAAAAGTGCCCTTCATATTGAGAGATTATTGATAATTTATTAAAAGTTCACATGCTTGATGTCAAACTAAAATTTCAAGGTCTAATAGTGCAGTGAAAGATTCATACATTAATGTGTCAGCAGGGATATCTTTTCCTTCACCCCACAGTCCTAACCTCAAATTTATACACACTTTAAAAAAAAAAAAAAGGAAAACTGGACCATAAAGTGTTTATGGTTTACATATTTTTCATTTTCCTTTTTGGAAATATGTAACATCAGTTCAATGAAGTATTAAAAGAAAATGCAATGAGAAAGCTTCGCTGACATTACCATTTTTAGTGTGGTAATAATAGTTGTGATCTCAAACTGTAAAGCAGTTTCCCAGGAACTCCTGAAGAGTTATGCTGCCATCTATTGACAATGCAGATGTCTTTTAATGGTCATATGGTGCAAGAAAATATGTTTTCCGAATATTCGGTGTTTCTGAAAATACCTACTTTGTATGATAAATATATGACATCCAAAATTATTTATAATACATCATTAACTTTTCTTTTACTATAGAAAAGGCTTATTAATGAATGATCTTGTGCTACCAAATTTACTGAATGTTGTAGATCTTTAGAATACAAGTCAGTAATCTGCAAGTGCTAATGTAGTAACTGAACCTGTGTTTATGCATCACAATATTATTATCCTATATTTACTACCTTCAATAGAATGGGATTAACACGCGTTATTAGGAATGTAAAACATTTTAAACAGTCAAATAAGACTTCAGCAAATTGGCTGTTTAGAGCAAGAAAATGGATAACTAATATAGATAAAAAAGCATGTTTACCCTTTTCTTTTCATTATTTCATGACATACTACCTTAAGATGAAAAGCACCTGTATTTCATGCCTTCTGACGCAGAGGCTTCCCAAAGAGAGCAAGACAGAACTGTGATGGGACAATTAGAATTTAAATTACTAACTATTTTGAATCTAGGCCATTTATTGTTGGAAAAACCCCTTCTGAGAACTTTTCTCTCCACTTTTCGTATTCAGATATTTAATGTGTCAAATATTTAGTATAACAGGATGCCAGATGAAGTAAAAATAAACAGATATGCCAGCTGCTTTACTTCCATAGTTGGAGAGAGCAGGTATTTGCTCATCCTAGAGGATAAATACCTTCCCATTGACTGGGAAAAGTGCTTAATAGAAGGTTGTGGTTTGAAGGTTTTCTTGGTTTTAGATCCTTTTTAAAAAAATGTATAGTGTGAGAGTGCACTGATGGGATACGGATTCCTGAATATTTTTGGAGGGAATGACCAGTATTCTCCACCTTCTATTTGGGATAAGTTTACTCGAACCACGGTTTTGAATATGGAATTCAAAAAAAAGAGGGGAACTGGTGAATTAGTGACAACACAAAGACTTAAGTGCTGATGATGGAGAGCTAGTAGCTAGACTTGAAGCCTTCTGGTCTGCTACTCTGACTTAGGGTCATGTGAATTGAATGAGCTATGACCTTGCACTCTAACAGGGACAACTCTATAGCAGCAAACAAGCATCCAATAGACTGGGCAGAACAGTGTCCACAGCTCCACCTAGTGACAGTGGTAGAGAGCTAGCACTCAATTGCTCTAAGGCTTGAGTACATTTCTGTTGTCTTTTCATCCTAGCATTTTCAAGTGAGACTGCCTCATCACCTCTCACAACAATGAGAAATGAGCAAATTCTCAAGATTATCTTTAAAATGTTGGTTAATGTAAACCTAAGATGGGGGATATTGGACTTTCTGAAGATAAAGGTATGTTGGGGGGACTTCCTTGGTGGTCCGGTGGTTAAGACTTCACGCTCCCAATGCAGGGGGCCCAGATTTGATCCCTGGTCGGGGAACTAGATCCTGCATGCCGCCACTAAGAGCCCACATGCTGCAACTAAAGATCCCGCATGCCACAACTAAGACCCAGCGCAGCCAAATAAACAAATAAATAAATATTTTTTAAAAAAGGTATGTTGGGGCTTAAATGGAAGTTTGAGGGGGGCGAGGGAAGATGTGCCTGTATTTATATAGAAAAGGCTTATTAATGAATGATTAATGAATGACTTACACTAGTAAAGCAACTTATTTTGGTTATGTTCTGTAATGATGGAAAAATACAAAGAATTAAGCATGAATAATGCATGGTGTGTAAAATATAAATCAAGGACAAATGGAATCCATGATTTCTGTGTAGCACTGGTGATTATAAAAGGTCACTGGAAATTTTTTCTGCACTATTAACTATTTTTACCATGTAAAGGGTGTTTGGGGCAACTTCACCTGCTCTAAGCACTCTGCCCCTTAAAATAAAAAATAATATGTATTTTATTTTGTTCTCCGCATTCTTCCCCCCCACGCCCGCCCCGAGTCTTTAGTTTCCTACTTGTGTTTTTCATCTTGACTTCTTCATAAACTCACTATATTATATATTTACTGTCTATTTTCTGTTGAGTTGACACCACTTAAACATCCTTTCTGACAAAATATAATAATAAAATCATTATTTTATCAATATTTACATCTACATCAAAGATGACCTCTGATACAACTTGCAAGGGAATTTAAAAAAAATTTTTATTTGAGTACAGTCGATTTACAGTGTTGTGTTAGTTTCAGGTATACAGCAAAGTGAATCAGTTATACATATATCCACTCTTTTTTAGGTTCTTTTCCCATATAGGCCATTACAGAGTATTGAGTAGAGTTCCCTGTGCTATACAGTAGGTTTTTATTCGTTATCTATTTTATATATAGTAGTGTGTATATGTCAATCCCAATCTCCCAATTTATCCCTCCCCCCACCTTACCCCCTGGTAACCATAAGCTTGTTTTCTACATCTGTGACTCTATTTCTGTTTTGTAGATAAATTCATTTGTACCCTTTTTTTTAGATTCCACATATAAGTGATATCATATATTTGTCTTTCTGTGTCTGACTTACTTCACTCAGTATGACAATCTCTAGGTCCATCCATGTTGCTGCAAATGGCATTATTTCATTCTTTTTATGGCTGAGTAATATTCCATTGTATACATGTACCACATCTTCTTTATCCATTCCTCTGTTGATCCATTCCTTTGTTGAGCAACATTTATGTTGCTTCCATGTCCTGGCTACTGTAAATAGTGCTGCAATGAACATTGGGGTGCATGTATCTTTTCAAATTATGGTTTTCTCTAGGTATATGCCCAGGAGTAGGATTGCTGGGTCATCTGGTAGCTCTATTTTTAGTTTTTTATGGAACCTCCATACAGTTCTCCATAGTGACTGCACCAATTTACATTCCCACCAACAGTGTAGGAGGGTTCCCTTTTCTCCACACCCTTTCCAGCATTTGTTATTTGTAGACTTTTCAGTGATGGCCCTTCTGACCAGTGTGAGGTGATACCTCATTGTAGTTTTGATTGCAAGGGAATATTTATTTTCCATTCTGTACAAGCATTAAAATAATCATGAGAAATAATTTTATCTCATCTAACTGAATTTATTTTTTTTTACAGCTTCCATATATTTCATTCCAGGGTATTGGAAATATTTCACTCCAGGGTATTGGAAATAGCTGTATTTGCCTATTGCTAAACATCTGTGGTTTAAGTAGTGGTGAACGTACATATGTACTGAAATGCAGATCTAGATGACACCTACTTATATCAAATGTTTCAGTTCATGTTCTCTTCTGTTTATACCATAAATGTGGGGAAATTGATTAGGGAATAAGACAAGGATATAAGTGAATCAATTTCACAGCTTGGAGCCCTTCACTTTTTGAGCCCTTCATTCAATTGCCTTTACAATCCACTAAATGCATAGATGGAATAAAACTCCAGTAGTTAACTATTAGTTGATACTATTTTATTCCTAATAAAAAGAAGTGTCTCAGAATATCTAAACTTTCAAATAAGCTAAATGATATTCTCATGACTTCTTTGTAGTCAATCTGTTTCAAACAATATAACTCAATAATCAGCCCAGCGGGAGAGGAAGTAATTGTAATTGTAGCTCCTTGAGAAGACTTCGTAGGGTGCTATCAGAATAAAAATAAAGATGATAGATAGATAGATAGATAGATAGATAGATAGATAGATGATAGATAGATAGATGATAGATAGATAGGTAGATATTCTTTCTTCCCATCGCCTGTTCAGTCTTAACTCTAGGTGACAAAAACTTTTGCCAAGTTGAAATCTCTGATAGGCCCTTTAGTTCAGCTACAAACTCTATAATAGAAGTAAATTTCTCCAACTTACAAAACTATCCTTTTTTTTTTTTTTTTTTTTTTGCAAACTAATTTGTCTGGTCCGGAATTACACAGAACTGTAAAGTTCTTTCAAAGTTAAAAACTTTTCCCTCCCAGCTTACCCCTGTCACAAGCTATTCAAGCACTGAAGGAAAGAAAGCATTGGTGACTTTTTATCATTCTTACGTTTCTATCCTTTCTTCCCCATTTAGTAGACTGCCCATGTCTATTTTCAGGGTAAAGTTGGAGTAGGAGGAATGGTAAGCAGCAAGAAGTATCTCGTTCGGCACTTTAATAATTCAGTGTTGTTTTCCTCTGGAAAATCCTAATGATTAAAGCTCATTTTCTCTCTTGGGTTGTCTTGGGGATTTCTCAGAATTCCTTACAGGGTCCCAGCAAGTGGCTCTTTTGCCTTGAGCAGTACTTCTTGAGTTGGCTTCTCAACCTCGTTCCTCAACTTCCACAGCCATCGCTGTACTCCGGCCCCTTTGGGTGTGGGTTGCTTCACCCTCTGAACACCATCCAGAGCACGGTTGTTCCTTTTAAAGCAACCATTAGCCAACCACTTCCTGCTAATTATGCAACTTTGACCTTCTATCATAAGAAAAGCAGTACTTTACAAATGCAACCATCTACCTTGCTACTACCACCTCATTCAGCCAGCAGCTCCCCTTTCACTTTGTTTTCAGTCAACTCTGACACTAGCTCATAGTTTCCTATATATTCTAGAAAACACATAACAGTTTCCTCCGAGTAGTGTCTTCACAAGACTTGAAATGAGGAGTGATTATCCACCAACCCTCTCAAACTTCTTCACCACACGGCACCTACTCTACTCAAATAAGTCCTCCAGTTTCCACAATCTAAATTCTTTTTAATATCACCAGATTGGTGACAGATTAAGTATTGCAAACTGATTTTAAATACCTCCTTTATAATTCTCTATAGGTCATCTAATGCCTTGCTTTGGAATGTAGGACTACTAATCCACTTATTTGTGTTTTATTTCTTAGCACCTGAGCAAAACACAGAAATGCCACCAACAGCCAAACACACACACACACACACACACACACACACACACACACAAATTCAAACTGGAGTCCAATTTCAAGAAGCGGCACCAGGGCGTAAGGATGTCAAACTAAATATACTATGAGGTTCCACACTAAAAATACAAACAAAGAAGCCTGAAGCATATCAGTTATCAAATCATAATGTTAAGATTATCACAGGGACACTCACTAAATTCTTGCATTTTATAGTCTGCTTTGAGGAAAACACTTCAGTCTTTAAAAATCAAAATTTAGGCTGAATTTTAGAGCCACAGGGTGCCCCGGTAGAGCTCAGGAAGAGCTGCCACTTGCTGTGTACTTATTCCAATCAAACTTCCATTAGGTAATGATTGTTATTCCCACTTAGTATGGGAAAAAAAAAAAAGAGCATGAAGCTTAAATAAACTAAGTATTCTTACTATGCCCATTCATACACAGTTGTTAGGTGGTGAAGATGGGATTTAACAACAAAGCCTAGACTTCTGCTGTTTTCTTAATGCTCTGACTTCAAGAGTTGTTAGAGGAGATACTCATAAATTCCACTGGTATTGGATACAAAATCGGATTACGTATGTATTTGATAAAGTGTAATAAATTTATGTTAGATCATTGAAAGGAACTAGAATGATTTCATTTCTTATTTACCCTTTGAAGTTGTTATCTAAAAGATTAATGAAGCTTTCCCATGACACAATCTGTAATTAGACTCTGGGTCCTGGGTTCCAATAGACATGAAATCTGGGAAAACAAGGCTATGCTTGTGCGCTAATCACTACCCTACTCTTGTTAGGGATACATTTGACACCACATGGCTTCATATGGAAAACAAGTAGCCAGAATATAGGAATATCTCAGCTTCTGAATAGCCAGACGATGGGAACTTTATACTTACCATATTTACAAATCAGATATTTTGAACTGAAAAGCAATATTTACCCACATGGTATTCTGAGACTCATTTAAGTTCAAGTCAGCTGTGATTATATTTTTCTTGGTTGTACATAAGTTAAGCTTAATGATTGTGCTGTTTATGTATTATTAAAAGTATATTTTAGTTAAGCTGATGCTTAAATAATAACTTGGGAAGATCAGTTGTAAAGACTACAGGTGATTTTGATTAATATTGTACAGTTTCTATTGTTTTTATTTTATCATCATCAATTTCTTGTGGAAAGAAAGTGACTGCTACCAGTGAAGTTGGCAGCACTTTTAAAAATACCAAAGCCTTCAAGGTGTCTGTTCTATTTTTCCAGTTGCACTTACACATCAGAGGAATAAGTATATTCAATTTTTTGTATTGAATTTATTCTGGAAAGAGATATCTGAGTAAGACATGCCTGGACATTTCTTTATTTGTTTCAAAGGCATGATGCGGTTATAAACTTCGAATTGATTGAGAGGTTTCAACCAAAAACTACATTAATCTATTTTCTCTCCCCACCAATAGTTATTATTATCAGTGTGATTTAATACTACTACCAAGCCAAATTTTCTAGCTATAACTTAGGTGAAATTAACATACTTTGAGAAGTTTTGCCAGTTTAATAGGTCTCTCTTTAAGATACTGTCAAAAACAAATTTGATCTTGTAGAAAAATCACGAACTTTGGAATCAACCCAAGATTGATCCAAATCCCAGCTTATCCATTTACTAGTTGAATGAGCTTTGTCAAGTTCAAAATCCCTGAACCTCAACTTTCTCACCTCTATAAGTCTTCTGAGAGTAAAAGATATTTGTGACCTGATGGGTGGTAGAGGGTCAAAAATTGGAAGCTGTGATAATTTTGAGTACCGAGTGACTCATTTTTAATCTTTATTCCAAATCATCATTTTGGAGCTTCAGACCTTAGTGATGACAGTTATTTTTCTGGCAAAGGGAGGTGATAAGCAAGACTGATTCAAAGGCTTCTCTTTGCACAGGATGAGAAAGGGAGTTCTGGTGGGATTAGAGACCCTTCAATGCAGTTCTAAGAAGAAACAATCACAAGTGACCTGCCTTTCCTCTAGGCTGGAGCAACATTTCCATTATCTTAACATAAAAAGAAAAATTTAAATGCTAATAAAGGCCTTGCTTCTCTAAAGTAATACTTTTTTGAGAATCAGCATAGCCTAAAAGTTAAGTGCTCAAGGTCTGACTTTTATATTAGAGTACTCCAGAGAAACAGGATATATATATATATATATATATAAAGAGATTTATGATAAGTTATTAACTCGCACGATTATAGTCTGGGAAGTCCCCAAATCTGCCTTCTGCAAGCTGGACACTTACGAAGGCATGTGGTGTAGTTCGAAGGCTTGAGAGCTGGAGAGCCAATAACATAGATTCCAGTCCAAGTTATGAAGCCCTGAGAACAGGCACATCAAGGGCAAGAGGATATTGATGAGGCAGCTCAGGCAAGCAGAGAGAGGGTGAACCTCTCCTTCCTCCAACTTTTTGTTCTGCTCAGGTCCTCACTGGGTTGGATGCTGGCCCCCTCATTGAGGAGGGCCATCCACTTTGCTCAGTCTGCCCATTCCAATCCTAATCTCCTCCAGAAACACTCTCACGACACGCTCAGATAGGACGGTTAACCAGACGTCTGGCTATCCATGGTCCAGTCAAGTTGACCTATAAAATTAACTATCACACCTTCTAAGTCTGACACTTCCTAGCTTTGTGTTCTGTAACTTTAAGCCATTCACATAAGGGTTCCGTGCCTCAGTTTTCCTGTCTGTGAAACAGACACGATAAAAGAGTGTGAAGAATAAATCAGTTACTATTATAAATTGTTACACTAATATTTTATTCTATACTTGTTAATAGTAAATACTCAATAAATGTCAGCCATCATCAGATTTTATACTTTATTTTTCTCCCATGTTTCAGTCAGTTTCCTCACCGTATTCTCTGTCTTCCAGCCAGTAGTCAAGAAAATGCAGAAAAACTAGAATGTTGGTAACCATAAAAACACAGCTTCTGGTGTGTTAATTAGTCATGTTCCTATAATTTAGACACAGAAATGACCATTTATGAATTTATTCACTATGTATATGGAGTACTGCTAATTTTTTCTTTTGTTAACAAAAAGGTTATTTAGAATTATTTAAAAACCAGATTAACGCTTTATTTAATCCTATTGTAAGCCTGCAGAGTAGTTATATATTTACTTCTTAAATTTACCAAATTTGAGAGTGAGGGGAAGACACTGAAGAAAGCAGCCATAAAGGGAGAAGAAGGGTAGTGGGTGCTGAGAGAGAGACATCACCTCCTCCCTCGGATGGCACTTGTGGCTGTCTTCACTAGTGTCCATGTGTTATCAAATCACTGGGACAACTTTCCCTAAGTCCCATTGCTTACTGATTAATGCTCCATTCTCATTAAAATGTAATCTTGTGTATATAATGAATTTAACGTCAGGATCCTTCTGACATTAAAGATTATGAGTGCAGTATGCTTAATCACTATTAAGATATGTCCTGCCCAAAGATATGTCCGGGTCCTAATCTCTGGACCCTGGGAATACCACCTTATGGTAAAATATGTGATTAAGTAAAGATCTCGTGAGGAGATGCTTATCCTGGTCAGCCCTAAATTCCTAATAAGTGTCCTTATAAGAGTGAGGCCAAGGGAGGTAATTCCCTGGTGGTGCAGTGGTTAAGAATCTGCCTGCCAATGCAGGGGACACGGGTTTGAGCCCTGGTCTGGGAAGATCCCACATGCCGCGGAGCAACTAAGCCCGTGCGCCACAACTACTGAGCCTGTGCTCTAGAGCCCACGAGCCACAACTACTGAGCCCACATGCCTAGATCCCATGCTCTGCAACAAGAGAAGCCACTGCAATGAAAAGCCCACCCCACACACCACAACAAAGAGTAGGCCCCGCTCGAGGGAAATAGAGAAAGCCCACGTGCAGCAATGAAGACCCAAGTCAGCCAAAATAAATAAATAAATATTTTTTTTAAAAGCACCTACTGTATTCCAGGTTCTAAAAAAAAGAAAATAAAGAGTGAGGCCAAGGGAGATTTGACAGAGAGAAGAGGAAGTAAAGTGACCATGGAGGCAGAGATTGAAGTTACATGGCCACAGGTCAGTGAATGCCAACAGCTCCTAGAAGTTGAAGACAAAGAACAGATTCCTCACTAGAGTCTGTACACTAGAGAGTACGGCCCTGTTGACACCTTGATTTCAGACTGCAGGCCTGTCCAGAACTTTGAGAAAGTGAATCTCTGTTGTTTTAGGCAAACATTGTAGTGATTTGTTATACAGC
The DNA here is from genome assembly GCF_949774975.1 of Lagenorhynchus albirostris. Classification (NCBI taxonomy): domain Eukaryota; kingdom Metazoa; phylum Chordata; class Mammalia; order Artiodactyla; family Delphinidae; genus Lagenorhynchus; species Lagenorhynchus albirostris. The sequence goes on along the minus strand of NC_083098.1, from coordinate 136,998,132 downwards.
CTCAGGAAACTAACACAAGTGATTGAATAATGGAAGAAATCTGCTAAGACAACAATGAGAAAAGACAAGTTGATTAATCTACCCACTTCTTTCACAATAAGCCATTATTAAAATAACTTTTATTGGGACAATAATCTTGAATTCATTGCCTCTGTGGTGCATTTACAAAGCTGACATAAAAAGACATATAGAAAAGGCATATGTATCATGGAATATTGAATGCATGAAGCATGTCTATATATGTGTGCATGTGTCTGTTTTAGGGAGGAAGAAAGATGACATGGATGTAGGAATTCTGTAATCCTGAATTCACGCTAGTCAGAGGACTACTGCTTCACTTACGTAGCTAGTGTCTCAAGTGCAGTTGTGGCAACAGTATTTCCGGGTTATTTTTGAAAGGACATCATGGTTTAACTGCTGTAAGTGTTCATGAAATGTTGAGACTATAAATATAACTGAAGTTGAAATTAAGGGAGCATTTCAATGACCACAGGATTATTGATGTTTTTTATCACTTTCCAAACATTGTGGAACTGTCATGAATAAACAAACACTTAGTATATAAACACCCACTTGCATTAGTGGCAAATATCTCCAGAACTCTCAGGGATATGTACAAAGCTAGGTAAACAGAGTGCAATGCTTTTACTTGCTTAGAATCTAAACAGAACATGTTTAGAGGAAAAAGTGTGAAGACACGTTTTAAGAAATACCAGTTACAATAGAGTATGTATCAGTGGAACATAAGCTTAATTGAAATATTCTATGGCTTACAGAGAAGCAATATGTTCAGGAAAAATCAAACAGGGTTAAACCAGTATCATCTACTATTATTTTTTAAAGTTTAATGAAGAATTTAGAATGATTTAGCAATTGAGAAAAAGTAAGCATGTTGATCTCAGAACAGTATTTTAGGCAAATAATTAAGGCAAAAAATATACATATGTGCATATATATGGATATATGTATAAACATATTTCAAAAATAACTCAAATGTTAATTTGAATAAATTCTGTGAAAATTTCTATTTACCATATGAAGAGCCGCCATAGAGAAAATTGTGCTGAATATGTTTTTTAATCTTACAGATTTTTCCTCATTTCTAGAATGAATATAATCTTGGCAGCAATGGAAATGAAATCTTTAATAAGGGAAAACGTTCATATGAATATCAAGAATTTAAACCTTGCTTAATTCAACAACATATCCCAAATGGCACATTAAGACTCCTAGGCAGTACTATGACTCTTCCCCTGCATATGAGTCCCTTACTTCCCAAAGAAATATTTGTCATGCTTTCTTTTTATTTTTTCTTCTCATACTTCTTGTTTGTTTTTTCCTCCATTTTTATTTTTCATTATGAACTTGCTCATGCTTCATTGAGAAAATAGCAAAAAGAAACCTAGAATTCCTTCATTTTCCCATTACCATGTCTATACTATTTCTTTAAACATTTCTGTACCCATGCCCTTAGTCTTGTGTTTAATGGATGAAGTAGCCTTTGTCCTATCAAAGTTCAACACTCCCGTTTGTGCTCCAGATCCTGTATTTTTGACATCTCTTCTGCAATTTCTTTGCCTTTCATTTGCATCATTTATTTATCCCTTTCTATTAGATAATTTCCATAAGATTTCCATATACTTTAGTGTCTTCTATTTTAAAGAAAAAAATCTTTGCTCTTACCTCTAGTCAATAAACAGCCAGCCATTTCTTCGCTTTCTGGCATGACGAAAATTCCTAGAAAGAATTTTCAATTAAGTACAGCCATCAAAACATCTCAGGCCACTAAATAAGACTTTTCTCCCCATAACTCCACAGTGAGTTAAATATCTCTCTTTAAAATCGCCAGTGGACTACATGTGACCAAATCCAATAGTATCTCTTTGAATTTATCTTACTTATATGTTTGGAAATATTCAACACAGATGTTTATCCCACTTCTTAAAACATCCTTCTTTCTTGGCCTTGTCACAATGTGCACCTAGTTTTCCATGTCACTTAAATGACCCCATCTTCTCAGTCTTTGCTAGTTCCGCCTCTTTTGGTTGATGTCTAATTCACCCTGTAACTCTTCTCATATCATTTCTTTCATGAACTTTTAAACATGAATAATCTTATGTAAAACATTTATATTTTAGCCCCAATCTATTCTCTGAACTCTAAACTATTTACATAGTAACTCAACTTAGTATGTTCTAATTATGAGTATGTCAAAATTAACATATACAAAATACATTCTTGCTATAAGACTGTACCTTAGCAGTGCCTCACTTCTCAGTATACAGCACTTGATTTCACAGGTTATTCCTAGGAATAACTAAAGATCTAGAAGTTACCCTTGATCCCTCTCTTTTGCTCAATCCTCAAATCCCAGGCAAAGATTCGAGAGGCTTGGAGATTTTTGAACGGACTCGCAAGAATTCACGGAGATACTCATGTAAGACTTCTAATGATGACAGACATTGGAGGGCCACCCAGGCACAAATTCCCCAGCGTTCTTATGCGCACAAGGATACATTTTTTTTTTCTCTGAATTTAAGTGTCAAGATTTGTCTGACAAATTATGGTTTCAGGACAGTTCAGGGCAGGAGTTCACAGCAGGGTCATTTATGCCTCTTTGGTCATAGAGCTAAACTAGGCTGTCTAACCAATCCGTCAAGGGAAAGCCACTAATAAAAAAACAGCCATGGGTGCTCCCAGGGAATTTCAGACTATAAAAAAGACATCATAAATCATTTGTTAGTTATTTAGTTGCTGCCCTTATTTTTGCACAAGTATCAAACCAGACATTCAGGTGTCCCTGGAGATAAGAATAGACCTGTCCCATTTTATCCATAAAACAACTCTCTTATATCTACCTATCCTACAGGAAATTCTGTTGACTTCTATATGTAAGATATATCCCCATTTTCCCTGCTAATAACTTGGTCCAAAATACCAACTTTTAAAATTTAGGTAGTGTCAGTTGCCACTTAATTTATCCCAGTGCACACCCTTTTCTCCCACCCCATAATGCATTCTTCACAAAGCAGCAATTGGAAATATTGAAAAGTAAAAATCAAATCATGTCTCTCCCCCATTAAAATATTCTAATGTTCCTCCACTTTACCAAGTGAACATTTCTTTAAGTTTCTTATAAAGTTTAAAATACTTTATGAATTATAACAACCCTATAAAGAAGGTGCCCTTATTCTTCCTGTACTAATATTGAGGAAACTGAGCCACAGAGAGATTTAAAAACTTACTCAAAGTCACACAGGTTGTAAGCATTGGAGCTAGGAGTTGAATTCAGGAAGTCTGTGTCTGAAGGCCATGCTATTAAGCAGTAGGCTATGTTTTCTCTTGATTATTTGATTATATTCATAGAAAATAAAACCTCTGTGGACGCTTCATATACAGTAGTGTAATACGGAACACTAGTTTAAATCCTTAAAAGAAAAGTAAGGGTACTCCGCCTTCTTTTCTTACTGCTTAAAGCTGTCTAGTAAAATTTTATGTCTTAGTCAAGTTAGGTCTCACAGACACAATAATATATGAATTTCACAATAATATATGAATTTCACAATAATATATGAATTTTATTAGGGAAATTGGAGCTTCATCTCAGGTTGAATTCCCTTCAGAAGCAAATGATAGGCTATGGTTTTGTATTTTTAAAAGCTTAGGCTATTTGAGTGCCACTACTGTTCATCACTATGAACAGGGCGTGGTTAAGCAGACACCCTGTCACAGTTAAAATACATAGTTGTCCTTTTTTTTTTTTTTTTACATACTTCTGCATCTTTAGTTTCATTGCATCCAATTAACAGAGTATATCTCGCCATAGACTCATTCGCCATTCTTGTCTTTGGTTCTCCAGGGGAGGTGACAACCAAGACACTAATATTGTCAAAGTCAGTCATGGAAGAAAGTGTAGAAAAGTTCAATAAGATTTTGAAATAAAATGAGATATTCTTGAAACTTAGTGAGGCAAAGGTTTTTTAAAGCCATTTTTTGCCCTTTAAAGTGTTCACATTGTGATTTAACCACATTATTACTAGGCGAGATAGGGGAATCTCATTTGATACACTTCATTGTATTTTGTATTAAAATTCAGGGATTCTGAGGCTTTTAATGCATAGAAATGTAGCAGAATTTACATCTTCTACTTTAGTAATCAGCCATGTTATTGTCTGTTACCCTTTGCTGATTCCAGTGTCAGAAACAATACTTCCATCTATGTCTCAAACTGAATTCATATATGACTTTAGGGTACAAATGAAATGTTGCACAATCTTGCTTTAGCAAGTATAAAATAAATAGAACTCAAACAACAAAGCAATTAATTGAATATAATTTAATAACACAGGTAACTTTTCTCCACAAAATTTTGACACATACTTCATTATGGCAAAATATTTATATATATATATAAAGATATTTGAAGTATATGTCAACATATATCTCTCTATATATACATCTATATATAGATAGATTTCTATATCTATTTCATTCCTGAAAAACTATTAGGATAACTTTTATTTAAAAAAAATTCACTGTAGTTTATAGTTAAAATGTTCATTCCTGGGAACAAGGTAAACACTTTTAGTAATAGTTTTTATTGAATTTGAATAATGAAAACCATAAAATGACAGTGTAGGTCCAGAAAGCTGTTCTTACAAGTAAACTCAGTTCTGATTTGTCACTATTAAAGCATCTCTCCGAGTAGGATGAGGCTCTTCAAATAGGTTCTTTGTGGGGAAAGGAAATACAAACATCATTAATCTTTATATTTTTGTTTACTTTTAAGGAGTAAATATTTTAAGCACGATGCTATGATTTTTATGTGATTTAAAAAGTTGATTTGAAAATTCTGCTGTAAAAATACCATTGGCAAACTGCTTTGAAAATAGCAACAGTGTTAAGTGCCCTATGTGATATCGAAACTCTATAAATCAGTCACAATTAAAACACTCTGGTATTGGTCAGGACACACAAATATATCGATAAACAAAATAGATAATCCAGGGATAGACTCAAAGAGTGAAGTTGGCTTACGAATATTTGGTAGTTCAAATACAGAGAAAGATGGACACTTTAGTAAATACTCATAAGCTATTTTGGTATCCATTTTGGGAAAAATCAAAGTGCTTACCTAACATTATACCCAAACTGAACTAATGGCACTTCCAATGTAAATGTTTAAAAACACTTTTTACTTATTTTTTAATTTATTTTTTATTTTTTTTGCAGTACGCGGGCCTCTCACTGTTGTGGCCTCTCCCGTTGCGGAGCACAGGCTCCGGACGCGCAGGCTCAGCGGCCATGGCTCACGGGCCCAGGCACTCCGCGGCATGTGGGATCTTCCCGGACCGGGGCACGAACCCGCGTCCCCTGCATCGGCAGGCGGACTCTCAAACACTGCGCCAGCAGGGAAGCCCTAAAAACACTTCTAAATAACTATAGAAAAATCAGGAGACTATTTTTAAAATCATTTTGGGTATTGCAGACCTTGGGAAAATTTCCCAAGATCAGGGAAAACGTCAGGATTCATAAAGAAGACATATTTAAGTACATATAACATGAAACTCAAGTAAAACAAAAGATGCTGTAAATCAAGTAAAAAAATTAAGTGACAGACTGGCTACATAGTATTTTCAACACATGTAATCAAAGAGTTCTTAAAATTAAGATTAATAAAATTAGTAACAGAAAAATAAGTAAAAAGTTATCAACAAAATCTGACACACATACACAAGAAATACAAATTGTTAGTTAACATATAAAATGATTAGCTTTACTAGTAATTAGGGATATAAAACTTGGAAAAATAAAACTCCATTCCTCCCATTTGGCAAACATTTAAAAGACTTAAAAATCTAGAACTGGAGAAAGTGTCGGGTAAAGACACTGTCTTCCAGTAGTAGTGGAATTGTGAATTGATGGCTAAATTTTTTTTCTCGGACACAGGTTTGTTTGTCTTTACCAATAATTTTAAAAATCTATAAACTCAACTAAGCAGTTCTCTTCTGGAAAACTAGCATATGTGCATAAATGAGAATATGAAAGAGTGATTATTGTAAGAACAAAATTTTCAAACAACCTTAATGTCTGTCAAAAGTGAGAAATGTATTTAAACATTGGTACATCCATGATATGGAAGTTCATGCATCCATTTAATGTGTGTATATTTAGAAGCAGCAATATGGGGAGATCTTAACTACCCACTGATGAATGGGAGTAGATTTAGTACATGTACAATGTTATTTCATTAAAAATATCTCAGCATGTGTGTCTCTGAATAAATCTGTATGTGTAATAAATGCATAGAAAATTATGTCAAGAGCAAAATGCAAGTGAAGAAATTTTTGCATTGCTATTGCTTAAGTTGTGATTAATTTCCATAATCACTCCCTACATGTGCAGTTATACATTTTTGGTCTATCGAAGAAAACCTATAAATTATAATTTATGCACTTGTGTAAGAACTAAGTTTCTGGACATTTTGTAATAATTTCTAAACATTGAGCCTTTACTCTGTGACAGGCATTGTACTGAGAATTGAATTTTAATCCTCATCATTTCCTATGAAATATATTTCACTATTAGGATTATACAAATCAGAAACTGAAGTTGATGAAATAACAGGTCTAAGGCCATACTACTAACAAGTGATATTCAGCATGAAGCCTTCTCTGGTTTTGAAGGGCACCTGACAAATGCACTTGATGTTACCTCTTATAACACCTGTGCCCAACTTTCTTTACTCTGTTCCACCTCTGTCCTCTAATATTTTTTGAAAACAGCAAACCTAAAAATATGTAATTCAATTAATAAATTGTAAAAAAAACTAAAAACGTGAGTGAATAGTTTCAGAATAATGTCTTAGAGGCTGTTCACTTTTATTTTGAATAAACAACTTATTAGGGAATCTGTAAGGCATAATATCCATTATAGAGGTTCACATAGACACACACACAAGCATCACCATCACTACTTCCACCAAACTGGATGCATTTCAAGTGTCAGTATTTATAGTGTTTTTCATCATTTTTCTTGCATTGCATGTGAAATATAAATTAGTAAATACATAAATATAACTACTTAATTGTTACATTTACTCTCCCTTGAATCAACGTTAGTACTTCATAGAATTTTTAAGTGTAGTTGACTTTATGTCTAAATATAAATTTCACTTTTTTTGTAAAATTACATATATCTTTAGTGTAAATAGTACTTTTTGTTAAGGAAAATGCCCTAAAGGTTAAGAATTTTAAAGGCACTGGCTAATGTATTTATATTGCAGTGCATTTGAATTTGTTATTATCTGCATTATTTCTTAGGAATAGAACTTGAAGTATGCAAAGATTAGAACAGAAGGGAGAAATACCGTTCTAAAAATATTTTAATTCTCTTCTCTCTGGCCCTTCTGTATTTTCCTTCCTGGCCTGTTCTCACTCTTTTCACTCACTCAAACACACTTAAAAACACATCTAGAGACTCACACACAGGCACAGCAAAGCAATATGTTTTAATGAGAATACATATACATATATGTATACATATATAAATATATTTATGTGTGTCTTGTTAACTCTCTAAAGATCTAGACATTTAAATTGTAGCTGATTATGCTAGAATAACAAAATATATCAAATTACAGGAAGCCAATTGAGTTATTGAGAAAGCTGGTTTTCATTTAACATGATTTTGTAAATGATTTTGTAATTGCACTGTAAGAACAGCCTTTAGGCTTTGCATTCCATCAGTTTTTTTGTTTTTTTTTTTTTTTTTGTCTGTGTCTCCCATTCACACACATTTCAGGTCTTCTCACCTTAGAACGGTGTAATGAATGGACCTTCGACTATGAAGTTAACATAGATCAAGTTTGTGGTTCAGCTCTGACCCTGCTAGCTGTGTGATACTATGTAAGTTATTTAAGTTGGCAGATCCTCAGTTACTCCTTTTTCTAACAACAAAAACATTGTATTACATAACAAAATACAAGATTTTAGCATATGGTAGAATAAACGCTTATTTTCTTTCTCTAATTATGTATTCATTTAGCTTTCTACAGAGAGTAATATATGACATTTCTTCCATGTATGTGGATTGGTTGAAGAAAAGCATGAAGGAGAGCTGAGAATTTTAGAGGATTATACAACATTTATATAAACTCGTATACTTATGTACTTATTCGTCCATTCATCCATTCAAAAACGTATTGAGTATGGATTACCCACTGTTCTAATAACCGTAAATACAAGATAGGCACAGTTCTTGTCCTCTTTCATCTGCCATGAAAGTAGACACTGAGTTCAAGTCTTTGATGATAACTAAGTTACTTCAAAGTTTGTGATGAACAATATGTTATAGTTTAAATTATCACTTTATACCGTATAAGGTATTAGAAATGGAGTAAATCTGTATTATCCTTTGACATTATTAAAATTATATGGTTATATTAAAATATAACCATATCACATTAAATTTTCATTTGCAACAGTTTTAGAAAACAAAGTGATTCAATTTTAAAACAACACCAAAAATCAGTATCTATTATTTTTGATAGAGAAATTGATAAGTAGACATTTACCAAACTGATTGATATAGATAAGGTTTTCATGTAACTTTATGAATCTGTAATCTCTAGGCCTGTATTAGGTCTTTTTACAAATGCCTAATCAAGAGTAAATGTTACATTCATGTAGCATCTGATGTCTGAGAAGCCCTTCAAATGGAGTGTGTGTGCAATAATAGAATATCAGTTGCATGCTTTCAACATTTCCTTGATCACAATGACATAATACTACACACACACACACACACACACACACACACACACACACACTCACTCACACACACATACCCTAATTCTGTTTTTAAAAATTAAAAGCAATAAATTCTATCAAGCTTATTTCCCATAAGTTTTTAAGGTGAAACTGAAAACAAATTTTATTGTCGGAGTAAGGGGTTAAAGGGTTAAAGACTAACTTATCATTTGTAGCATTTAAAGTTTTTATAATATCTTTAACATGATAACTGAATACCTGAATCCAGGAGACACACACACACACTGCATCTGCAAATTTCTAGCTACGTGTCTTCAATCAAGACTGGAAATATTCCTACTCCAATCATAACTTATGTTGATATTGACCAATTTTTTAATTGACTATCCAAACAGTCTTTGGTTTGTTTTTTAGTAGCCATGCACAAAGATAGCCCTGATTACTGAAAAATGGGGTCATTATTCATCCTTGAAACAGACTTCTTCTGAGGACATACATACATTCCCTACCTCAACAACCTATTATTTGCATTAGCAGAATTAATGTGTGGACTAATGTCTCTGGATCAATAATAATCTTTTGTATTATTATAATATTGAATTACATTGTGAAACATGTATCAGAGACTAAGTGCACTCATTCACCATCAGGTATGAGAAAGTTAGAAGGTTGAAGAGTGGAGATTGAGAGGTGGATGAAGAGAGAGAGGGGGGTTAAGATCTTACAGATGTTTCAAAGTCATGATTTCAGAACAACTGAAACCAAGGTATTGTAATTTAATAAAATCTAGGCCTTCCTTCCCATTATTGATTTAAAACACACAGATATATACACATACAATACTGAGGCAACTTTCACTTCTTTGATCTAATTGAATCAATTAGATTGATTGACAATTGACAATTTCTTCTTCTATGATACCATAACTTTCGTTTTAATTGCAACAAACAAACCAATATAAAGCTGCCATTCAGTACTCATAATACAGCTTTAGAAGAATCAATTTTTCTATTACTCCAAGTTAGCAAGTAAAGATAGTAAAAATTAATCAATTACTGTTGTTAACTGTGCCTACCCGATTCTGCTGCCATATTATCTACGGTAGGAATCTTATCCGCACTTCAATATGTGGAAAGATTTTCAACAGGATTTGCTTAACTTATGCTTAATGATTGGATAAGTTTAACACCAAAAACAAATTGTATATCTAGATGGTGAATTTGGTGGCAGTAAGGTACAAAAGACAAAATGCCTGGGACAATAAAGGAGATGACTTTATTCAGACTATTGCAATGTGGAAAATGTTCATTATTAAAAGTATCTACAAGAAAAGAAGAGTAACCTGGGGTTTTATAGATGCAGGTAAACAAGAGAGTCATCGTTGAGTCTTAAGGAAGGACTGAAACTGGTCTTAACCGAGTCACTGAGGGAAGGTGAAGGCAGGTGTTCTCCTGGGATATGAGAGAGCAACAGGATGGCCTTTTTGAAATTAGCTGTTTCTGGGATCGCACTGGGATGAGATTTTCCAACCATCACTGCTTTCAGGGAGTATAAGACTCAGATGAAATGCAACATTGTCAGTTTTCTTTACTACCAAGAGAATAAATATGATTTGTCACTGAACAAGTCAGAGGCAAAATTAAATCTCTAAAGTAGAGTGAGGCAGGATTTAAGACAGTTTCTGGAGAATTCTCGTTGGAGTTTGTTCCATAACACTAGTTGAACCATCTGTTGAATGGTGGTTGTAAAGACCAGAGTTTTATTTATTTATTTGTTTGTTTGTTTGTTTGTTGTTTGTTTTAGGGTCTTGGAGATTAGGCATCTAAAAGAAAGATGACCAAAATGAAAAAAGAGAAATGTTAACATAAGAGGTGTATTAGAGTCCCAGGGTTAACCGTGAAGATACCAGTACTGTGGATTTCAAGAGGTCTATAAAGAAAAATCTTTCAGTTAATTATGTAGCACCAGTGCTTGAGTTTCTTGAAAGTTTCAAGCTAGAATGTCAAGCTCTTGGTCATGTTGTCCAAAGTCTTATTTACCTCTTATATAAGGACCTACATGATCCGAACATCTCATCCGACTTCCATAACGGCCCAGTCACGGCTTGTCCATAACAAAGTTGGCCCATCCATGGTTTGCTTTGGGGGCGGTCATGTGGTGGAAGTCATTGAGTTTCATTCAGTTCACAGAGCTTGTTCAGATTCACAGGATAAGAGGGCCAGCTGCAAGGAAACCTGGAGTCCAAATGTGGATCTGAGAAGCCAGTTTTTTGTTCTCAGTGATGCTGAGTTAGGCAGGAGGAAGGAAAATTGGAAAAGCTAGATTGGAGAGATGTAGCCAAAGAACTGAAAATTTGCTAAGGATGAACAATTTGGGCAAGTAACAGGATCCAGTACTGTTGTCTTGCAGTAAGGTAACAAAATTGTTTGTTTTTTCCAGGGAAGGAGGGAATGAGTCAATTAAATTTTATCCAGATAAGACAGAATTTGTGTATCCATCAGTTACTTGTCATTTACAAAAAGGTACAACATTGTTGAAAGACTATGCATAGGGTTTCAAACTGCTAACTGGGAAGGGCGTGCTATAGAAGATGCATAGTTTTCCACTTAAACACAGAATTTCGTTCTACAATTACTCCTCTTTTGACCAAAAATAATCTCAAAGAGAGATTGTTCTTTATTATAAAATATGATTGGTGTCATTAGATTAGGCCTGAACATTTATGTAGGACAGCCAAGAATGGTAATTTACTAGATAGACATTCATAAGTTTGTTTTGCTGGAAGATTTCAGAAGGAATCTCAGATTGGACTTTTAAAAGCATCTTGAGGCTAAGAAACCATGCCATAAACTCTCCATCAGAGTCTACCTGTGGCTCCTGTAAGTGTGGGCAAATTTCTCTCTCCTTGGTGACTCTAAAGTATGCTAGGGTTCTTGAGCTTGCCAACAAATAAAAATAAAAAATCATCTTTACTCACTTGTAAGACTGAAAACTCTGTAAGCCAGATACCAGGCCAGTTTTCCCAAAAGGACTTTGTAAGCATTGGCTCCATAAATTTAAGCTTACTTTCCTAAGTGTTTGCTCATATCTGATTATATTAGCATTATTCTCAAATATGGCATTCCAGGGAAGGACTTGGTTACTGAAGCAATATTTCCAATTATATCCTGGTACAAAGGAGGACAGATTCTTATTGAATTTAATGTAAGTAATTATATTGCCATGAAAATAATAATACTGAATAAGGGTTTCCAAATTCTGGAGAGCCATAGAGGGAAAAATACATATATAACTTACAAATACTTCATTTCTGTTTTACAAAGTATATTCTACTTAAATATTATGTTATAGATTGTTTAAGAGAAAGGGAGGGATTTTTTATATGTCCAGAAAATAAAACATGAAAACATCAACAGTATACCAAACAAAAACTACAATCGTATGTCATTAGTTTACTCAAAATTACTGCAGATGTGAATAAAATAGTTTGCATTTGGGGGTCTGTTTTTTGCTTCCTTTTGGTTTAACATATTGTGATTTCAGATACTGAATACTACAAAAGGTATTTTACTAATGCCTGGGTAATCCATTAGCTCAAATTATATTACTTTAATGTTCAGGAGTAAAATAAATGGAAATCATTAGCACGATCAGCATGTTGGTATTGTTTAGAGACTAGAGTACAAATTTGCGTAAGAAAATAAGAACTACAGGAAAAAATGCTATCCATTCTGGTTTTAATTGACAGCTCCTGGTTATTTGAATCCCAGAACCTGTTTTTAAGTGCTTCAATTTACATATCTTCATGTGAACTCAGTGCTCATAAAAGGCAAGAAATTGACAGCCTCAGAGAACCCATCTCCAGCTCGACCCCCTGAGCCATTACAATAGAAGCCAAGCAGTCTCCTCAAGCTTGCATAAAGTGTGGTCCATGCGTGGCCACCATCAGGAAGAGAACCCTCACCCAATCAGGTTGGCCCCCAAATCTCAGGCTTCCAGGCTCAGAAGCTTGAGAAATAAATTTCTGTTGTTTATAAGCTACCTAGTTTGTGGTGTTTTGTTATAGAAGTTCAAAGGGACTAAGACAGATAGATACATTATTACTTGAATATAAGGCATATATATATATAGATATATATATATAGATATATTTTTTGTTTTTTTTTTTTTGCGGTATGCGGGTCTCTCACTGTCGTGGTCTCTCCCGTTGCGGAGCACAGGCTTCGGCCGCGCAGGCTCAGCGGCCATGGCTCACGGGCCCAGCCGCTCCGCGGCATGTGGGAACTTCCCAGACTGGGGCACGAACCCGTGTCCCCTGCATCGGCAGGCGGACTCTCAACCACTGTGCCACCAGGGAAGCCCCTAAGGCATATCTTTAAACATGTTACAGTTATCCTATCACGGAACAAGATAGCTAAGAAGAGAATGACTTTCTTGCCAATGAAACTCTTGAAGCAACTCTTTCAGCACAAGATATTCAGTGATATCTTAAAAACATTTTCTGCATGTCATGGGAAATTAAACTAGATAGGTAAACTCTAGGTCCATTTTCAAAATGAATTAATAATTTGGTAAATTAATTAATTTAACAAAGATAATTTGGTAAGTTAAACCATTAATTCAAAATATTACTCAAGCCTTTATTAAGTAAATACCTGAAGATATGAAATAATGATGATATATTTCCTTTCAAACCAGTAAGGCTTTCTATCTGGTGTTTGTATGTGAATCTAATTTAGAATTTTTTAACAAATTTCATTCTATCAAAGGGAAAAAAAAAACATTTTTACTCCATTCTTTACTTCTTCATTGAACTTTTTTTCTTTTGACAATATTAAAATGTATCTGAGCCCTGTGATGGTTGACAAATTCACCATCTTTTTGCAATCCAAGAAAGGGCAACACTGCTCTTGAAATAAGTAGTTTTATTTGATATGTTTCATGGAAGATTTTTCACTGTGGAAATCTATAACCCTCTTTCCATACTGTGGGATTGTTACCAGTTAGCTGGCTCCTTTTTCTCTTGCATTATGATTTGTCCATAACCTTGAATCCTCCAATAGAATGTCAAAAGAATTGCTGTGTGTGGCTTCCAAACCAGGAATTTAAAGATGTAATCATGCCTTCTCTTCCCTTCCCCACCACCTCCCCCCCTGCCTTTTTTTTCTGCCTGGATGTGGATGATGTTAGACATGGGCAGAACCAATGAGAGAAGAGTCCCTGAATCACTTCTTGGAGGAGAGCCAGCCACTCGACAACTAACTAACTGGCAAACTAACACCCATTTGGATCATTACATGAATACAAAATAAACTTGTCTTGTTGGTCCGCTGAAAATTGTTACATCTTAACTGAAACATTTCTTACATATACTAATGATGAGAATGTTCATTCTAGGATACTGGGAATCCCCCCTTCTCTCTGAACCTGACTTACATCCCTGGATCAGACATGTAAATCTGACAACGTAAGATGTATTCTTTTCTCTCAAATGGCATTCAATTGCAGTAGATTTCTTTACCATTCTTTACCACACATGCAAATTGATTCATCTGTTGGTCTAAATCCGAGGGCTATCATAGATTAGGTAGAATATTATATTTGACTTTTCCAGGTTGTAGAGAACAAAGCTATGGCATATACCTTCAAGTGATAGGAATTTTGATTTATAAGAATAAATGGAGGACTTCCCTTGTGGTGCAGTGGTTAAGAATCCACCTGCCAATGCAGTGGACATGGCTTCGTGCCCTTGTCCAGGAAGATCCCACATGCCGCAGAGCAACTAAGCCTGTTAGCCGCAACTACTGAGCCTGTGTGCTGCAACTACTGAAGCCTGCGAGCCTTCTTCTTGTTGTCCGTGCTCTGCAACAAGAGAAGCTACCACAATGAGAAGCCCACGCACTGCAACAAAGAGTAGCCCCCGCTGGCCGCAACTAAAGAAAGCCTGTGCCCAGAAACGAAGACCCAACGCACAAAAAATTAATTAATTAATTATTAATTTAAAAAAAGAATAAATGGAGACATAAGGAAGCATGAAAAACTAATTAGCAGTTGTATAATTAAACTTCCTGGTAATTGGACTGTCATTAGAATTTCACTAGCACATCATAATTTTATTCTCTGAGAATGGCTCATAATTGCTCTACTCTAGTGCACTGATACCCACCTGGTCACATTCCATACCTTCTAAAATATTTCCTCTGTTGGAAGACCTAAAGATATTAAATCCTGTCAAAGAGATGCTGATAATCAGAGGTATAGGACATCATCGTATACGGTTTTTTTTTTTTGTTGTTTTTTTTTTTTGTAGCTTGTGCTCTTCTATCCTACAGATCTTTGAGGTATCATTATTTCTATCTCAGTATACTGCTATACTGTCAATTCTCACCCCTTTGTAACTCCTTTGTGCCTATGACTCATTAAAAGTCTGATTTGATTCATTAGTCACTAAGCAATATCAAATGCTTATTATATATTATTAGTGGTTTTAAATTTTTAGAGATAATCTCTAAGTTAGGCAAGTTAATAATATTTTCCTTATTTTAGAGATGATAAAAGTGAAATGCAGAGAAGTTAAATAACTTGCCCAAGATCACACAGCTAGTAAGTAATGAAGACCGCCTAGAACTTAAACACTACTCGATATTATTTTTCACAATTTACCCCATTGACCCCTGGGCAAATGAGAAATGGCGGTCTGGCTTAGGTGTTAATTTCCGACTCCATTATTGCATCATCCTATGCATAGCATGGAAACTTAAAGTAAAGACAGGATATTTGTCTCAGAATATTTACTATACTAGAATGATCCAATTACTGTATGTTGTCCGGGTTCAACATCAGACGTATCAACTGTTTCTCTGTCTCTGTATCTTTGTCTCTCCCCCTCTCTTCTTCCTTCCCTCCCTCCCTTCCGGATCCATAACTTTGTCTCTTATTTTAACGCTCTTTGCACCTACATCCCCACTATAAATACACATATATTATTTAAGTAAATGCATATTTTATAGTATAATAAAGACAGATAATGACAATTACCTGCCCTTTTAAGTTTGAAGAATATTGACACCAAAGGAAATAATTTAAATTTGTGAACTTGCCATTATAATATAATGATGGTACCAATATAGAGTCCAGTACTACACTATAATTGAGAATCATAAAACTCTATAGGAATATTATATTGCAAACAGCTCTAAATTTAAAAAAAAAAAGTAAATTAGAAGAATTTTTGGATTTTTAGAAGACAGACAAAAAATAACTTGTTCACACTCTACGTGAACATATATTACTTAGGTTATTTTCCATTTGCCACTTTTTAAAAATCCAAACCATTGCTGTACAAATGTGTGAATTGATAGCTAGTATTTAATATTAAAAAGATCTGTAATTTGTCACATTGGGCTATTATTTATACATATATTTGTGTTGCACCATGTCATAAACCAACAAGATTTTCTCCAGTTTGACACATCAGAAATGCAATTTAATTCTGTCAGAAGAAGTACAGGGAAGGAATAGCTATTTTTTGTTTCACAGCATGAACCATACAGAAGTTGCTTTTTTAGTTAAGTCAAATAATTTTATTAACTGACAGCATGAAATGCTGGGAAAAAAATAACAGTGACAAATTACTTTACTCTTCCAATATTTTATGCTATATGCTTGGAATCTTCAATGAGATTTTTTTTCAGAGTAAAACAGTTTATGCTTTTACAGAAAAAACAAAATTAGCAGATTTACAAGTGTCAATACTGTCTCAAATGTTCTATCACATCACTGAATTAAGACATTAATAATTACGTAGTAAGTAGCATTATTATGATTATTATTTTTTAAAAATACTAAAATATGTATCATAAATTCCAGTTTCTGGGTTTTGAGGTCAAAACAGTTTTTACTGAAGTCTTGCCATTACTTCTGTACTAGTCAAGCTGATCTTGGTAAGCCATTTGCTGGAGCTTTTCGAGGTAGAGGTGAAACATCAAAGGAAACCCCTTCTGTGCATAATCACAGTTTACGCTTTGATTCCAACACTGGGACAGATATTTTGAGAGGTCTTTATTTCTTCCAAGTCACTGACCTTTGATATCGATTTAGGTGAACTAAATACGTGCTATCATGATATAGCAGTTTCCCTGTTTCACTTCTGTATCTGCACAGAATGCCTTCTTTTTTAACAGTTTAAAATTTAACATAGTTCCTGGCATATAGTTGGCATTCAATATATACTTGTAAATAAGTACTTTAAATATTTTGTTGATCTAACTAAATTATAACTCTGCAATGGCTGGTCATCTGCTCATATTGATTTATTATTAATATGATTTATTATTAAAAGTTTAAGGGGAAACTTTTACAAGATGAGACTTGAATTAACCCATTGATTCTATAACAGAAATCTTTTTCAAATTTTTTTTTTGTTTTGCTTTATTCTAGGAGGATGGAAAGATGAAAAGGGATGCAAATTTACTAACTGGTTTATGAGGTTCCAGAGAGTAGTCATTACTTTATATATGCTATTTCATTTATCTCATATGGTTCTAAAAGAACCTGAAGAATTAAATTATTTGTCCTTTTCTGAAAAATTAAATTAACCAACATAGCTTAAACAGAGAGGCAGTCTATTGCATGCTAAATGCACAGAGACTTTGGAATCAGCAATTATTATTTAAGATGCCAGCCCCCAAATCTACAAACCGGCCTTGGGTAAGTTATCTGTCTGAACTTGATTTTCATTTCTATGAAATGAGAATAATAGTAATCAAGGTTTAAGGTTGTTGTGAGAATTAAATGAGATTAGTCATAGGAAAAGTTTATCACAGTGCTTGTTACATATCTGTTCAACATTTGGTAGAGAAAGAGAGATTAAATAATTTGTGAAGACCAGAAAGTCTGCAGTGAGAGAAGGAAATTTCATAATTGGATGAATCTTTCAATTAATTCTATGAAATCTACACTGGCTTTACATTCTAGAAAGTAAGAAATTTTAAGTAATCCCAGGTTTGCTAATTATCTATTGCTTTTTATTATTTTCCAAATAAATCTCTAGTTGTTTTCATTAATCATAAAAAAAAATAGTAACCAAGTTTGTGAGAGTGTTATCTCAGTATGTAAATGGAAATTTAAAAGACTTACAACTCTTTGTGCACCTTTTGAGACATGGTAGTTCACAAAGAAGATCTTTAAGAGTATACTAAAAGGTTATTTGGAAAAGTAACTATATAACAGTTAGTAGAGTAGTTGTAAAGAGATACAAGTAGGTGTAGTTCAGCTGGAGAGATGGTGGTTTTAAGGGTGTATTGAGACAGGCCAACAGTTTTCACTAGCTGAGTTGATGTCTCTAAGTATGCTTTATGTCTTAACTGTTATGTCTGCCTGCCATTCCTATTAAAGTTCTCAAAACTGATTTCTCTTTCAACAATATTTGTACCAAAAACAGCCAAATACACTGATGATTGTTTGTGACCCACTACAGTGCAAATGCAAAATGAACTCACTAAAGGACCCAAAATCAGATATCTAAGGACTAGGGAAAAAAAGTCTACAGTGTGTTTCAATAGAACACAAAGTTTACATTGTGAATACAGTGTCCCAGATACCAACAATACTTCAAGCAAACATAAAAGCAAAAGTCTCTTGGATTCTAGACATAGGAGTTGGGGCTGTCATTTTTCATGTAACATGCCATTCCAGTTATTTATACACCGAGCTCCCAGCCTGACACCCACCTTTCTAAATCCTGCTGTGTATCACTAGGTCGGGGGTGTGCAAACTCTATTTTTCCGGTTCATTTGCCGAGCGACTTCCTGTTGGGTGCCTCCAATGGGTAGGCACTGTTTGAAGATAAGATTATGGAGAAACGAGAGAAATCCCTACCTCTGAACGCAACAGCTAGCATTTTCTGGGAGTGATTGTGCGAGTGACTGAAATAGCAGTGGGGCAAGATGATTCCTGAATTGAGCAGTCCAGGGAGAAGTAGTATTTGCTGTTCTTGTTGTGAATCCAGAAGGGAGTGCAAGAGCATTTCCAATCATGTTTTAGGAAGTGTGAGTGCATGAGCTCCAGCCTGGGGTATTAATATCGTGGGTACTCTGGTATCACCTTTTTTTTTTCTTCATGTTTCTAACATGGATTCTTTTTGTGTTTGCACCTCTAGCATTTCTAGCCCATCTACGTTCTTTGAAGGCAATTTCCTATAGTAAAGGTCCAGTGTTTGAAATATTTGGAATGCTTTCAATTTTCTTTATCTGACTGGTATGCATGATTCAGATTCTCAAAATTCACATGGAAGAGATAGTTTCATTTCTAATTTATTTTGGATTTTAATAATTCTGCTCCTAAAATACATATTTTCTTCAAAGTGATTTCAGTGACATGCACTTTTGGTGCTTCTAATGACTGTTATCCATACATACCTACTATTAGAATATATGTAAACCAATGATTAGATCATGGTGCTAATGAGACTTATTTAAACTCTAGCCCTTCATTTTACAAGATGAAATACTGGGTCTTCATGCCAAACATAATTTCCCAAGATTGATATGTAATCTAACAGTCACCGAAGGAGAGAAATAGAACATTTGGCATTTTCATTTTGAATCATGAATATACATTTGCTTAGGGATCGCTAACAAGTGTGCCTTTTTTCCCCATGGAATTTATGATGACGTGCATCTCCAAGCTGGATGCTAAATAGTATGTCTTACCTAATGGGTTAAGAACAGAAGTTCTGGCACCTAAATGGTTATTTTGCAACCTGGATCCACCAGTCATTGCCACTGTGACTGAATCTAATGAACTCCTCCGTATGTCAGTTCCCAGTCTGTGAGACAGGGGAACTAGCCTCAATGGATGGTTGTAATGATTAAATGAGAAAATCTGTGGCACCTGGAACAGGGCTTGACCCCTATTAAGCCCTTTATCATTATTAGTTGATATTATTATTATTTTCTCTAAAAATGGCAGAGAACTGTTTCAAATAAACACCATGGGAGGAAATTTCTCATGGATTTTCCTTCTCAAATAGCATATAATTTACTGAAAATAATTTGAAGGTTCAAAGTATAGATTAATATTTCTGCAATTTAAAATGTCACTAAAAGTGCATTTACAGTAATTGTTTGAAACATAATTGACAAATGCTACCATATATAATTTATTTTTGATTGCATAAGTATTAAGTGCTTTTCTGATTATTTGAGGCACAATATATCAGGTTGAAAGTTTACTAAAATAATTCAAAGCTTTCTGTAATATTAATTTACTGAGCTTCATCTATGCAACATCATAGGCTAGGACCTATGATTAAAAAAATGAATAGGAATTGGGGATACGGTCCATTTCTTCTCTGAAATCACTGTATGCATGGGCTGGACAGAAATACAGAGAAATAATTAAAACACTGTATGATAAACACTATACCAGAAATGTGCTAAAAACCCTATGTAAATGTAAAACAAGAAAAAAACAAACTTGACGATAACAATTATATCTGATATGAAAAAGGGAGGCTTCAATAAAGTGGTAAATCTGAGTCCATAAGTGTGAAAGAGAAATAGAATTTTAGGTAAGGATTGATGTAGGAAATGTACAAAAGTATTCAAAAAATGGCACTTTTTAAATAGTTCTTAAGCAATGCATTAGGATGCAGAGGTGAAAATGATGAGACCTTAGGTATGACTTTTAAAAAAGTGAAAGAGAGAAGAAAGAAGTGAGGGAGAAAGAGGTAATTGTGTTCCATTTTGTCAAATTTTAACAATTTTTTCCCTCATCTTAAGCTCTAAAACTTTTCTTTGATGAATATTCTTTATTAATCTGTCAGAAAAAAATGAATACTTAAAGGCTTGGTAAATAAAATCATATTATTTTTTCATTCATATCTCTAGATTTTAGTCATCATATAAGTTTATTTAAAATTCATGTATTAAATAAATGTGCATTGTATTATTATATATTCTGTGAGTTAGTCTGTAAATTCACATCTAACGTAATTATGAGAGCTCCAGTTACATGAATTCAATTACCCTCAAGTGAGAAGCCATTTGGTAACTTTTTTTTTTTTTTTTTCGGTTCGCGGGCCTCACTGCTGTGGCCTCTCCCGTCGCGGAGCACAAGCTCCGGACGCGCAGGCCCAGCGGCCATGGCTCACAGGCCCAGCCGCTCCGTGGCATGTGGGATCCCCCAGGACCGGGGCACGAACCCGTGTCCCCTGCATCGGCAGGCGGACTCTCAACCACTGCACCACCAGGGAAGCCCTTGGTAACATTTTATATGGTCTTTACCTTTAATTTTGTATGTGGAACTTAGAAAGCAGAACTCTTGGACTTTGAACCTAGTTGAGTTAAAAGCAATGGCTTCCTGCTTCAGAATTTGTTATTAATTTTGCACAGTCATGCTATTAGTGAACAACTCCAAACTACTCTTAAACAGAGATCCCTCCCCAGAGCCTACTCTGAAGTATATGATCACTACTCACTCTCCTGACAAAGTTAACTTATAGTTAACTTATAGCTGTGTAACTCCCTGCCTTGTCTTTTTGAGATGAGAGTTCCATGGTGTGATGAAAAACACTCTTGTCTCTCCTAACCAATGAGAAGCAAATCTATTGCCTGGACAAGAATAGTGCAGAGAATGTGCCTCAGAGGGATCACTGAAACTATCCAGAAAACGATATTCAGGATCATTACAGATCTCAGTAAGCATTTTTCATATCTTTACTTGAAAGGAGCATAAAATAGAATTTGAAAGCACATGGTGGGGACTGAAATCATTTACTCTAATGCAGATCATTATTTACCTAAAAAGAAATAACTTCACATAGTTATTTAATTTCAAATCTCATAAAACATCTGTGTTACTTGCATCATTTACTTATCCAAGCACCAACTCCAGATTGGATCCCCAATCAGCTAGCTCTCTGCAGAAAGGAACCTACTAACGATTCATCAGGCCAGAATTCCAAGTTGGAAAGCAATGGTAAAAAAAATGCATACTTTTCTAATACAGAGGCCTGGAGTATAGGTAGAATTTGCCCTTTGACTGATTCACTAACTGCTGAAAACATTAAATGGTGTTTCTTCATCTTCTTGTTCCCCTCCAGTTCACTCCCTATATTTTATTCAAAAAGATTTTTCTAGGAGTCAATTCTAAGAACTTTTCATGAAAATTGCTAGAATAGTCATCGTCAGAAATCTGACCTCCCTGAAAACCACCTCCTCCCTTATAACCAACTATAATGAACCAAAGCAAACCTAAAATACCTCAAACTATAATACAAATGACCTATACAGTATGATTTTGAACAGTTGGGAAGAGAAGAACCGGAGTTAGCATATAAACCCTGTTTGAGAGCACAGCATGTGAGCTGGCAAGTAGGTGGAACAATTTCTGAAAGCATCACTATAATATAGTCCAATATTTACAGGTCCACATTCTGAAAACTTTTGATACATCTGTCTTTTAAAATTCAGAATATCTCCAATTTAAATAAGCAAAAACTTAATATACAGTCTGTTCTATAACATTCCCAGCAGGATTTAGGGTAACAACTGTAGGAAAAATGCAAACAATATAAATAGCCTCATGTAAATTCAAGTTTATATCAGATATGTAAATGAATTACCCCCAAGAAATCATTCTTAAGATATTGGTGGATTTCAGAAATGCAAATAAGGGACTGTGGATCCATAATAAAAAGAAGTAAAGTTCTGGAAAGAGTATTGGAACAATTGAGAATATCCATTTCCAAGCCTTTCTACCTCAGTAGATGAGCAATAACATCAAAACTGAAGAAAACACCTTGCCCTTGCATCCACATATTGAATATTTTTGCATAAACATCTCATTCTACCAGGAAGTCTAAAGGGCCAGAGATAAGAGTAGTAATTGAAAGCCACTAGACAGTCAGGGAAAACAGAACCTTTGTAGGGAAAATTAACCATATTAATCTGTAACTTAACCAACTGTAACTTGACCATCAGAGGTAATACAAACGGAGGGTTTCATTCTAATGCAGTATTTCCTCTTTGAGACTCGGCTCGCTCAGAACTGTGGGAGCAAACGAATCTGAAATCTGAGCAGTACACATGCATCAGGAAGGGTATATTCCTCAGGACTCATGAACACTTGTTCTTCATGACATTTAGATTCTCCATTCTTTCACAAAAATAAATTCAAGTGGTTACATTCAACTATTTAAATTTAAAAGCAGATTTGACAAATGTGTTGGAAAAATGATAGGTTGATGGTTTTCTTTTCTTTCCTGGCCATAGTAAGGGTAAATTTTTGTTCACAAAGTCAGATATGCAACTATTGAATTATTTATGAATCAGTTTTGCTATCATTTCGAGCTCCTGATCTGCAGTTTTGCTGGACATATAACCCCAGTCAAATTGAGGCCTCCCTCCCATGAGGTAGGTTTGCATCTAAGTTTGGAGTGGGGAATGGTGTTTGAGTGGTGTCATGGTTTCAAAGGAGCTCAGGTCTTTTCCTTTCTGTCATACGATGACAGAGGCTCCTACTGGGCACCCGTCACTCACCTGGTCCTAAGTTAGTGGTCCTCAAAGTTGACTGCATACTTGCTCTTCATTCTTGTTTCATGAATCCTACAGGTCTGAGAACTATTATATTTTTGTGTTACGTTCTGGTACACTACAGTAGTCCGACTGTATCCCCTGTGAATTTTGAGAATAAAACTTCCCAGAGGCTTTTTGAGGCCTTTGCTGCTTATATATACCAAGCATCATTTCATTTTTGAATAAAATGAAAAATCCCAACTTTGATAAATCCCAACTTTCTACTTGGAAAATCTATCATATTCTTCCTGCCTTCAGATATCGTTCACCAAAGGTAATTCTGGGATGTTTGCCAAATCCCAGGCCTTTCATAGGCTGTAGAGTATAGAGTTCCTTGCCTCAACTTTCATCATTTCCCTTCCATCAATTCCTCAACTCTCCAAAGCAGAGATTATCCTGTTTTGTTGTGGGGGTAGAAGATGGGAAAAACTCTACTTTTTTTTCAAGATTTTGAACTTTACATCAACCTAATGGCCTAGGTTTTCTAATCATAAAAGTCAGAGAAAGACTTTTCTGTTCTATTCTTTATGATACAATATCCCTTAAATCTTGGCATAGAAAAACCTATTTGCGGAATAAGTTTAAGAGAAAAATGTTTTGCTGAAGAGGAAAAATAACAACCATTTGTAGAGCAAAAATCATCTGTTTATAATGGCAATGCTTTGCATAAGAGTAATATACAAAACTGGGGAAGTATAAAGGAAAAGATAAATAAGCTGACCCATGATAACCTGAAAAATTATATGTAAAAATACAAATTCATAGTAAATTGAGAAACTGGAAAAAATGTTTCTTTTCACGTTTGAAAAGAAAGTTATTCATATTTCATTGAATATGGCATACAAAGTTAATATTCAGTGTGAACATTTTGCTTACAAATATATCAAGAAAAGAAAGAAAAAGCAATTGGAAAATGGAGTGAAAGATATAAACATTCAATTCAAAAAAATAAAAGAAAATCTCAATAAACATATTGAGTGTGTTTGAGTAATCATCAAGCTTAACTTAAAAATAGATAACCTTGGGCTTCCCTGGTGGCGCAGTGATTGAGAGTCCGCCTGCCGATGCAGGGGACACGGGTTCGTGCCCCGGTACGGTAGGATCCCACATGCCGTGGAGCGGCTGGGCCCGCGAGCCATGGCTGCTGGGCCTGTGCTCCGCAGCGGGAGAGGCCACAGCAGTGAGAGGCCCGCGTACCGCAAAAGAAAAAAAAAAAAAAGATAACCTTTATTTACTTATCAGTTTGGCAAAGACTGAAATAACTATATACCTGAGAAAGTCAAGGGTGTGGGAAAACAGACCCACTCATACAGTTCTGAATATATATGAAAAGCATAATACTATTTTTGAGAATAATTTAATAATATATTAAAACATTATATATGCATGCATTGTTCCATAAATTTGACTTTAGTCATATGATATTATCTAATCTATTAACGTATAGTTGTTCAATCTATGTATATAGATCACATGGTTAAAATTATCTAAATTATCTGCAATACAGAGTTTACTAAATGAATTCTGATAATTTTATAAAATGAAAGACGTCTACCATTAAAATTTGTGATATAGATCTACGTATGCGTGTATACGTTCATACATATGTATGTAATAATCTCAAGATAAAATATTAAGCAATTAAACAAAGCTATTTGTAGCGTATGATCATGCTAATGAAAATGTGTTCGTTCAACAAATATTTTTTCAGTACTACAGTGTAGTAGAGCCTGTGTTAGGAACTGGGGAGAAAATAGTGGACACAGTAATTATAATCTTTTCCTTATGCCATTCACAGTTTAGTGGAGGAGAAAGGAAATCATTAATAGTCACAGAACCTCTATCATGGCTTCTCCTTATTTCACTTTCATCTAATTTAATTCAGCCAGCCTCTATATTTTATACATTCATTCAATAAATATTCTTCTAGGCACTGAAATTAGAGCTGTGGATGAAATTTACATGGCATTCCTCTTGGGTATAAGTAAAAATATAATAAAGGTGCATTTGAGATTGACATCATAAAATTATAGATGCCACATATCCATTCATTTCCTTTCCTTCTAGCACATCTTATTCCTTATTGCATACGTGTACGAAATAGCTCCTCACAAGAAAGACCGAAATTCATGGACTTTAAAAACTTTCAATTCATGGACTTTTAAAACTTTTGCATCATCACAGATTAGGTTCAGATCACTTTCCTAGAATAAACATTCTCGATGATCTTTTCCTGGTTAAATAATCAGGGTTATTTAACATTTTTCATTACCACAAACTCTTGACTTTTCCAGTTTGAATTTTTGCAAATTTCAATGTATTTCCCATTTTCTCCATGTCTTTAGTCTATGCGATCAATGTTCTTACTGCCTGCAATGACTACCCCCCAATATAGATCCTCAAATGCAATCCAGTCTTAAATGTCTAGCTCTTATGTTACTTTATCTCCTAAGTCTCAAGTTTCCCACAAATGGAGTCACAAACCGCCACTGAATCCTCACTGAATTTGGCCAGCTCTGCTCTTGTTCTCCTATGATTTTTTCCTTATTTTATTATGGAGCTTGTATACACACACACACACACACACACACACCTACGTGTATTTGTACATACATACACATATAATATCCTTTTTAGAACTATAATCTGCTTGAGGAGATTTATGTTTGAATTAATTTTTGAGTTGTTCAAAGCAGTTACTGCAGAAATGTAGCATAATATCAAATACAACAAAAATTTATTGAGTGTCTAATACATGCCAGGCATTATTCTAAGCACTGCATGTATATTGATTCACACAGTAACTCCAAATGATGTGTTGTTATTGTATCATTTGAGAATATTAATCTTAATCACTCAAGATACATATTTTGAATAGGTTTATTGAAAACAGCAATACACATAGGGAAGAACACTTGCTTTTACTTCAGTTCTCTAAAGCAGAAGTCGTGTAATATCATTTTCCTCACAATGACCATCATTAGTGATGATTAACCATTAGAGGATTGTACACAAATATAATCGGCCTCAGGTAAGCCTACTCCCCAGGGCCCTGGCTCTATCCTTTTCAAACTCTTTTTGGTTCCTGAACATGCTAACATGTCATACTATTTATTTGAACATCCAAATCTGAAACAACTGAAATAATCTAAGGATTAAACTATCAAAATCTGTTTTTGTTTTGCCTCAGAAATATTTCCCATGATTCCCATGGTTCTAAATTCCCATGATTCTAAATCTATAGTTTTAGTACTGCTATACTCTCTGTTCCTCAGAAAACATTATTTTTCTTATTTTTTCTCCTTTTTTATTAAATTCAGACTTTAACTGCATTTTCTTGATTGTTTTCCCACAATGCCACCTTTTGCGGTTCCTTCAGGGCTCATAACGAAAACCTCAGGTCAAGTAGGTGACGACTCTCTGTGTTCTAAGCATTAGACGATTGAGGTTGTGATTGCTCATTACCGTAAATGGTAATGGGAGACGGGTCTTCAGGGATCAGAAGATCTATTAGTCACATAATGAAGCAGGGCTAGAGAATGGCTTTTCTTCTGCGGGCTCTGGCAGTGTGTGAAGCACTGTTGCCAAGCTCGTTTGCAGGCTCTCTTGGGCATAACTGCTCCCTTTCTTTCACTGATCCACCGTATTTACTGTATTATTCTTACCTAACATAATCCTGTCCTTATTTACTGTGGGAAAATGATTTGCCACATAATTCCCTGGCCTTTTTTTGTTGTTGTGAAACAGCAACTGCAACTGCTCCTTGAGAGCTTTAAAACCATCAAGCAGTGTCACAGCTAAAGGTAGCATGATAAAGAGTCAGCCTTTACTGTTTTAGCTTTCTCTCATTTTAACTTGGTTTTGCGAACCACTCTTTTTTTTTTTTTTTATAAAGTGAAACATGCTGGGGGAAATACAGGGTGAAATGTTAAGAGCAGCTGGATCTTTGCCCCACCTGTGATTGGAGAAGGGAAGGAAAGGGAGCAATTCCCTACTCTAACCCCTGGTCACTGTAATCCTCGCTGCCTGTGCTTTTCAACCACTTCTTTGGGCCATTGGATGAATATTATTTAAAATCTCAGTGACTTTCCACTGTCGAAGGAAACACATTTTTTGAGTGGTACTAATGTTGCTTATTTCAACCAGTTTTTCCTTTTCCTGAACTTCGTGATTATAATATAAAAATTGCTCTCTCTCTTTTTCTTTCAGAAAACAGTATATCTTTCTCACCTTTACACATTCTTAATATAAAATGCACAGTAAGCCTGAAAATGGAGGCTAGTGTCATACTGTGGAGTTTCCTGAAAACCCATAGTGAGGAGTTCTCGCCTAATCCTACGGGTGATGACAGCACAGTTAAAGGTTTATTTGTTTACTAAATCTCCACTCAAATGCAATATGCCAATAATTTTAATCCTGTGATACAGGAAGCATTCTTTATTGTCTATTCGAATACATCTCTTTATTTTCAATTATTTTCAGTGGCAGAACTTTAAGACCTATCATTTACATTTGACAGGTGGTGAGTGCTCAGTTGAAGGAGGATGGGGTAAATTGAATTGTATTTTTACTTGTAGAGTAATTAAGGACATACTTTGAATGGAGCTCACTTTTATAAAACCAAATCCACCACAGTGCATAGCATGGCTTGGGCTTGGGAGTTAGTAACAATACATAACTGAAGAATCACTTAGAAGCTTATTTTTATAGCCTTTGGGTAATGACTGCACAGATGAGATTTCATAAGGTCAGGAACTACTGGGCAATAGTAACAAAAAGGGTGAGTGGAGTACACAGGCTTTATGCTGGTAGAATCTATAGAATTTAGTAAATCACTCCTTTGGAAGAAAAGAAGTAGGAGTAAAATATTTTAGTCTTGGTTGAGCAGGATAAGTGCAAAAAACTGGATTTCAAGAGATACGGGTGGGTGCCGAAGGAATAGCTTAATGGAAGAAAGGAAACTGAATTTTATATTTTGAAAATCTAGGTATTATTCTCAGTTATGATCATAACTAGGAATGTGATATTGAGCAAATCTCTTAACTTTTAGGTGCTTTATTTCTCATCTACAAGAGAAAAAAAATAATGAAGACTCTATCTTCAAGGGTCTCTCCAGTTCAAGTATCAAAATGCCTCTGTGATTTTGACAGGAACACCTGAGCTATTAAAAGCAGGGACAGAGAGTGAGTGTGAAGGAGTGAAAGAGATTTTCATATTCAAAAGGAGGTTTTATACTAGTTTGCTTTTCTTTGAAGTGAAGGGAAAAAAATAACGTATACACTAGAGAAGAGAGGATAATTTTTAGAACTTGACCCTAAAGGACATGAGTAAGGAAAGTATTAACAGAACAGACATATAGTTTTGAATTGGCCAGAAAAAAAGGAAGAGAGTAACACAGTTATGTTTTATGTATACATAAACAGAATTTATTAAAATATAATATACAAATTATATGTTGTATATGATAAGCTAATAATATTTATATATAAAGTAACACATATGTATGAAAAAAATTATAAGGAAGTTATAAGAGAAACAAATTGAGGACTGTTTTCTCAGTTTCTCAGAAAGGTTGAAAATTAGCCTGCTATTGAGTGAGAAGGCCAGAAGTAGAGTAAAGGTCATAGTGAATATAACCATGTTTAGATAGAGTTTGCATGAGAAAAGAGGGGATTGAGCAAGCCAAAATTAAATGCTTAGAAAGAAATAGAGATCCCATTTGAAGACAGGTAACATGAAATTTAGTGATATGAGTCAGCACATTTTCTCTAAAAATTTCTCAGCTTCCACTCTCCTGCATTTGAAGATAATAGAGAATATGTGCTTCAACTGGTTGAGAATATTACCTTCGAGAGAAAATTGCATGAAGTCACTTTGGTGGGTGATATTTTAGGTCAGAGCACTGAGATGAGACCAAGAACTTGAAGGGAATTTCCAGTGAGACTAAAGAGTAGGTTTAAAGGAACTGCAGGAAGTTGGTACATGTTTCAGGTTTCAAGATTAAGAAAATAGTACAAACTGGAGTGATGACAAGGTGTAAGATATAGTCACATCAGGGTAGATGGTGGGAATATGAGGTAGAGGCCCCTGAACCAGAGCAGGTAAAGGACTTCTGAGTCAGGGCTTTTTTAAGGACACAAATATAGCTGTTAACATATCTGGTTTTCTTAGAGCAATACACAGAATGTTATATACTATAGGCTGATAGTATAGTTTTCAAAATATAAAGAAAACATCCAGGAGATTAAAATTTTAAAAATCCAAAGACTTATTATCATCCATATACCCTTGAAATATGTGCCGATGTCCAGTGGAGAAAATGGAAGATACGCACACATCGAATAAATATATAGTTATACGCAACAATGAAGATTTTGAAAGATGCGAAACATGAAAATCTGAGAGAAAAACACAATTAGCTGATGTAGAAATGGGTTTATGACACATATTAAGAAAAAAAATCCCTCTGAAGAACTGGCAATTTTGATCTAAAACCAGACAAATATTTAGGAATTAATGAGATGAAAGCTCAGAGAAAGAGTTCCTGGAAGCGAATGCAAGAAAACCAAGAACTATAGGATAGCTTGCATCATTCCCTTTGGGCTGGAGTGGCACTCTAAATAAAACTGAATGATAACTGGCCCTTTAGATCCCAATAAATATGAAAGTAAATTCTAACTCTATATAGTGAATAATGTACCTATCATAATAATAATGTAATAATGTAATAATGTACCTATCATAATAATGTACCTATCAGAATAGGCAAAGTCATTTCTTCTTCTCTGTATTTTCAATAACTATAGACCAGGAGGGTTATTAACATGTTTTCAATTTACATGATGTAAGAATGAAAAAACATTGATATAGATGTTTGTTAGTAGAGAAATAGGAGGAAAATATATCAGTAACGAAAGTACATGCAATTACCTTTTTTCCTAAAAGCTTTAAATAGTCTTCATTTAAAGGGGAAAACTAGAACCAGGATGTTTAACAGAAGCTGGGTGTTAAACTGCCTTCCTAAGTACCAGATTACAAATCGTGTCTAGTTTCATTTTCCTTCACTGGTGGGATTTGCCTTTTTTCCAACTTTGTACCCTCCATTACTATCAGCTCTGACACTCCATTCTGACATATAAATGACCTGAGATATCAGAAGTGGAAGCACTCATTCAAGTTCGATGACACTGGAACTGAACTGGGACTGGGCAGAGTTTGGGGTCCCAGTCCAGCAGTACTCAGAATGGATGGTCAATGCATGACACATGTTCGTACATGTTTGTACTTCTCATGAGCTGGTGCTGATAATGGATGGTCTTTGTTCAGATGGGGCTTGTGAGTTTCCTCAGTACTTCTCTTGGAAGCTTGATCTCTCTCATATCTAACTCCCCTCCATAGTAAATATTACCAAAAGCAATGTATAAATAAACATTTTTACCAAAGTTGGAAGTTGGGGGCCATGATCCTGGATACAAATGCTATTTGTTAAGTACCTTTTTAGCACTAGTGTTGATTAAAGCATTGATTACAGTACTCTGGTGGATAAAAGATGAGTAAATTTCAAGGCATTTTTAAAAAAACTATTTTGAGGAAAATGGAGATAAACAGTTGAACGCAAGCTGGATAGCGACGTTTCAAGAAATGGTTGCAGGGAATTCCCTCGTGGTTCAGTGGTTAGGGCTCGGCACTCTCACTGCAGAAGGCCTGGCTGGGTTCAATCCCTGGTCAGAGAACTAAGATCCCATAAGCCATGCAGCACGGCAAAAAAAAGAAAAAAAAAAAGAAATGGTTACAAACTGAGCATAATGAAAGATCACAGAGGGAAATTTCACAGAGAAGTCTTACCAGAAAGATATTTGAGATGGACCTTGGAAAGTAGGAATACTTTCATGTGATGGAGTTGGGGATTAGGGACGTTATAGGTAAATGTAATAACCTGAAATAAAGATTAAAGAATAAAGCTCAAGGCCTTTTGTACTATTGATTTATTCCTCTGGAGAGCATAGGGCTATGAATTTAAATTTGGTAATCATTTATATGAGAATGCTAGTTGAAATTAAAGAAATGAATAAAATTCCATTTAAAAAATATAGAGATGAAAGTAAAAAGTTCAGAATATAAGTAAACCTCATCAGCAACCAACAAACTCCTTTGATTTTTCCTCCCAGTCACTTTCCACACATTCTTTCCTATACTTCAAACACCATAGTTCTGTAGTTTTTGAACCTCATACTTTCTTTGTACCATGGAATGTATGTATTCTTTTGTGCTCAGTTTCTTTTGTGCAATACTGGGTTTAAATGAATAATCCATATTTTTGCATGGTGACATGTAGTATTCTTTTTTAGTATTTAAAAAATACCACTGAATAAAAGGCAGTAATAAATGTTCTTTTCTTGTACCCAAATTATGGGAAAAGTGTTTACTATTTAGTATAATGTAAGCTTCAGGGTTATTAGAGATATCCATCAAGTAAAGAACGTTTCCTTCTGTTTGTACTTTGCTGAAAGGTTTTCTAAAAATGGACTTGAATTTCATACTTTCTCCGTATCTTTTGATGTAAGCATATGTTTTTCCTTTCTCTCTGCTAAATTGGAGTATTAATTAATCCTTGAATGTTAAACCAACCTTGAAATCTCTTTTATATATTGTTGAATTCAAAATGCAAATTTAATATTCAGAACTCTTGTCATTATTTATGAGCCATATTGGTCTTTCGTTTTCTTTTTTTCTCTCTCTCTTTTTGCATTTTATCTATTATAGCTATTTATATATGTATTTATGCATTTTTTCTTCCAGTGTTATTGAGTATAATTGACACTGTATAAGTTTAAGGTGTACAGCATAATGACTTGACTTACACACATCATGAAATGATGATCACAGAAAGTTTAATGAACATTCCATTGTCTCACATAGTTACAAAATGAAAGAAAAAGACAAATATGTATTTTCCTTGTGATGGGAACTCTTAGGATTTACTCTCTTAACAATTTTCATCTGTAACATGCTGCAGTGTTAATTGTATTAATCATGTTATACATTGCACCCCTACTACTGGAAGTTTGTACATTTTGACCAGCTTCATCCAATTCTCCCTCCTGCTTCCCTCTGCCTCTGGTAAGCACAAACCTGATTTCACTTTCTTTACTGGTTATATCCTTGCCACAGTTTTAGGGTCATAGTTTTGTTGGCCTCATGTAACGCATGGGGATGTGTTTTCTATTTTCTGAAAGAAGTTTTAAAAGATTGGTTTGTTTTCTATTGTTAATCCGTTTTTATTATAGGGTCTTAGGTCAGAACTGAGAAGGGCAGGAGGAGATTTGTTTCTCATCCTCTATGGAAGAAACAGGAGGAAGAGGAACCCATGAAGACCAGATTGCTGCCAAGCCATCCATGGTTTGAAGTTGAACAAATGTTACTGTCATGGACAGTTAGAAAAGCTATCCATGGGACGTAGAGGTGGTAGGCCTGAAACGTGGAATCATTGCTAAATCAATAAAAAGAGTAATTTCGACAGAAGGGAAATCAACTGAGAATTTGGAGACCTTTTGGTGAGTTGTATATTAAGCACTGATGACCAGAGAGTGTTCTCTCTAGCTTAAGACATCGTGATCTAAGTGGAGGTTTGATCTTATTCAACATCCCAGTTAATCACAGACTGGTAGAAATATAAATGGAGGGACAAATTCCAAGCTCATGAGCTGGTTAAAGGTGAGAGTTAAGTAAAGATTACCTTGAGAAGAATTGCCCAAGCCATCCTTATATATTAAAGGGAGCATTCTTGAGTCTTCTAAATTTTAAGAAGGTAAGCTACTTTGGATTGGTTATACGGTGATGTCAGGTTGTCTCCTAATTTTATCCCTTTAACTGATGTCGTGATTGATGCCATAATAAGTGGAGCTCTGCCTCTTTGAACATCTTATTTTACATTGTGGCTAAAAAAACAGACCAAATGAGTAAAGCTGTCACAATTCTACTAGCTAAGCTTCACATAATGGGCTGCATGACAGAAAGAAGATATAAATTATTCAGGAAAAAACGACATAATTTTAAAAGGGACGATAAAGACGCAGGATGGTCAAACAAAATGTAAGGAGGTGGTTAGTTTAAAGTGGTACAGGGACTTCCCTGGTGGTGCTGTGGTTAAGAATCCGTCTGCCAATGCAGGGAACACAGGTTCGATCCCTGGTCTGGGAAGATCCCACACGCCGCGGAGCAGCTAAGCCCGTGCGCCGCAACTACTGAGCCTGCGCGCTAGAGCCCGCGAGCCACAACTACCAAAGCCCATGTGCCACAGCTACTGAAGCCCGGGCCCCTAGAGCCCGTGCCCCGCAACAAGAGAAGCCACCGCAATGAGAGGCCCGCGCACCGCAACGAAGAGTAGCCCCCGCTCACCGCAACTAGAGAAAGCCCGCGTGCAGCAACGAAGACCCAACACAGCCAAAAAAAAAAGTGGTACCAAACGGGAGGAGATAATTGAAGTGGCAGCCAAGGTGATTATGGATCATTATATGAGATCAGGTGGTCAGGCTGCTCTAACAATTCCTCTGGTGAGAAGAAAGCAACAAATTTGCTTATTCACCTCCTGATGAATTGAAAACCTGGTGATGACAAAACAGTGAAATCTACAGTCTCTTCAGATTGGTAATCAAAATAGTGTGAGATTAAGAAGAGCATTGTGACACTGAGTCCTCGGGTAGCTGAGGTCTCTCGGCACAGCTTCCAGAGGAAGGTCTTCTGCATTGGTGTGGGTAAAATAGCCTGGAGAGGCATTACTGGAACTGTCAGATAGGGATGCTTTACGCACGCGGATACCTCAACCTGCAGATGAAAATCTGAAGGGCACTGTGTTAAATGTACAGAATATGGTGATCCTACTGTAGAACATTCCAAAGTAAAAATGTGGCAAAGGTATGAATTTATAAATGAATATCATGTATGATAATCATGTCACCCATAAATGTATGCATTATTAGAATGAATGTAATGTCTGAATGGGAAACTCTTGCCTTGCAAAAATAATTGAGGGGCTTCCCTGGTGGCGCAGTGGTTGAGAGTCTGCCTGCCGATGCAGGGGATGCGGATTCGTGCCCCGATCCGGGAAGATCCCACATGCCGCAGAGCGGCTGGGCCCATGAGCCATGGCCGCTGAGCCTACGCGTCCGGAGCCTGTGCTCTGCAACGGGAGAGGCCACAACACTGAGAGGCGTACCGCAAAAAAAAAAAAAAAAAAAAAAAAAAAAAAAAAAATTGAAGAATGAGAATCTCATGCAAATTTATTCTTTATCTTTTTATTTTTGGTCAGATGGTTGTTTACTTTTATTCTATTTTTAAAAGATTTATGTAGGCATAATTGACATACAATAAGCTTACAATAAACTGCATATACTTAAATCATACAAGTTAAGTCTTTACACATGTAAAAACATATTATACCTACTTAGTGAACAAATCCATCACCCTCAAATGTTTCTTCAGGGCCCTCTTTTTTTTTTTTTTTTTTTTTGCGGTACGCAGGCCTCTCACTGTTGTGACCTCTCCCGTTGCGGAGCCCAGGCTCCGGACGCGCAGGCTCAGCGGCCATGGCTCATGGGCCCAGCGGCTCCGCGGCATGTGGGATCCTCCCAGACCGGGGCACGAACCCGCGTCCCCTGCATCGGCAGGCGGGCTCTCAACCACTGCGCCACCAGGGAAGCCCAGGGCCCTGTTTAATCCCATCCTTCTGATGTTCCGGCTCTTCCATCCTCAGGAAAGTATTGGTCTAATCTTTTTTTCAGCTATAGATTTATTTGCATTTTATAGAATTTTATATAAATGGAATCATTTAGTATATGGACTTTTTTTGCGAGGGGGCTGTTTGGCTACACTTTCTCAGAAGAATTCCTTCAGATTATCCAATGTGGTTGCATGCATGTATCAGGAGTTTTTCCTTTATTGCTAAGTACTATTCCATCGTATAGATATATGTCAATATTTGTTTCATCATTTACCTGTTGATAGACATTTGGGTTGTTTCCAGTTTTGAGCTATTCGCAAATGTCAGTTATGAAGATAGGTGTGAGAGTCTTTGAACGACCATATATTCTTTTTTTCTCTTGGGTTAATACCTAAGAGTGGAATAGTTAGTGGTGTATCTTCAATGTTTGAAGAGATTGACAGCTATTTTCCAAAATGGTTATAAGATTTTATATTCCTACCTCCAGTGTATGAGGGTTCCATTTATTCCAGACTTTCACCAGCACATGGTAGAATCAGTCTTTTAGTTGCGAAGCATGTAGTTTTCTCATTGTGGCTTTGTGTTTCCCTAAACTCATGATTTTGAGCAGCTTTTCATGTGTATTTGTCATTTATATATTTTGTGGTGACATTTCTGTTCAATTTATTTTGCATTGGGTTTTTTAAATTTCTTATTGACTTATAAGAGTCCTTTATCAGAATTATGGCTTAAAATTTTGTCTCTATGGCTTGTCTTTTCATTTTCTTAATAATTCTTTTAAAGAACACAAGTTTT
Source organism: Lagenorhynchus albirostris (assembly GCF_949774975.1). Classification (NCBI taxonomy): domain Eukaryota; kingdom Metazoa; phylum Chordata; class Mammalia; order Artiodactyla; family Delphinidae; genus Lagenorhynchus; species Lagenorhynchus albirostris. The sequence goes on along the minus strand of NC_083098.1, from coordinate 136,962,268 downwards.
TCCTTATTTAAAAAAATGTTGACTAAGTCCAACTCAAAAGTCCTTCCATTGGCTTAATTTAGTACATTGCATATACTCTATTTCAAGCGATCCTCTCCTCCCATGAGGTTCAATTTAATTGAACATATTTAGTAACAGGCATTTAAATGAAAAGGTAACCTACATACCTAATAGAAAGACAAAATGGAAAACATAAATATTGCTCCCTTTACGAGGCCTACCATTGTCCATCCACCCTGGTCATGTGTTCCCCCTTGTATGCCTTGTGCCAATTATGGTCACAGTGGCTCAACCACTCACAGCCCCATATATATATTTTTTTCTCTCAGAAATACCTATAGGAGTAAGGCTGGGTTTTGGAGCAGCATCTTAACAGTATGAATAAAGCACTGTCTTTAGCAACATAGTTTCTTTTAACAGTTATCTAGATAAAATCAGCTCTCAGTTGTGTGTGCCTCTTCAAATTGTGTTATATAAAAGGAAGTGTCTTCTCGCTTTTTGTCCTATGTTCTTATGTCCTAGTGAGAGCTATGAGGGCATGATTATCATTGGCTTTTCCCGTTTATATTAGCTAGAAAGACAAATATAATAATTATTCAACACCGACTTAACTGCATCAACACAAAACACAACTCAGGAATAGCACTAATGAAAAGAAGAGCAGCTATATAGTCAATGCTTAATAAATGCCAGGCATTGCATTAATCATATTATGTGCTATACATATAGGTTGTCTATAGAATGTAAGCCTAATTTATGGAAATGGTTGTTTGGAGAACAAAAGTAACTGTCTTCCATCTCACAGACCTAGAGCCAACCTACCCTGTATTGATTTCATCTCAGGAAGTACATTGCTGGTCTTAATACCTTGCTTTAGTTAAGGATGCTCAATACACCAAGATTTTAAGAAATGTGTGTCTGGGGACATATGTTTGATATTTGTCTCCTCCCTGATAACCCTCAGAGTTTTCATATCAGTGAAATTTCTCACCCACAGAGTATGGTTTTTCACTAACCAAAATACATATGTAGACCATCTCTCATTTGTTTATTTTTATTCTTTTGCCTTATATCCACTATAGCCAACTTTACCCACTATGACTTTTTTTTCCTTTATCCACTGTGTACCATTTAGTCTTCAAGCTAAAATAAACTCGATCCATCATGTAATAACTAGTAAGGAAGTGAATTCTGAATGTATGGATTTGACTCTGGACATTTTCCTTAAACTTTCTATGCTTTATCCCTAAAAGGAAAAACATAAGAATAACAAATTTCTCATAGGCTGTAAAATAGAGAGTTTTGCCAGAGGCTCAGATAAATCTTTTTCACCTTTAAACTTGTGCAGATGATGCATTTTAAAGTCATGGATTCGAGTGTGTGAGAAGTCTTAGTATCTACATTATTTATATTATTCCAAAGGCAAACACAAAGTTTCTGGATCAAATGCAGATTACCATTATGTACAGCGATAACTATATCAGACCCCCATACTGCATCCTCCCCCATCCCTAATGTGTTATAATCCTTTGGAATGTAAACAGCCCGCTCCTAGCTCCAGGTTTCATTCCACTTTGAAATGTAAACAAATTTTAAGATAAGCATCTAAATCTCTCTGGAGGTTTCTCACTATCGAAGACTTGTACTTTAATATAGGTTTCAGTTCCTTGGCTCAGAAAGCCCTAACTCTGCAAAAACATGAAAATACTCACTTCCTGGTATGTTAAATTTAAATGACAACCTTATATAAGTATGAAGACTAGAAGTCTACACTACAAAAATTAACCATGAACTTACTAAATATATATTTTCTCAAACTTGACAAAAGGTAGACTACTTTTTCATTAGTGCCAATGATACAACTAGCCTGTATTATTCAGTCTTTCATATATACTCTAAAAGTAAAACCAGTTTTTAATGAAAATTAAATACAACATGCTGTTTTCATCTATCTCGTTGTCACTAACATGGGATAAGACAAAAATATTTCATTTCAAATAATTGTACATTACGCTACATACGTTTCCTCAGAGATTGAACCTACATGACATGTTTTTGGAAACAGCCAAAGCTTTAATAAGAGAAAGTCAATGAACCTCATGTACCTTTTATAAAACATGACATAAGGCAATATAATTAAAACTAAACTTATTTCCTGTGGTGAAATTAACTCACAGAAATGAAGGTGTTTATTTATTAAATGCGATCTCTGAAGCTCTTACCTTATTCTTTCCCCTCCTGGGAAGGTTTTGATTGTTTGCTTCCTTTCTCTTGCCCGCTTGCTGTGTAATTTAAAACTGATGCCTTCCTTTGGGAAACAAAATTTGATCGGAGAACTGCCTGCACCGCCAGCTAAACAAATTACCAATGTTTTACTCACTTTTCTTCCTGTATTCTTTTTTTCTTTTTCCTTTAAGAATCAAAAGAATGGCGTGCAGGGGTTTACAAGTGCTGTTGTACAATTCAGATTTAATTCGTAATAATAAGGAGGACATACCAGTACCTTTAGAGACATATAGCTGCTTGATGACAGTAAACATAGAAGCAAACAGGTTATTAGTCTCTTTTTCTCCCACTGTCTGAAGTCTGTCCTTCTCTGACAAGCTTTTGGTTTCTAAGGAACTATTTTTTGATAATAATGGATTAAATTACAAATGCAAAATAATTAACATAAAACAGCTTTTAAATAGTTTCTTATAAAAACAGAGACCAAAAGATTTTTTATAGCACAGTAAGATCAAATAGTATCAGATATATCCTATAACCTCCTATTCATTTATTAAATAAAACATTTATTGAGTATGAACTCTGTCCCAGGTACCAATGCAAATATAAATACGAGTAATATACCATTCTGCTGCAGGGAGTTTATGTAACTGTATATTTACTCATACTGAGGAAGAGGCATGTATAAATATTTTTAGCCACTGTGACTCCAGATAGCAGTGTTAAGTTTCATGATTCACATTTGATTCCTGGATGACAGTCAGAAGTAGTTTTTGCAGTGTAAGTAAATTTGGTCCATTAATCACATGTGTTGAGAAATTATTTTGCACTTAAGCCTGTATTTGTTTCTGAAAATGATGTTCTGGGCCACAGGATTTACCAAGAAAAATGTAACTTTATTACACAGGTAATTTAATTTAATAATTAATTTTCCTTAATTAAAAATAAGGAATTTTTAATTCCTTATTTTCTTTGTAATTGACAAATATCTTCTGAAGTCTAAATTATTCTCAATTTAAATCATAACACATTTAAAAGCTGTTTATTGATTTTACTTTTAAAATTGGAGACGATTTATAAAGGCATAGAAGATGCTCCAACTTGAAGAGGTCTTAGAATCTGAAAATACCTTGTTAACTTAAATATTTCCATGTGGCCTCACGGAGAGTACTATGGACCAAATACGTGTGTCCCACCCAGGTTTATATGTTGAAACCTAATGCCCGATGTGATGGCATTATGAGGTGGCATATTTTGGAAGTGCTTAGGTCATGATGGCGAAGCCCTTGTGAATGAGACTGGTGTCTTTATAAAAGAGATCTAAGGAAGCTTGCTTGCCCCTTTTCTGCCATGTGAGGCTACAGTGAGAAGATAGCGGCCAGTGAGGAAGCTGGTTCTCACTGGATTATCTGCTGGTACCTTGATCTTGGACTTCCCAACCTCCAGAACTGTGAGAAGTGAATTTCTGTTGCTCCTAAGTGTTGAGAGTTCAGCTAAGCTACTTCATGATATTGCTGCCTTTGGCATCCGTTTTGTTTGGCTGGCAGTGACCTTAAATGGACACTAGCCTCCCGTGCAAGTACATGCCCTAGATAGAGCCCTCAGAGTCCCAAGTAAATCTAAGTTCCTTGAAATGACTTCCCCAACAGTCCTTGTGATCCACAGTCTCCCCTGCCTTCCAGTGCCTTCCGCTTACGTACCTCTTAGATAAGACCGCAGTGGGGCTTCTCAAAACTTCATTCTTGTGGTTTGAATTGACCTATCCAGACATAGCCCAGGAACTCCAAAGCACTCCACCCACAGACCCTAATAAAATCCTGTGTCCTGGCTCCTGTGTCTTTCTATCTGCCTGCCTGCACCCTGCCTGGACCTCCCCGTGTGGCCCCCTCAGGGTGTGCCGGACGCTTCCTCCAGAATCTGTGAGTAATAAACTTCTCTATTCCAGTTTCTCTTGTGGTGTGTTTCTGAATTGTGGCTCATCATTCAGCACCCTGTGCTCTACTTAACAAGTGTTACTTTAGTAGACTCATAGTAAAAGCTACCCAGTTTATAGAATTTTGTTACGATAGGTCACAGGAACTGAGAATTAGTGACAGAGTCCAGACTGTAACTCGGGCTTCCTTAGATTGAGTCCAGTGTTAATTGAGTCCAAATAATTTGTGTAGGTTCCTCCCAAAGAGAAACCTACACAAATTATTTAGTCACTTGTTCGGTGAACAGGTGTGCATTGTGTATCTACTCTACTTGATACTTTGCTTGGTGCCGAGGATAGAATAGTTAAAAGACTGCGGCAAGGCTTAAAATCTACTGGGGAGACAGTCACCACCAATTATAAAATAAATAAGGAAAATAACATCAGATTGTAAGAAATGGTATAAAGGAAACAGAGTGCTAAGATAGAGAATATTGGGATTCTTGGAGTGTGTGTATTTGCCGAGGGGTATTTACATATAATAAACAGAGTACACTTTGCCACTTCACACAGATGTGACAGTTATACCAGGAAGATAAGATGGAGTTAAACACGTGAAGAGGAGATAGAAAAGTGTTCCAATGTGGGAAAGACTACAAACAATATCTTTGTACTATATAGTCTGAATGAAGACTAATAATTACATTGTATGAGGATGCGTATGATCATATATATATCCTTGTATGTGTACATGTTAAGGAATTTGACTTTTCCCAAGTATAGTAAAAACAATGAAAGTATCCTAACAACAAAGTGATATAATGCATTCCCTCACCCTGTGTAGAATATATTGGAGGCATAAAAGAGTAGACACTACTTAAGAAATTGTTGTAATCGTCTAAGTGAGAGAAGTCAGTAAGTAGATGAGGACCTTGGTACTGGAGGTAGAGAAGAGTAGCTAGATTGGAGAAATATGCCCTGATATTAACAGGACATGCTGGTGAAACAGATATCATTTGTAGGAGTTTCAAGGAAAGAGAGGTATCCAAAATGACTATTAGGGTCATGGCTTAAGCAGCCGAATGAATGAATGAGTGTGAGTTCCTGAGCTTGGTGAATTTGCAGATAGGTATCATTCACCATCAGTCAGTTTAAAAAATCTGCTAGACAAACAAATGTGGGTATAATCATTGCGAATTTGTATTCCTTTGCTAATCAGACATTGCCTTATTTTGAGTTACTGTATATAATTCAACTGAATCCAAATATATTTCTTTAAAAATATGAGCTTTCCCATGTGGAGGAGAGGAATTAAGATTTCAGTTTTGGACATGATAAGTCTGAGATTTCTCTGTGAGACCCTGAAAGGAAATACCAAGTACATACTAGGAAGGGCATGTAGGAGATTGCAAGACCTGGAACAGAAACATAAATTTGAAACATGGTATTGAGCTGGTCTTTAAAACCTTGGAAATCAGTAATACAATTAATAGGGTGATTCTAAGACAGAAAAGGGACTAAAATGATCCCTGTGAAGTACATAATTTTAGAGGCCAAACAGGGAAAGAAAGCAGTGACTCTGGTGGTCTCCATATTATACTACAGGGCAAGAGTTTCATTAATTACAGCATATCTGTACACTGATGAAAATTATTCAGTTGAAATGGAGAAAATGATGATGGAAGAGAGGAGTTAAGTCAAAGTGCAGATATAAGGGAGTCTAGAGTGGAAGGGATTCACAGCACAAGTAGAGAAATTATTTCTTTCTAAGAAGAGAATGGTTTATAGGAGGAAATCATTTTAACAGGATCATTGTTACAAAGCCATGGTGTGTAGATTTCAGAGTGTGATGGTGAGAAGTTGTGTAGCTGTTTATTTATTTTGTCAGTGAAATGTGGGCAGGACCACAGCTGGAAGTGAGAGGAGATGAAGACATATGGAATATCTGAGGGGAAGTCAAAGGGTGCAAAGTAAACATTTTAGGAAGTAAGGGAAAGGATCTCCATTATAAATAAAAAGGATTGAAGAATGGTTGTATTTATTAATGTTAAACTATAAGTGGTAAGAAAGAATAATAGCAGTTACTTAAATAAGATTAAATTTTATATATTTATATATATATGTATAGACAGACAAGAGTTAGTGTGAGGATGTTATGATCATCAGGAAACCAAGGCTCCCATATTTCGCTCTACCAATCTGAACTTTGCTTTCTCTTCACGGTGCAAATTACCTGTTTAGGTTCCTGATACCAGCATTTATATGCCTTCTAGGCAGCAGGAAGTAGAAAAGCAATAAAAGGAAGAAGGACAAATTCCTTCTCTTCAAGCACAATTCCAATGTTTCCTGCACCATTTTATGTTATATACAATTTGGCCAGAACTTAGACCCATAGTCATGCTTAGCTGCAAAAAAGACTGAACTGCAGTCTATTCCAGGTGGACAAGTATCCAAACAGAATTTGGGATCTACAGTTACAGTAGGGGGGAGAACAGATATTAGACACATTAATTTTGTGTCAACTTGACTGAACTAAGTGATGCCTAGATAGCCAGAAAAATATTATTTCTGGCTGTGTCTGTGAGGGTGTTTCCAGAAGAGATTAGCTTTTGATTAAGTAGACTGGATAAAGATCTGCCCTTACCAGCGTGGATGGGGAGTCATCCAATCTGTTAAGGATCTGGATAGAACAGAAAGGCAGAGGAACAATGAATTCTCTCTCCTCTCTCTCTCTGTCTCTCTCTCTCTCCTTGAGCTGAGATGTCCATCTTCTTCTGCCCTTGGTCATAGGGACTCTTGGTCCTTGGACCTGTGGACTCAGACTGAATTATACCACTGCTTTCCTGCTCCTCCAGCTTGTGGAAGGTAGATTGTGAGACCTCTTGGCTTCCACAACTGTGTGAGCCAATTCCTGTAATAAATCTCCTTTTATCTATATCTATGTCTATATATCTATATCTATCTGTTTCTATGCTGTTTGTTCCCTTTTGCTGAATAACCCTGATTAACACAGGCAACAACAAGCAATTTGTCTACAACGTAAAAAGGACTTTTTTTAACATTTATTATTATGAATTTCAAGTGAAATCGGGAGCTTCACTTACTCTGGCAGCTTTATGTAGCAGCCGTTGCATGTACATCAGGATACACAGAGAGGTAAAGTGTTCCCCAAAGTTTTAGATTTTTCCAGATCATCATGAGTAGGAATTGAGAGGGAATATGTTTATATAAAAAACAGAGGAACATAGTTCTGTGTTAGTATTTCAGGATAATCAAATAATGGGGAAATTCATATTTAATTCATATTTTTAAATTCATATTTTAAATTCATATTTTAAATTCATATTTTAAAATCCAAATTCATATTTGGATTCGATTGAATTATATACAGTAACTCAAAATAAGATAATATCTGATCAGATTAAGGAATACAAATTTGCAATGATTATATCCACACTTGTTTGTTTAGCAGATTTAGACTTCCTTCCATTATAGGTCACTACAAGATATTGAATATAGTTCCCTGTGCAGTTTTGGGTTTTTTATTTAAATATTTATGTATTTATTTATTATACAGCAGGTTCTTATTAGTCATCTATTTTATACATATTGGTGTATATATGTCAATCCCAATCTCCCAGTTCATCCCACCACCACCACCCGCCACCCACTTTCCCCCCTTGGTGTCCATACGTTTGTTCTCTACATCTGTGTCTCTCTTAAACTGATTAAAGGTGAATCGAACCTTGCTCTGGAACATGTAATTATTTCTCCAGATAATTTGCCTTTCTTTAAGGATCGATTTGTGTACCTCTTTCATATTCATTGAAGTGAATTAAAAAATAAAATTATATATGTATTTTTATATATATACTTCCTGTATAGACTTGCTGATACTATGCAATAATTCTGATTAGTATTCTTTATCATTATATTTCCAACTTATGTCCCTGCCATACACCTCTTATTCTCATCTCTCCCCAACTTTTTTTTCTATTATTAAAATTCTAGTACATTTATCATTCAAAAGCAATTATGACTTTGGCGGCTAAGATACACCTTGAGAACTATGGAGGTAAATGTGAAGATATTCCAGCTGACAAAAACCCAAGACTTTTTTATTGGCTTCATGACACCATTCATACTGTATAATCTGGGAAATTCTTACCCTATAACAAATGGAGAAATTCTCATAAGCAATTCTTGAGTTGAAAATGGCAATCTTCTTTTATCCTCTCAGTTGTCATATAATAAACATTTCTGATTTTTGATAGCCCTATCTGTATAATTAAAAAGTTGTATGATTTAGATTGATGTTTACCAAAGATTGCCTATCATTTGGATGGGATGTCTTCAGAAATGATGGAACAGTTACTTAACTGGTGTCCTAAAAAGAGTAAAGGAAAGCACTGTGCAATGACTAGGACACTCAAATCACCCCTTGTAGAGTCAGAAAAGGCTACAGTATCAAATAACCCTGATTTTGCTGTGGTGTAAAAACAAAACAAAACAAAAAGCAAACAACATATATTTACTCCCTGTTCATGCTGCATGATCAGTTAACATGGGTCATTAAAGAGCTTTGCTCGACACAGGCTTTCAAAAACCCAGGCTAACAAAAATTCTATCATTTTCTTGCTGCACCAGCTGAAATATGTGGCTTTTTCAGCTAGTCCATGAATTAGAAGAAAAATATTAGAAAATCCTGATGGGCTTTTCATTACCAAGGCTCTGAGTGATATGTCTGTCTTTAGAGCCCCTGGCCAGAGCCACACATAGCCTCACATTATTTGGATAATACAGAAAATCTATGACAAATGGAACATTTAGTAGGTATTAGTATCTGCCTCAATCCATTATTTTGATTAATAAATTCGCCCTTTCTTTTTTTTATTCCTAACTCACAGTGATATTGTGGTTTATAATAAGAAACATATATTTCGTCTTTCACCCATTTCAGAGCTCCTAAAACCCTTGGAATTTCCATGATGGTGTCTCTTATAAGGTTAACGAGGTGACATTTGCACCCCATCTAAGGATGGGGGCTGGTTGTTGCCAGGAGAATCAGCCATGTGGTCGGACAATTGGAACTTCCAACCCCACTCCCCTGACCACCAGGGAGGGGAGAAGGGCTGGAGGTTGAATCAATCACCAATGGTCAGTGATTTAATCAAGCATGCCTATGTAATGAAGCCTCCATATAAACCAAAAGGAGGGGGTTCAGAGAGCTTCCAGGCCGGTGAACATGTCACCATGCCATGGCTGAGCTTCACAAGAACAGAAGCTCCTTCATCTTGGACTTCACTTTATGCGTTTCTTCATCTGCCTATTGATTCCTTGCCTGTAATATCCTTGTAATAAACCAGTTATCTAGTGAGTAAACTGGTTTCCTGAGTCCTGTGAGCTGCTCTAGCAAATGAATTGAGCCCAAGGAAGGGGTTGTGGGAACTTCTGATTTATAGCCAGTTGGTCAGAAGTGTAGGTAACAGTCTGGACTTGCCTGTAATTGGGATCTCAAGTGGAGGGCAGTCTTGTGGGACTGAACACTTAACCTGTGGAATCTGTTGCTGTCTCCAGGTAGAAAGTGTCAGAATTTAGTTGAATTGTAGCACACCCAGCTGGTGTCTGAGAATTTCTTGAACACGTTGGAATTACGTGCAGAACACTTACTCAAAAAAAAATGTTTTTTTGAGGATTTCACAGGCTATTTAACTCTCTGAGAGATTCTTCCGTGTCCCTTATTCTGATGGGCCGCATGAGAAATAGGCCTAGGAAAGTATGTTCTCCTTGTACACCGTGCTTCTTTCTTAGTTTATTTGCTGCATGCAGATATTTTGGGAGCCAAAGCACACTTTTCGCCTTAAAAGCTAACAGTATCTCTTAGAAGTGATTTGTCATTTTTGTCAGGATATATTTCTCTAAAATTCAATAAACATGCTCACATATTTTTCAAGATATGTTGAAGCTGAATTTTTTATTTGTTCTGTTTTGTTTCTACACTCTACCTCCTAGTCTCTGTCCATCTTTCTTCTCAACTTAATATTGGACAACTTAAGCATATTGACTTTGATGGGAAATCCACATCCTTCTAAGTCATTGAATTGAAATAACTCACTGGGAATCACACGTTTATGTTCCTTTTCTATTGCTGGTGCGATTTAATCATTTGAAAGATACTTAGGATTTGCCGTTCACATTCTCTCCCAATCTTATTTTTTGTTCTTCTTTGTTGAACAGTAGTTGAGTTCTTTTTAACACTGAAAGGCAAAAATTTTCTAGAAACTCTATATTTACTTTCTATTTGCTTTCAAACTGTCAACATTTCTTTTTCTTCTGAGCTGTTTTTTCTTTAATACCCTGGCAAACATAACCAATCAATACCAAGGCATTTCAGAAGATTCTGTATTCTCGCTTTTTCTCATGGGGCTCTAAGTTCATTAAGCAGGTTACCTTGCATCCATTTAATCTCAGTTGACAATTTTTCTAAGTATTTTGCCGCCACAGATCGTGCTTGTTATCTTTCCAGCCTTTGATATCAATTTTCTAACTCTGCCACATAGTTTGGTTTTTCCCTTAAAGAATCATTTCACTTTTGATGTCAATTTTTTTACTAGTCAGTATTGCTTAGGTTATGCTGTAGTAATACAAACTGTCAAAATCTCAGTGACTTAAATCCAAAGTTAAACTTAGACTCAGATTCATGTCCACCGCAGTTCTGTGGCAGTAGTAGGAGGATTCTCTGCTTCACGTAGGCACTCAAGAATGCAGATGAAGTACAGCACAATATCTAGGAATTAAAATATTTATCTGGAACAAACGAGCATATTTTTTTTGTGTGTGTGGCACGCGGGCCTCTCACTGTTGTGGCCTCTCCTGTTGCGGAGCACAGGCTCCGGACGCGCAGGCTCAGCGGCCATGGCTCACGGGCCCAGCCGCTCCGCGGCATGTGGGATCTTCCCGGACTGGGGCACGAACTCTCATCCCCTGCATTGGCAGGCGGACTCTCAACCGCTGCGCCACCAGGGAAGCCCACAAATGAGCATATTTTGCCAAGGCAAAGTAAGAGAGATCAGACGAGCACCAGCCTGGCTTGGAAGTGGTGCACATCACCTCCCTCCCAGCTTGTCGTCCAGGATTAGCAATGTTGTCTTGCCTAACTGCAAGGAAGGGAGAGAAATAAGATTTTTAGTAATCTTTACTCTCTCTGGGACTCCAATCTTGAGATAATTTATTCTTAAGCTCTTTATTAGACATACTTATCATCAACATCTAGTTTGTACATTTTAATTACTGAATAAAATAAGGCCTTGCAATTCCTTTGCAGAGAATATTCTGTTGCTTCGCCTGAGTTAAAATATGTAGCACAAATACATTAGCTGAAATTCAAAGTCTTACAGTGTGATTCTAATCTCCCTTTCAAACTATATTCTGTTAGTATCAATACCTTGTCCATATAGTCTCATATATTTGCTTTCCAAATATAGCAATTTTACCCCCATATAATTATTTTAGTCAGTCATTCATTTTTATTCCCTTAAATCTATATAAATCCTAGCATTTCTAGTGGCAGTATTTAGGCCTTAGAATAAAATCTGAAAAAAAAAATGAGTATTAATTTACTTTGACAAACTATATTCTTTGAGTTTACTATATGAATTTGGAGTGCTATTCTGTTGTTTCATAACAGCATTTTCAAAAGGCATTCATGGCCTTAATAAATGTTAATTTTTATTTTTTCAATTTTTTTTTTTTACCTCTCCCATCCAGTGTTCTTTATCCAATGGACAATAAAGTCCAGTCACTGAAGAACTAATTCCAAACCTGTTTACAGGTTCTATAATCTAAATATATTATCTCTTCCAATTCTTAATTTCTTATCTATTAAGGAAGTATAACAGCATTTTCTATATTGTTTTCACAGAGTTACTATGGGGACCAAATCAAATGCTGTCTGCAACATGGTTTTAAACATTGCAATTTACAGTACAAATCTCACACATTCTTTTCCTTGATATTATCGCCATTATTGAAAGTGCATTTCTAGTCTAGCATTCTCTTTGAAAGTCTATACTGTATTCTCAGGCCATGTTTAATTACGTTTTTCTTAATCATTTATTAGTTATAATGATTTTGCAATTAAAAACATGGAGCAGTCTTACAGCTCTTTAGGTTTTTTGTTTCTATTCCTAAATACTCAGTAACCTTCCTACAAACAGGGGTTGGTATTAAACATGATTTTTGTCAAGCTCAGTACTTGGTAAGTGTCCAAAATTATCTGTCAAACAAAATTAACACATTTCTCCTTCTGGCTGGTTCACATTAATATCATTATCTAAAAATATGTGTTAAAAGAAAAATTTGCTAAGTGAGGAAATTTAAGTCTAGCTCAAATGATTGTTTTGTAAATCACGAATAATTTAGAATTACTGTGGTTTAGAACAAAGAGCTCTACTCTGTGTATGCACACACAAGCTGAAGTCTATTCAGTAAAAAACCGAAGTGTAATCACTGGTAATTTATCCACATGATTTTTAAAAGCCCTATTTCCATTTTAAAATCTAAGTCCCATCTCTTAGGGTGAATCTCTTTTCTAGGAGAAAAGTCAGTCTTCTCTTATCTCAGTTCCTTCTGCAGTGTTTTCAGTAACTATTAATAATATTTAAGGCTTTTAATGTTTTGCTTATAGTGAAAATTAGAACTAAAATATGTTAAATCAAAACCCATCACTGTTTCTATTTCAGAATTATAAATGGAAATATAAAAGTTATAGAATCATAATTCATTAAAACTGAAGTAACCTTAAATATCGTCTCGATAATCTCAGCACATTCTCAGTAATGAGAAACCTGACACCTGAGGGCTTAAGTGAACTTCCTGTGTCCGCACTGCTTGGGAGTATTAGAAATGGATCCAGAACTCCTGCCTCCTGGCTTGACAATTCTGAAGAGACACCACTCTGACTGTCTTTTAAGTCAGTGGATATAGGTGTGACTAGAAGTAGGGAGAGTAAACAAAAGACTATTAAAATAGTTCAATAAGAAAGGATGAAGATAAACTAGGGCAGAGTTGACAAGAGAGATGGAGGAGACACTGAAACTTGGAAGCAGAAGAGATGGGCTGTGATGATGAATTGGAGGGATAAATAGATGAAGAGTAATATGTTCGCAGGGATTCATGCTTAGTGCACAGGGCTCTCCATGTCACTACCCTTGGGAATATAGGAACAGATGAAATGTCACATGGGGACAGAAAGATGAAGACTCATGTTTTGACAAGTTGACTTTGAGGTACAAAAGGTAATCCAAGTGGAATTTCTAAAAAAGAACACTGGCGTTTGATTTTTTTAATCTGTATTTTGGAAATGAATTTATGCCAATTAATATATAGGTCATAGGTGAAGCCAAAGGTACAGGCAAGATGTTTAGGAAAGTGTATAGAGAGAAGAAAAGAAAGCGGAGGACAAAATGCTAGGGAACCTCAGTGGAACATAAAAGTTGCACAGATTGAACATAGGTCAGCCACGAGATAGACCAACATAGGAAGAGAGAGACAACGAGGCAAGAGGTTCAAGTGCATAATGTTACAGAGAAGTCAAAGATAAAGAGATTAACCTGATAGGAGATCTTTGGTCATCTAAGTGCAATTCAGTTTACAGGGAGTGATGAGATTACATGGCAGTGGGCTGAGGAATAGAAAAGAGGTAAAGATGACAGACTGGAGGAGTAGACCTCCCCCAACCCCCTGGAAAACTAGATAATAAAAGTGAAAACAGAGACTGGGTAATATAAAAATAGAGGGAAATAGTTTTGTGTTTTTTTTAATGCATAATAAAAACGATGATGATCATGTTTCTAATATGTATAACATCTCAACTTACTCCTCTCTTCATCGTCCTTTTCATTTCAAGTATTTTCAAGCAAAAAAAAAAAAAAAATAGAAGCCATTATGCTGAACTAAAAGGTATCTGTGCTGCCCTATCCTTTCCTTAAACCTGTTGAAATGGAAGCCATTTCTCACTGTCTATGGTGGGTATATTTCCACCATAGACATATAATGCCATGTTCGGCGTGCTATGTCTTCCTGCCACCTCACCGGCATTAATCATTGTTATCTCCTGGCTGGACTAAATCCAACAATATTTATACATATTCTGGTAGCTTCCTTTTTTAAAAAATACTCTTCTTTGTACAAATTCCCCCAAATTGTTGCTCTCTCAGTCCATATTTATATCTCATTTCTTTAAAAAGACCACTGAAGGCACTGATTTCATTTTTTATTTTTTATTCACTTTCTAATTTACACCAGTCTGGCTTATATCCCTACTGAAACTGCTCTTTCAAATTCAACTGGATCTCTCTATTGCTTAATCAAAGGGATTCTTGTGGGTTGCCATCTTACTTTAATAGTGTAGCATTTAAAAATAGATGTATACTCTTTTTGTTTCGACTCACAGATATAGAGGACAGATTTGTGGTTGCCAAGGGGAGGGGAAGTAGGGGTGGGAAAGGATTAGCAGAGGCAAACTATTATACATAAGATGGATAAACAACAAAGTCCTACTGTATAGCATAAAGAACTAGATTCAATATCCTGTGACAAGTCATAATGGAAAAGAATATGAAAAAGAATATATATATTTGTATAACTGAGTCACCTCGCTGTACAGAAGAAATTAACACAATATTGTAACTCAACTATACTTCAATAAAATTTTAAAAAAAATAACTGGATACTCTTTCCTTCTTAAATTATTCTCTAAGTTTCTGAACATATATTTCAATACTTTTGTTGTCGTTGCTGTTCTATTTCTATGGTTGGTCTTCCGTTGCTTTTACACACTTCACTTTCTCTGCCGTACTTAAGAATTGTTGCCATTCCACAGGGATTGATCCTATGACCATTTACCTTCTTACTTGATATTGTTTCTTCCCCTGTATGTGCATCCATCTCCAAGGGTTTGTATATAACCTGCGTATAAGCTAATACATAAGTATTTATGCTTCCTTACACCTCCCTCCGTTAGCCCCAGTCCTATAACCATCAACTACTGGTACCTCACATCCCTCATCCTTTGTCTTAGTCAGTGGCACCCTTTACCAAAAACTTTGGAGCAGTTTTCCTCTTCCCTGTTCCTCAAAACTCACGAACGGTTCAGAATCCATGCTATGATTCCCCGTAAAAAGTATTGCTAATATTGGCCCCTTTCTGTTGATTTTCACCACCATCTTTTGGTATAAGGCTGTATCTTTCACCTGGGATAGTATGTTTACTGCTACATAAAACTTCCTAAATTCACTCTTCTCTCTCTCCCTTGTTAAAGTGTATAATTCAGTTGGTTTTTAGCATGTTAACACAGTTCTGCAACCATCACAATCAATTTTAGGACATTTTTATTACCCCCAAAATAAACCACATATTCCAATTAGCAGTCACTCCCCATTCCTTGAAAATAGTCCAGTTACAGGCAGCCACTCATCTACTTTGTTCCTCTATAAATTGAATCATACGATATGTGGATTTTTGTGGTGTCTTTCACTGGCCATCATTTTTTTAATATTCATGCATGTTGCAGCATGTATCTGCACTGCATTCCTTGTTAACACAGAATAATATTCTATTTTATGCATATACTCTCTATAATGCCATCATTTTGGGTGGAAATTTGGGTAGTTTCTACTTTTTGGATATTATGACTAATGCTGCAATAAAAACTAGTTTATGTGTTTTTGTGTGACTATACGGTTTAATTTCTCATGAGTATATACTTCATAGAGGAATTACTGGGTCATATAATAATTCTCTGCTTAACTATGAGGAACTGTCAAACTCTTTTTCAAAGATGCTGCCACATTTTACATTGCTATCTGCAGTTTATAAGGGTTCCAATTTTTCCATATTCTTGCCAACACTTGTTTGTTTTTTTGATTATAGGTATATTAGTGGATGTGAAAAGATACCTTATTGGGGATTTAAGGTACATCTTACTAACGGATAATAATATGGAACATCTTTTTATGTGTTTATTGGCCATGTATATATGTCTTTGGAAAAATACCTATTCAAATCCTATGTCCATTTTTTAATTTTTTTGCCTGTTTATTGTTGAGTTGTAAGCACTCTTTATATAATATAGATAGGGCTCCTTTTTTTAAAAAAATTATTTTATTTATTTATTTATGGCTGCGTTGGGTCTTTGTTGCTGGGCGTGGGCTTTCTCTAGTTGCGGTGAGCGGAGGCTACTCTTCGTTGTGGTGCCTAGGCTTCTCATTCCGGTGGCTTCTCTTCCTGCGGAGCACCGGCTCTAGGTGCTTGGGATTCAGTAGTTGCAGCATGTGGGCTCAGTAGTTGTGGCGCACTGGCTTAGTTGCTCCGCGGCATGTGGGATCTTCCCAGACCCGGGCTCGAACCCATGTCCCCTGCATTGGCAGGTGGATTCTTAACCACTGCACCACCAAGGAAGCTCTAGATAGAGGTCCTTATCAGATAAATAATTTGTAAATATTCTATGTGTTGTCTTTATGATATTGTTTACAACATAAAAGTTTTAAATTTTGATGAATTACAATTTATTTATTGGTATTTTAGTGACTCGTGCTTTTGATGTAGTATCTACAGAACCTTCACCTAATCCCAGGTCACACAGATTTATTCCTATATTTACTTGTAAGAATTTTAGGGCTTTTCTTCTTAAATTTAGATCTATGAATCACACTGATTTAATTTTTATGTTTGGTTTTGCATGCAAGTATCCAGTTTTTCCAACACCACTTGTTGAAAATACTATTATTTCCCCCATTGGATTATCTTGACATCCTTTTAAAGAATTGGCAGGCGGACTCTTAACCACTGCGCCACCAGGCTTCCCTGGTGGCGCAGTGGTTAAGAGTCCGCCTGCCAATGCAGGGGACATGGGTTCAAGCCCTGGTCCGGGAAGTTCCCACATGCCGCAGAGCAACGAAGCCCATGCTCCACAACTACTGAGCCTGCGCTCTAGAGCCTGCGAGCCACAACTACTGAAGCCTGTGAGCCTAGAGCCCGTGCTCCGCAACAAGAGAAGCCATCGCGATGAGAAGCCCATGCACCACAACGAAGAGTAGCCCCCATTCGTTGCAACTAGAGAAAGCCCGCGTGCAGCAACAAAGACTCAACGCAGCTAAATATAAAAATAAATAAATTTTTTTAAAAAAGAATTAGCCATCAATGCAAGCGTTTATTTCTAGTCTCTAAATTGTTTGCCATTCATCTATACGTTTAGTCTTATGCCACTACCACACTGTCTTGATTACTGTACCTTTTTAGTAAGCTTTGAAATCAGGAAACATGAGTTCTCCAACTTTTTATTTTCAAAACTTGTTTGGCTATTATGGGTTCCTTGCAGCTCCATATTAATTTTTAGATCAATTTGTCAAATTCTTTAAAAAAAAAAGGCTACCTGAGATTTTTGATAAAGATTCTGCTGAATCTGTACATAAATTTGGACAGTATTACAACCTGATCAATATTAAGCTTTCTCTTCCATGAACATGAAATATCTTTCCATTTATTTGTGTCTTCCCTCATTTCTTTCAACAACCTTTCATAGTTTTCAGTGTACAAGTCTTGCCCTTTTTTTGTTAGATTTTATTATAATTGGTGTTACTGTAAAAAGAATTGTTTCTTAATTCCACTTTAAGATTTTTCCTTGCTATTTTATGGAAATGTAATTAATATTTATATTTATCTCCTACCCTGAAACCTTGCTGAACTAATTTATTAGCTCGTATAGATTTTTTTTGTGTGTGTGTGTGGTATGGGCCTCTCACTGTTGTGGCCTCTCCCGTTGCGGAGCACAGGCTCCGGACGCGCAGGCTCAGTGGCCATGGCTCACGGGCCCAGCCGCTCCGCGGCATGTGGGATCTTCCCGGAACAGGACACGAACCCGTGTCCCCTGCATCGGCAGGCGGACTCTCAACCACTGCGCCACCAGGGAAGCCCGTTCTTATAGATTTTTAGGTAAAGTTTTAGAAGTTTTTTAATACAAGATCTTGTCATCTGCAAATAGACATAGTTTTATTTATTTCTTTCCAATCTAGACATTTTAGAGGTTGCTCTAGGGCTTACAATATACATCTGAACCTATCAGAATCTACTTCAGAGTTATACTCACTTAATTCCAGTGAGATATAGAGGTGTTCTTTCACTATAGCTCTATTTATTGTTCACTTTCCTTTGTGCCATTACTGTTATGCATATTATGTGTATAGGTATTACAAACCCAATAATGTGGTTTTATGATATTACTCTATATAATTTTATGTATTTTAAAGAAGTTGAGAGAAGGACAGCAAGTATATATTTATAGTTCATTATATCAACCTTCTTATTTTTTATTCCTGGTTCTCTTCATTGCTTCCTGTGGTTTTTTTTGTTGTCATCTGTTACCATTTACTTACACCAATATAGCTTTTTCCCTACCTGTCTCCTTTGTGTTACTACAACTCTGCATGTCATGTTTCTATTGTTTCTAATTGTTTTACTTGTTGTTATCGTAGAGCCACCAGCCTCCTCTTAATTTCTCACCACCACCAGATTTTATGTATTCACATCCATATCTCTAGAACTTAGCACAGTGTCCTGATTATATTAGGTTCTCGAAAGATATACATTACACAAATGAATAAGTGCATAAAAAGTGAAAGAAATTTATGGAAAGGATCAAAAATTATTGATAAAGCAAAGTCCTTGATACAAGGAAGTGGTAGATTTCCAACATGCTTGTGATTTGAATAGCATCTTCTCTTCTTCTGAGACAGTGAGATACATTTTTTATAGGAGAAGATTTTATGGAAACTCATACTTCATAGCGAGCAATGAATAATGTCTGGTATTCCAATCATTACTTCCTGCTCATAATTTTTAGGGTATGACACCTCTGTTTTCTGCCTCTTGTGATAAAAAGTAATCTGGTCTCAATTGTAGGAGGTATACATATTGTGTTGAACATTATATTTCTATCCCACGTATTCTAAAATGTAGAAGGACATTTGAAATTAAAAATACAAAATCGGGTGCAAAATAGGAGAAGCTATTTTTTTCAGAGTCTCAGAAACACAGAGGTTCCTATATCTCAAGAACATATTTTAGCCTTTAAAAAATTGCATTTCACTTGGTATTTCTTCAGATTTCCACATGAAGAAATTGGGGCTTAGCAAGATTAAATTCTTACTTCAAAAGGATTAAATAGCAGAGCTAAAAGTTAATTCTGCAATAATATAGCATTTCTTTAACAATGCATTTCATTCCATTCATAATTCATTTATTCATAAATATGCATGCATTAAACTCATTCTTTCATTTAAAAATAATCTATTTGCTCCTTGGAGTTGTGCAACTGAATTAGATTATAGTTTTCTAAACCTAGAAGGTTGTGTACAGGACATTCAGTCAGACTAAATCTGAAACTCTGTGGTATAGACTGAATCTACATACTGGCATGTTTTTCTGCTGATTTTTATTTAGTCTACAATCTTGTATGAGGCAAAGAGCTATGTTTGTGGATCACTACACTGGAGACATAAGTAGGATTAATTTTTCTTTATAATCTTCTAGTAGGAATAAGATTATTTTTCATAAAAAATTATAAGCCAAGAGTATGATTTATATCAAGAAAATGTTACAGCTGACCAAAGGGGAAAGAAATTTGCATTTGAGGTGAAAATTTGGCCATTTTCTTTAGGCCTTTACAGCCTTGCCTTGGATGGATTTCTAGAATTTTAAAAGTTATAACTCAGGTTTCTCCAGTAACAGAACACATCATGAACACGTGTGTGGCATTCAAATGCATGTGCATGTGTAGAGTGTGTTGTAATGTGAATGGATCATGGGGTTTCAGGATAGAATAGTGAAAAATCATGCTGGAAGTTTAGATTTGTGCCACATTGTGAGGAACTTGAATGCTGGCCATGAGGTTGGAATACACAACACGTATGCAGACATTAGTGATTTTGACCAAAGGAAAGACATTTTCATAATTTTACATAAGGAAAAATGTAATCGTTTAGCCTCATATATAGCAGATTATAGGAAGAGATTCTGGAGGACAGAAGACCTGTTAGCAGGCCATTGCCAGGGTCAGTCATGAAGCTGTGTACTTTTGAACTAAGACTTTTAATGAGCAATGAAAGGCACAGAGACCAGAAAAGACATCATCAAATGCCATTTCCACATCACAAAGCAGAAACAGGAAAAAAGTATCTAGTTACACTTTCAGAAGAAAAGTAAATTCTCACTATGATATCGGAAACTAATGGAAAAGAAATACAGGCTATAGGATTTGTTGGTAGCGCAGCATTCTTCAAGGGAATAAAACAATTATTACATATTATTTTCTCCCTTCTTTCAAATTCCACATCGATTTCTACATTATTTCTTTCAAGGTTCATAATGGAATTGAATGCCTACTGAACACTGGAAAATGAGGTTTGCTTATTTGAGAGCTCCAGGACTTTGAACATTTCAGATTTATTTCAATCACTATCATTTCAACTCTTATATATAATGCCAAACTTCAACTGAAAACCACAAAAAGCATAACTTTTTCACAAAACAGCTAAAGTCACTTTTTTTTTAAACTGCAGTAGTGTCTGACTATTTGGCTTTTACTTTATACTGTAATACAGTATTAGGGATTCATTTAATCATAAAGAGACAAAGCATTCCCTATAAAAGACTCCCAAATCCTTGCAAACTTCAATCCATTTCTTCCTTTGGTCAGTGTAGAACATTTTTCTTTTCAGTTACTGTGCTGGATCCTAATTCTGTTTTCCTCTCACAGTTTTCATGCTTTACAATACAATTTATGATAGTAGCAGCATTCCTCATTAGTTAATAGGAGAAGAAAAGATCAGTGTGGTAGGAGGGAATGGGGTAGAGACAAGTACGAGAGGTATCTGTGTATAGTCAGTGAGGCAAAGCATACCCTTAGAGGAAGCTGCTCTTTTTAATATGATGTATTTTCACAAAACAATAGAGCAGGAGAAAAATTAGCTAATGGAGAGGGTTTGAAATTCGCTGACTAGTTCTGCTTGGAGTAATTCTAAGATAAGCATAACATAATTCAATTTTCTGAATATCTTTTAATTACATTGTCATCTGAATCTCCTAATATTTCAAAATGGCAATTGTAGGTATAATTGCTCCTCTTTTGCAAAGAGGAGAAACCAAGGCTCACAAAAGCTACTACTGCCCGGGGACAGACCACAGAAACTCATCAACTGAGGGCTCAAATAAAGATGTTCCATTTCAGAATCCATTTTCCTCTCCCTTCCTCATACCCTCTTGTTTTTTATCTGCCCTTCTTATCCGCTCCCTCCTTGCTATATCCTTTCTATCATTTTCTTTCATTCATTCATTCATCAAACATTTATTATCTTCTGCTATATTTCAATCATTTTAATTTTTACTGGGGATTCATAAGTTGATAAACACAATCTGTGACCTCAAACTACTGTGTATAACATGTTAGCCAGATGTTGGAAGTTTCATTGGAGAACCTCTGATTTCCCATCCTAAAATTCAAGCGCAAAAAAAATAGGACAGATTACATTTTCAGGAAATAAATTTCTCAGTAACATGGATTTTTCTGAATCTTTTGTAGAGGAGACTGAGGAGAGTATTTAATTTGCAGTCATCATTTCAATACAAAAATCAGTATCAATACAAATATTTTTTAAAATTTTATAGTTATTTATTTATATTTAATTTTGGCTGCGTCAGGTCTTTGTGGCATGCAGGATCTTTTGTTGCGGCATGTGGGCTTCTCTGTAGTTGCAGTGTGAGGGCTCTCTAGTTATGGTACATGGGCTCTGTAGTTTGCGGCACGTGGCCTCTCTAGCTGAGCACGTGGACTCAGTAGTTGTGTTGCACGGGCTTAGTTGCCCTTGGGTATGTGGGATCTTAGCTCCCCGACCAGAGATCGAATCCATGTCCCCTGCATTGGCAGGCAGATTCTAAACCAGTGGACCACCAGGGAAGTCCCAGGATTTCTGTATTTCTAACACAGAAATATTGCAACACATGTATAAATATGTTAAACATTAGAATTAAAATCCATATATAAAATTGTTTGCAAAGGTTTAGTTTCTGTAGAGAAAAAATCAAAATGAAATCATTCATTTTATATCGTTTTTCAAGGTGGAATTAAATGTGAAATTTGTTGTAATTTTTGTAAGCTAATTAGCTTTGTTTCTGAAAGCAAAGAGCTAAAACAGCTAATGACAATGAATTGTATTTTCAATTTGATGCTATTGTAAACAATGGTAAAGTCTCTGGTTTTGTTGGCCAAATCCTAGATAATCTGGATTGGCCACTTCTTTGTTGTAGGAATAGGCAAATCACAGTCTTAAATCTTAGTGTCTTGTCTGTAAAGTGAAATAATATTACAGCAGTTTTATGGTGTGTTTTATGAGACAATGTGTGTCAAAATATCTTGCCAAAACATCAAATTTTATTATTGTTAAACTAATTAAACAAGGAGGCCATCAGATTGATGTGGTTCTAATACCTTAGCAGCCTACGTAAGCAAATCAAAACCTGAACCTATAAATGACTCAAGGTTAAGAGGTCGAAACCTAAGGACAACCAATCATCAACAGCCAACTGGGCTTCTCCAAATAGGGCAGACATTTAAGCTATAGCCAATCAGATAATTTCCTTGCTTTGCTTCTTCCTTTTCTCTAAAATAAGTCTTTCCCTCATGTGGCTGGAGAGCTCCTAACCACTTCTGGTTTGGCTCTGCTCCATTCAAATCAATTTTTGCTCAAATAAATGCTTAAAATTTTTAATATGCCTCAGTTTATCTTTTAACATTATATAGTTTCAGTCACAGAAAAATAAAACTGTTTGTTGTATTTAAAAGGCCCTTTCGACTCAAAGAAATTGTTATCATGTTAGTAACTGCTTAAGAGAATATCAGTATATTATAGACAGGCCCTCCAGAACCATGGACAAAAAAGCCACTATCAGTTTATGGATGTTAATTTACACTAACTGACACCTACATACTGAAAGAAATCAGGATATTAGAAATGGAGAATTTTAGAAGTCTGATTCATTTATGCTGTTGTACGCATAAGGTGGCTAACTTTAAAAGCAGTCTGAATGACTCATTCTAAAATTTTTTTTAAAAGGGACATTTGATTTGATATTCTGCTCTACCGGGTAAGAAGGGAACTGTTGGTGTAGTTGATGTGGTTGACAGTGTAAGGAGGTATAACTCAATCTCAGCTGATCTAGAACTGCTGAACCAGCATCAGTGGACAAGAAACTTATTTGTAAGAGTCAACCATGTGCATTTATTCTGTGTAAATCAAACCATTAAATTATGTTAGAAAAATGATAGCTAGTAAATAGATAGAAGCTCTTTCTTGGTTTAGTAATAATTTGCCAGAGATTTGTCCCTTACAAGGAGTATTCAAAATATGACGAAACTGGGCTAGAATGTGCCATGCTCTGATTTCTGGAAGCAACTGTTTTCTAAATTTTGTATTTTCTACATTTTGTATTGTGTACAATTACTGGGTTCAAAGAGCCCTGAATCCTCTGCTTTCTCCAGTCTGATCTTCCATCATTACTGAGGATTATCACAAAATATGTATGAAATGATCAACATAGATTATTATATGACATGCTAATATGTTAAGTATGTGAAACAAACCAAAAGTATGGTAAGAAAGGGCTAGATAAGGACTGGAAGCGATAGACCAGCATAGTTTCTTGGAAGTGCTAGAAACATACATGAAAGAATGGTTAAAACATTTCAGGAAGGAGCAACAACAGGATTAAATCTAGACAGCTGAGTAGAAACATGGTAAGTGTGGTGGGGAGTAAGAATATCTACTGACTAAAACTGAGCAATAAAACTGATGAATGTTCATATGAAAGCGAGATTAATCAATCCCAGAGCCTTGCATATGACAGCTATTAGAAGAATGGTTCTCTTCTTTCAGTAATGAAAATTGTCACGTATTTACATGTTTATTTAGATTTGTCATATTCTTCCAAATAGCTAATTACATTTAGTCTTCACAACACACCTGTGAAGTAAATATTATCATTATGTTTATTTTGCATCTAGGAGTAATTTGCTCTACTTCACAATGTTAGTAAGTGGTGAAAGCAGATGTACATACCACGTACAAGAACGCCTGGCCAGGGAGGTACGAAGTACCAGCTGAGAAGCAGACAGGCATGGCTTGCCAGATCCGCTAACTTGGCTCAGCACTGTGGCAGCCTGTAGGAAGAGAACCTATTCTGGACATCTCTTATCTCCTCCACATTCACTTTCTACCCTTCACGACTTTGTTTCCGCCTTAGGCTTTCTTGCCTCCTGGCACCTACTATGTTGGCCAATAGGTAGCAACAAAGGAGATGAAAGTGAGGAAGGAGAGTGAGGTTGGGGTACTTATTTCTCAATCTCCTTCTTTCCAGCACTGCTTCAGGCTGGCTATTTTCCAGCTCTCAATATGGACTATAGGACTGTTATTGTTTAGCCTTCATAACTGCTTCCTCCCCTTACCCTTTTAATGGAAGAGAAAGTAAAAAACAAGGTGTACTACAGATCCTTCCATTTTCTCAAAGTATAATTTGTGCCTGTACAATAAGATCTTCTTTATTTACCCCAATTTGATTAGGGTTTTTTTTTTTTTTTCCCGCTGGGACGCCGACTGACACAGAGAATACTTCTACTTTGCACAGAAGGGGCAGTCTCTTAATTGATTTGCCTTGAAGGGACCTCTTCCTAACTTTTACAAATGCACTACGTGTGCCAGCATCTACTGAGGGTAAAACTAAAATTTAAACCTGTGTCTTCCCATCAGTAAAACAAATGAACTTGGTAATTTAATTTCTAGTACCACCTCTCCCACTGACCAGCTAAGTGGGGTTAGACATTCCATCTGACCTATTGTAAAGATCCTTTCCCATTAGGTTAAATTAGAATAATATATTATATGTTTAAGGTTACTTCTTGGTATAATTTTTTGTTTTGGGTTTTTTTTTTGCCTTGCTTTGCTTTGATTTTAAGATTCTACAAAATTTATACTTGGGAACACTTGTCTTTAACATTAAATAATCACAAGATCATGAACAAGCTTAAGTTTACTGAAATTAAACTTATATGGAATCAGAAACATAAAATATTTTACTTCAAATGTTTCTAGAATCTGTTTAATATATATTTATAATTATTTTTATATGTGGTCTATTCTCCAAACACTTAAATGTTTTAAAATATAAGTAATATGAGGGCTTCTTTTGGTTCTTAAAGCCACTTCCTGCATTTATACAAATATGAATATGACATTGAACGTCGTGTGAGTATCCCCAAAGTATGTCTGTCTTCTAAATAATCAAACTTTGTGAAAATTGTCATATTAATATCTCAAGATAATTATGAAAGTTGATTTTAAATCATATATTTAAAACAAAATGCAAGAGAAATCCAGTGCTTCCATTTTCTCAAAGTATAATTTGTGCCTGTACAAAAAATCGATCTGAACCACGAAAGCAATACTTTTCTTGTACATAACATTTTCTTATCTACTGTATTTATATTTTGTAGAAAATGTGTAATAGGTCTATTAAAATGCACAGAAATGAAGCCAAAACATCATGCATGTAATTAATCTACAATCTCTAAGCCAAAAAAATTGAGGATTATTTCCTTAATAAAGGAAAATGAAGAAGCATATCATTGATTTTTTGAGTGGAAAATTCATTTTAATCTAATGCCAAAAGTGTCAGGTTTATCACAGTATAACATAGCTTGTAGTTTTCATGGTCATCTAAATAAAATGCTTTATAAATTATCAAAATGCTTTCCTCTGCCCAAAAGCCATCACTTCCATCTTCTACTGTTTGAATTTCAAATGGTTCACACTTAACTCAGCCAGACACTGGGCAAGTCAAGTAACTCTGCCATCTGGACCAGGCAAAAAAGTGACAGAAAGAGGTGATATACTGAAATTCAAACCAGAACACCATGCCTATTAAGGCTGCCAATTTGAATATTTCTTCTCCAAAATATCCTCCAGTGAAGAGTTTTCAAATTAAAAAAAGTGTGCTACTAAGGTAAAGTATAGTATAAAGCATAATTTAGTATAACTAAGAAAAAACATAAAAAATAAAACACACGTTTTATGATTACTGGCAAGAGATAAAAAAAAGCATCCTTTCTTTCCATTAGACTATTAATTTTTAAAATGGCTATAAAATAGGATCAAAAGTAGGAAGAGAAAATTACTATATGATAATATGACATTCTAGGTAGTCTGACCAAATATTCCAACTACAACAACTGAAACTTTAAATATATATGTAGAGATAGCTACACATATACATATACATATATAGACAATTAAAAAAGTACATTTATGTTCTGAGTCTTTGATAAAATCAAATATTAATTGAAATGAAAGCCTAGAGAGGAGAAAGGAGCAATGGAGCCAGCTTTCACTGTTGAACATTTGGTGATTATATTAAGCTTTT
The DNA here is from genome assembly GCF_949774975.1 of Lagenorhynchus albirostris. NCBI lineage: Eukaryota > Metazoa > Chordata > Mammalia > Artiodactyla > Delphinidae > Lagenorhynchus > Lagenorhynchus albirostris. The sequence goes on along the minus strand of NC_083098.1, from coordinate 136,935,606 downwards.
TCTTTTTTACCATAAAACTTATCTTCAAGAATTACCACAAAAAACATTTCCAAGAAAATTGAGTCCACAGCCAAAAATATCACAATTAACACTCAGTACCATGAATGTGGGCCATGATAAACAACTGGAAGAAAATATTAAAACAGCAAAAATATGCATTTACAAAATTAAGTACATTTAGTAATAACAAGAAATGAGAGGCAAATGAGATAAAAGCAAGACTGACTCCAGTAAAGGTACCTAATCTGATTGAAAAATAATTAAACATAAAGAGACATATATAACAAAAATTAAAGACTCAATGGATATGTTAGTAGACACAATACAGAACTGAAGAACCACTCCTGAATATATATTTGAAGTCATTTTTCACAACGGAGCTTAAAAGGTAAAGAGACTAAGAACAAAACTTATGGTTAAGATACTTGGAGTTTAGAAGGATAAAATCTAAAATGCTTGAATCAGAATTTCAGGAAAGAAGAGATGGAATGGACATAAAGCTATATGAAAAGCAAATGACCAAAAAATTTCAAAACTGGTAAGAGGAAAAAATTCACAGACACTTATAAAACCTCAAATGAGATAAATGACAGACATTTACTCCTAGGCACACACCAAAGTGAACCTGTAGTGCACCAAGACCAAAAGGAATCTCTTAAAAATGGACAAAAAGAAGGCAAAGATTGTCCTCAAAACATTTGCAATTAGACTTACAGGGGACTTTGTTTAATCCACTTGAAAATAACTTTTGTGAAAGTGAAAAGTAGATGCTTAGGAGAACAAAATATGAGATTTTGCCACAAATAGATCCTCTTCATATGAAATTCTATTGGGTGTACTTCTGTCCCAATGAAAATGATGCTAGAAGGATATCTATGGTACCATCAGGAACAAAAAGCAAAAAACCTGATATACGTGTCAGAAATTAAAACAAACATTGCCTGTATATGCCAATATTAAATATTTATTGTGGAAATGAATAATAATGGTGATGATTTGGGAAAATCTGGGAAATGTTTGATCAAGTTTAAAGTATTCTAAATACTATTTGTAAGAAGACTAATGATACTAATTGACTTAAATGAATATTAAAATTGCTGAGGAAAAACTAGAGATAAATGAAATGTCTAATTTTAATTGAATGGAGGGGAAAATTAAATTAGAACATTCACAAAAACAGAAAAAGGGTAAAAAATGTAGAAAACTTGGGAAATTTTTGACAACCTATAATATTAAAATAAATGAATAAAATAAATCATTGCAATAAATATAAATGGACAAAGTGATTAAGAAACACAAAGTTTATCAGAATAGGCCCCTCACAACATATCTACCTGTGCTGCTCAAGAGACTTTTCTAAAATGTAGCAAAGAGAAAGGTGGAAAGTAAAATGATGAACAAAGAGAGAATTCACTAATACTCATCAAAACAAAGTGTAATAGTAATAGTTAATGTTTAATTTGTAAAACATGTCAATTACTTTGAAAATATCAAGCAAATAAATTAATTTCTAAATAAATCAACTTGAAAAGCTCACTGAAAATACCTTAAAAATCAGATTCACTTTATAACAAAATATATTGGCTAAGTAAAGTCTTCAATAAAAGGAAACACCAAGCTTAGGTTATTTTTTTTAACCAACATGTTCTAAGGAACAACTAGTCCCATTTTCCATATTCAGAAAATATGTACTCTATTCCTACTGTAGAATATATAAAATAGGAAACATTCTCCAACTATTTTATTGGATTAAGACATCCTATATACTAAAGCCTACAAGGATGAAATGATTACAGGTGACCTCACAGGAAACAAACATTGCTGTATGGAAACTTGATTTATGACAGAAATGGTGCTGTCAGTCATGGAAGAAAGAAAGAACTACAGTATACATGCTGAGATAATTAGCCATCCATATGTCAAAAAGTGGAACTGGACTCCTACTTCACAACAAAAACAAAGATCTTATGAATTATAAATTTGAATATGAAAAAGTATAAAACTTGTAGAACTTGTAAAACTTATATTGAAACAAGAATATTTATTTATGACACTAAACCATAACAAGTGGAAACACAAGCCATGTATTTGAAGAGAACATTTGAAACGGATGTAATTTATACATTCAGAATACATAAATACTACCTACAAATCATTAAGAAAATGAGATAATCCAATAATATGGGCAAAAGCAGAATTTCCAGAGAACAAAACCATATAAGCCATTAAATATCTGAAGAAGTTAACCTGATAAATAGTAGGTAGAATTCAAATTGAACTTACAATAAGATATCATTTCTTATCAACCAGGTTAGCAAAAAAAAATTAAGTCTGAAATATCCAGTGTTAGTAATGATATGAGGAACTGGAATAATTTTATACTTCTGGTGGGAGCTCACATTGATACAACTGCTTTAGAAAGAAACATGACATCTTCTAAGAGGAACAAAGATATACATACCCATGATGCAGCAATTCTATTCTTAGCTGTACACCCTGGAGAATCCCTTGCACACACACACCAGGAAACATATAGAAGAATGGTGATGACAGAATTTTCGTATTAAAAAAAGGCTGTAAATAATCCTATGTTTGATACACATGCTAGTGTTATACAGTGGCATATTATCCAATCATTAAGAATATATGATCATTATTTACAGTAAACATAGATGAATTTCAGGAATACAGTGGTAAATCAAATAAGCAAGTTGCAGAAGAATCCACAGATTGTAATTTCATTAACACAGAGTTTAAAAACATCAAGGCTCAGAAACATCTTCGTTCAGGGACACTGACACATATTAGGAAAACTAAAGGAATCTAGGGAAAGGCAAACATAACGTTCAGGGTAGTGGTTTCCTCTGATGGGAAAGACAGGGTTGGCACCACGTAGGGGGCCACAGCGGTCTCCAAAAGCAATATTGATTTTTATTGTAAATTATATGCTAGATATATCAGTGTTTCTTCTAAAACTCACATATATTTATACATGTTTTTATCATATTTGATGTTTAACAAGCTGACAAGTATAACGGTTAACCAACTCAATACGGAAAGTAAGCATTATGAATTAGGGTGAATCAGTCATGTTAGAGTCAGACATGAGAATTAAGTAAAGGTAGAGGAAACAGTGTTGTTCAATCCAAGCAACACTGAATTTCACTAAGTGAAAATCATCTGAGGATAGTAAAACTAATAATTAAGAGTTATTAACCTCTAGGATTTACAATTTAAAGAGGAAGAGAACTATTCTGATACTAATTAAAGTGTTGATTTTATTTATTTATTTTATTAAAAATATTTTTTTCATGGAAAGACATTTTATTTTAAATATAGCAGCATGTACATGTCAATCCCAAACTCCCAGTCTATCCCTCCCCCCCACCCTTTTCCCCGGTTACCATAAGTTAGTTCTCTAAGTCTGTGAATCTGTTTCTGTTTTGTAAATAATTTCATTTGCATCATTTTTTTTAGATCCCGCATATAAGTGATATCATATGATATTTGTCTTTCTCTGTCTGACTTACTTCACTTAGTATAATGATCTCCAGGTCCACCCATGTTTGCTGCAAATGGCATTATTTCATTCTTTTTAATGGCTGAGTAATATTCCATTGTATATATGTACCATATCTTCTTTATCCATTCATCTGTCAATGGACTTTTAGGTTGCTTCCAAAAAAAAATAAAGAGTGTTGATATCAGGTTTGGAATATTAATTCTGGTCAGGATATCTAACTACTTCAAGGCAAGGAGAAAAATGGAACTTGTGTTTATAAGAATCTAGAGGACCTGAACAAACTTAAAAGTTGCTTCTGTGAAGGTTTATAGAAGGGAAGTTAAGGCAATGGTTCATTGATACACAGTTTGTCTTTTACAGCCTGTGTTCATTGAAATGTAGAAAGAAGCATAAAAACAAGTAAACTTTGTATGTGTGTATGCTGAGGTCAAATAACAAAGGTTTATAAGAGTTTTCTTGTAATGACATTGTCTCTCCGTGTGAAGTACACTAGAAAAGAACAATTGTAAACGATGATATGAAGCAGAAACAGGGAAAGAGTAGAGTCTGGTCTAGAGGGGGATGAATCTCATTTATTATAGTCTAGGGCCTAATGAAACCTCACAGTTGAAATCACACATTTAAATGATATATTAACCTAACGTCTCATGCATTGTTCCAGTAAGTGTAGCTTACATAAGTACCAATTCAATCTAGCACCTAGAATAAAATGGCCAGAACCTTGAATATCTACATGTAAGTAGTGTATTAGTTTCCTAGGACTGCCATAAAGTATCACAAAAAGAGTGGCTTAAGACAATAGAAATTTACTTTCTCACAGCTTTGGAAGGCAGAAGTCTGAAATCAGTGTCAGCAGTGTTGGTTCCTTCTAATGACTCTGAGGGAAAATCTGTTCCATGCCTCTCTCTTAGTGTCTTGTGATGGCAGAAAATCCTTGGCATTCTTTGGCTTACAGAATCTCAACCTCTGTCTTTATATGGAATTCACCCCATATTTCTGTGTCTTCACATGGCTGTCTTCTTATAAGGATGTCAGTTATATTGGATTAGGACTCACCCTAATGACCTCATCTTAACTTGACTAAATCTGCAAAGAATCTGTTTACAAATAGGTCACATTCTCAGGTAGTGGGGCTCATGACTTCAACATATCTTTGGCTGAAGAAACTTTTTATTCATATAAAATTTTGTTTTCCTAGAAATAAGTTCCACTTCTCCATTATTTATACTTAAGAAGTGTACCTTTTCTTATTCCTGAAATAGAAAAACATAAAACACAATATTACTTTATATGCAACCAGAAAAAATGATAATAATTTATGGGAGAAATTATTTTATTTTAGGACACTTTTACACACTTTAAAATAGGATATATACTGCAATTAGTTGAATTACATTAATAATATTTTCCTATAGGTAACTTAAACCTGGAAAGCAGTTAACAAAATGAAAAATTGTTTTTGTTTAATTTGTCTTCACAAATAGTATTTGTTAAGTAGTTTATTATGTTATTTCTGTGAAAATGCACAGTAGAAGATCTTTTTAAGATTTCATTAGTGTACAATCCCAAATTGAAAATTTGGGATATAAATTATTAGTTGTGTAAACATTAAAAATACTTTCATCATCATTTCATATTTTACTTACACAAAATAACTGCAAACAGTATACTTCTGTTTTTCTATTAGATTTCTTCATGCTAACTTTAACAAAGAAACTAAACTTCAACTAAGAGAATACCTAGATAACTGATGGGCAGCTCAAAATAACTGTATCAAATGAGTACTCCTTACAGACTTAAGTAGTCCTTATAGTACAAATTGATTTGTTATTCAGTAAGAGCATTACAATAAAATAGGTAAAAAGGAAGAATACCCATTATTTATTTTAAGCACTTAGTTACTTTCTAAAGGTCATATCAATAGAGAGTGCTACATTATTGTAATATTTTTCAGATTTGGCATTTATGCTCTAAAAATTGACCCAATCTTAGGAGTACTCTTTCATTTTCTTAGCACTGTAGTAAATTGTTAAAATGGAACTTTAAACACTCAACTATGATCAGATATACATAGTTCCAAAATATAGATCAGACATAAAAATTAGGAAAGACTTCACCAGACGCTGGCATAAACAAAATCAGATTATAATCCAGTCAAATATAAATGTAATAAAAGTAAATTCATAAATTATAAGAATAACTCAATATATACAACACACAATTCAAGAAACATGCATCTTTTTTGAGTAAAGTTTATTTTTGTTACCTATGCTCTATACTTATAGAGCTGGTCATTTCTTTTTCTTTAAAACTGTGTCAAAATCAGGGTTAATTTGTGACCACACATTTTTTATAGGAAAGACACAATGAAGATGAAGACAGAAATTTTTTTTCTTTTATTAAAGTTAAAATGTGAAATCCCCAAAGTGCAAAATTTATTCTCATTAGTTAATTATATAAATATTAACTGTTGAAAACGACTTAAACCAGTAGTCTATTATAATAACTTAGGTGTGTCTTACCTCTTGATAGTCAAGATATTTATTTTTAAATTTATTTGTTTTTTAGGGGAAAGCTTAGAATATCTTATGGGTAGGTACAGTCTATTCATAATAATTGTTCAAATTGCGAAATATCTGGATTGCGCAGCTGGAAGGCAATGTAGGCTCAGGAGTCCATGTAAAATGTTTAGCAATACTTTTCTTGACTGATTTATCATTAACACACAATAAAAACTACTAAAAATAAGACTCTTGTAGAAGGACTGAATAACTGAATTTTGCATCAGTTTGTAAAGAACCCATGTGTGTGCTGGGCTAAGTGGAATCCAGTCTTGGCATCATAGTCTGCAAGCTTTAACAACAATTAATTTCTGGTGAACCTCGAATGCACGCTCCCTCCAAATCACTCTTGCTGCCAGTTGAGTGCATTTATTTTCTCCTTTGGATTTCCACAGTAGCATTGGCTCCTGCTTTATATTCTTATTGTATCTCTTAATGGCAACATAATTTGCTAGATAGAATGCAGACTCCTGCAGAAATGACTCCTTTATGTTAAGTAGAAAAAGGAGTGGTGGCCAGAGTGGCAAGTATTTAAGTAGCAAGAACAAGGTTAATGATGGAGAGAGAGAGAAAGAGAGAGGCTTTTCAAAGAAAAACTTGGAAGAGGGTGCAAGGAATTGTCTCACTGAAAAATGAAAAATATAGCTACCAATTATTTGTACTATACCATTTCATGCTAATATAGGAGTGGGTGTGTGTACATATGGACAATATGTTCACTTGCATTTTCTTATCCATGTTCTTTTAAAATGATTGTTTAATAGAATGCAGTCATATATCCTGCAAAGCTTCTAAAATCGATTTGCAATGCAAGGTTTAGATAACAATATTAACATGACTAAATGTTTTATTTTTAAAATCTTTACATGAATAAATATTATTCAAATGCCAAAGCAAATATACAGAGGGCAGCAACAACTGATCAAACCCCTTTAACCAAGAGAAGATTTGTTTATTGCTTTTTGGTTTTAATATAGTGACTTACAGAATCTGGTCAGTTATCAATAAGCTATGTTCGAAATTCATGGAACTCTTTGCTAACATCTTAGATTTTAAACTAAACTCTATATTGTCAAAACAAGTTCTTAATTTTCATGGGGAAGAGTATCCACATATTTACTATGTACACAGAATATGTAATTGAATCAGTGAATATTTTACTACTCAAGGACTGTATTAGCATTTCATAGGCATAAACTTATTGAATTTTTATTTAAATTATGTATGATGAATTTTACCAAGGTCTGCATTTGAACATATAATATTCTAATTTATCGGTAACCTTTTATATAAAAATTAATTTTGAGAGTATTCCTATATACTTTTAAGAAAAGCTTGATGAAAGGAATCAAAGAAACTCCAAAGGGAGAGAGCATAGTGCAATAGTATATATTCTTTTTGCTTGTTCACACAGCAATATACAATCACTGCTTAAGTTATACTATTACTTTGAAACAAAACGACAAAATGCTGCCCCAATTGAATTTGCATCTGGTGTTGATTATGTCATTATTAACTTAAATGACATTGAATAAAAGGCTTAGCAAGTGATGTTCATGGTAGTCTGTTAATATCCTAAGTATTCACAAAATTATATATAATGTCGTAGTAATTTAAAGAAGAGAATTGACAAATTATTTACCCTGTATTTTCTAGGTCTCAAACTGATAGTCTAAAATCTATGATTTTAGAATGGAAATAACAATGAATCGAATATATATCCTTCATTGCAAATGGATCGAGAATCACTTAACCTTAATATTTCTAAGAATTAGCAAGAGGAACAAAAACTGGCACTCAGAGCTGCCCCAGGGATGTGAAATAGCTTACGAACACTGGACTGGATTCATAGCACATACTTCTTAGAGCTGCTTTTTAAAGTCTTTACGTATTGATGCTGGAAGGCAGGACTCCACACTAAAAGCTGTCTCCATTAAACGAAATGATCTTTTGATCTTTTCTTCAGAAATGATAATCTACCTCAGAAACAGAAAACCCACTCCTTGCTCTGCCTGAAAGGACTTTTTATGCTTATTTTTCACTAAAAGTCCTTCCAGACAGTAAGTGCTTATCTTTGTATTTTTTCCTTTCTCAACTTGTTTAAAATGTTTTAACATGGGGAATTATTTGCATATTTTTCAATTATGTTTAGAATGATAATTAGCTAATGAGAAAGCAATGATTTTAATATTGCTTTGGGTGTATTTCTTTGAGTTTTTTTTTCTTTTTTAAACTTTTAAATTATTTCCTGGGAAATGCCTTCTTTGTTATAGTGTCTTTTCACATAAGCTTCCCCAGTGTTGCCCAGTATAAAACACCCTGTAGCTCTCTCTCCTTCTCTTAATCCAGGCTAGAAAGCCAGCAATTCTTTCACAGAAAAATGTGAGTATTTGATCACAGAGTTATGCTATTATGAATTATATTAACATATTTAGTAAGTTAAAGGGATTGACATGTTCCCTTTACCCCTTTTCCTGTTATGTTAATTTGAGCTTCTCTCAGCTAAATCTTATAATTAATATCAGCATTGGAGTGCTTGTTGTCTGAAAATAAGTTGAAATGTGTTTTACAGAATCCTTTACTCCCAGATACCGTTGGAACAACCATACCCAAGAAAAGTCTATTTTAGGGTGAGATTAAGGCACTTCCTCTGTTATACCAATCCTTGTAAATGCTTCCAGACCCAGATATTTTTGTTCAGCTTTATTAAGATGCAATTGACATATAACATTTTATAATTTAAGGTGTACAACATAATGATTTGATATATGTATTATTGCAAAATGATTACCACAATGTTTAGTTAATATCCATCACCTAACATAGTGAACGATTTTTTTCTTGTGATGAGAACGCTTAAGATCTGCTCTCATAGCACCTTTCAAGTATATAATACAGTATCATGAACTAGAGTCACATGCTGTATATTACATCCCCTGAACTTATTTATCTTTTGACTGGACTTTTGTATCCTTTAACCACTTTCATCCATTTCTCCCAGCTTCCCAGTGCTCTGGCTCTGGCAACCACCAATCTGTTCTCTGTTTCTGACTTTATGTGTTTAGATTCCACGTATAAGTGGGCTCATACAGTGTTTGCCTTTCTCTGTCTGACTTACTTCACTTGGCACTTCAAGATTCATCCATACTGCTGCAAATAGCAAGACTTCCTTCTTTTATACGGCTGAGTATTATCAGACCAAACGATTACAATATAATATAAGACACTTCTCTTTATTTATTATGATGCTACACTTCAAAATTTTATTTATTTATTATTATTTTTATTATTATTTTATTTATTATTATTAATTTTATTATTATTTTATTTATTATTATTAATATAAGACACTTCTTTTATTTATTATGATGCTACACTTCAAAAATTACATGAATTTGCTAGATAGTAATATGGTTTAATAACTTTACGAGTTATAGCGAATCATAATAAAATACATTTCAAAGCAATACGTTGCAGACAACAGTAAGGTTGTCTGCAATGTGGACTCTTTTGTTACGTGGGCTTCTCACTGTTGTGGCCTCTGCCGTTGCGGAGCACAGGCTCTGGACGCACAGGCTCTGCGGCCATGGCTCACGGGCGCAGCCGCTCTGGGGCATGTGGGATCCTCCCGGACTGGGGCATGAACCCGTGTCCCCTACGTCGGCAGGGGGACTCTCAACCACTGAGCCACCAGGGAAGCCCATCGTGGACTCTTTTGATTTACAACTTAAGAGTTTTTAATAATCCAGAGCAAGAAAATAAGACTGTGACTAATTTTAGACTGTTTATTGAAAGCTGAAGATGAAAATAAGTCTTTACAATCAAGCAAGAATATATCGATTAAGAAAAACTTCAGAAAATTGTCAGATTTCTCAAGTGTTCCTCTCCAATGTGTGTTAGGTGAATACTTATCCGTGTATGCATTTTAACATGGGTTGTTTTGGAAGGACAAAATTGATTATATTTTCTGATTCCATTTTGTAGGTATAATTTTTAAGTATACCTAACTTTAGATACGACTTGAGTAACTGAAGTAAAGTAACATAGTGGAATAGATTGAGAAATTTAACATATGTTCAGATCCCGTTTTAGAAGCAGACTATAGTTTGAATATTGACAATGGCTGTGATCAAATCAGTTTGAAAGAATCTAGGTTTATTGAAACTATTTATTGAAAATAGCTATAAAAGCAATTTGCAGAAACATGATTATAATCTTTGATACACTTGTTATTTGTCAATAGCTATTTCAATACCTCAGTGAAAAAGTAATTTTGTTGGCATCATCAGTGTCTTAATTAAATCTTCATGCCTACACAATGCAACGTAAGGAACAATTTTACCTTTCTTATGGAACAATTGAATTTAGGATCAGGTTCCTAAATTCATGTTTACTTAAATATAAAGACACATTTTTTCCATCAATATTTTTGACGGGTTTGGATTGAATTCAGACCCACAAAATTTTCTGCAGATGTAAGGTTTCCAAAGCTATTGCTTTAGTGAATTTGCACAGTATATTATAAATGTGTTTTTCCCTCCGATTTCTCTTTGTTTTGCCCTATCTAACAGACATTCTCTGCACATAAATGTGTTTCTTCTGAGTCCAGCTATTATCAGACCTATCCTCTATGAACTTGCTTTTGCTGTTATCAACGACTATGACTGAGTATTTTGTGCTTAAAGCTAAAGATTTATAAGAAGCTTTTATTCAGCTATGTATTTAAATACTCAAAATATCCTCTCTACCACGCTTTTTATACTTTCCATGATGCAACCATTTTGGCTTTCTCTGAATACTTAGAACAAGATGTATAAATGAACACTGTAATTGAATTTATTCCCAATAAAATTATTTACCTGTAGGATTCTGGAAAAATACAAAAAGAAAAACTGCATTATGATCACAATTTTATTTAAATTTAGTAATTATTTCAATTTAAGCCCACCCAATAATGAGATTAATGAATTAGCAAATTGCAGGTATCAATACTTTTTAATTATCATAAGGTAGAAAGTATGCAGTTGTCTTCAAAAACATAAACTGCAGGGTTTAATAGATGTATTTTTAAATATCTGCACTGCCATTCATTGTTTATGATTTCTGGCAAATTATGTACTGTATCCAAATTTAACCTTATCTAGCTTTAATATTATAATAATTGCCTAAAATATTGTTCTGAGGATTAAACTTATTCTCAGAGTGCTTGAAATGTAATAAACTTTTTTATTAAATGCAAGTTTACCATTGAAGATAATCCATACAAAATATGAAGAAGAGTTTAAGACATTTAAACATTTTGCCCTATATTTGTTTTTGCTATACCATTTATACTTTTGTATTATGTTTATCATACATAAATATAATCATATTTTCTTGATGTCCATATTTGTGGGCATCTTGTATCATGTCAAATGATAAATCAAAATTTGAGAAAATAGAGATAATGAGGTAAATGTTCTGAGAAAATTATAAAATCAAAAAAGTAAATAAAAATAAAAAAGATTCTAATCAAATCTTCTAACTCTCCATAAAATTGAGAAAATATCTTCAATAATCCTCACATGGTTTGGGAAAATGGTCAATGAGATAACTGTGCAGGTATATTTTAACTCATTAAACTAAAGTTGTTAGAATAACCACAAGATTTCTTTTACTAATTTTTATGGAAGCTTAAAAATTTAGTATAAATTAAAACTTTGCCAGTGTATATTCTAAATGGAAATTTCATAGAAACATTGTAATGTTTTGGACCATCAATGATATTTCTCATAGTTAGAAACAGAAAACATTTCTCTAACTCTATCAAAGTTATAAATGTAATTTATACTTATTTTGCTTGTTTTTTTTTAAGTAAATGAATAACAAATAGTTCAGATTAATTGGTAACCCTCAATTTAAATCAGTTGATTATATGATTTAGGAATGATATAATAAACAATTATTTTCTGACTTACCATGATGAAACAAGTGGATAATCTTTACACAGGTCTATATCACTCTCTTAACCAAATGCAATAAATATACTATGTTTAAAGAAACAGAGGGGAAAAGAAACTATTTTAATTCATTTAGAGGGAGAACACAATATGATAATTTCTTCATTCTTTCAAAAAATGTTTAATTAGTTCCTAGTAATTTCTGGCAATACAGTAATGAATCAAAAAGAAATTAGGCCTTGCCTTCAATGAGTTTTATTCTAATAATAGAAACAGACATCAACAAAATAATATTACAAGTAAGTGTAAGGATTTAATAAATTTTGTTGATGTATTTTAAGCAATGGAGTGGGAACTCCATTTTTACTTAGTAGTGGAATCTATGATTTTGTTTAGATGAAAGGTCATCCCAGATGTAGTGAAAATATATTTTAATTGAGCAATATTAGATGTGAGTTGACCAAATTTGAATCCACTACGGGAGACAGGTATAGGATAAAATCAATAGGACCAAACTGTGAGTTAAATATATGCATTTAAGGAAAGAAAGGTGTCAATGATGACTTCTGAGGTACTGGTTTATTTAACTGGATGGATGATGATAGCATTTACCAAATCATAAAGTTTGAATTCTTTGAGTTTTAGGTTTCTCTGAGTCTAGAAATCATAGAGATGTCCTAATTGAATATATAAACTGTGAGTCTTGTGAGCAATTGAATCCATGAGCCTGGGTAGAATGACCATATGGTAGAGACCATAGCGTGAGACGATATGGTAGAGACCACAGCGTGATAGAGATGCCCACGGCCAGACCAAATGCTGAGTCACAGTGACTACTAGTGGCCAGCTGATGAAAATATGCTCACCAAATAAGTATCAGCAATATGGCACAGAGAGGTAGGAGGAAAGCCAGGAAAACGTGTTCAGAAACCAGAGGAAGAAAACATTTTAAGAAGCAGGGAGTGATTTCAAGTGTGGCTAAGTAGTCAGATGATGTGAGCACTGAAAACACATCTGCTGGGTATTCTGGAGACTATTGTAACCATAATGAGAACTGGGTTAACGGGCACGTCTGAACGACAGACCGGAACGATATGGGGAGAAAATAGAAATCGAGAAAATGAAGACATATCTTCCCCAAATTTTACTTATGAAGGGAGAGAAAGAAATAAGTAACTAATGCACCAGCGTTGAGTTTTAACTTTTAAAGTTTTTTGGTTAAAACTTGGATATGTTAAAACCTATAGAATGGATTCAATTTATAGGGAGAGGTTGACCAGAAAAGAGAAAAAGAGAAAGGGAGGGATTGGGAGGAAGGGAAGGAGACAGGGAAAGAGGAAAAGCAACAGACACAGAGCTAGAGAGTGAAACAGTATAAAATTCATAAGAAGGCAGGAGGTATTGAATCCAACAGGTAGATAGAAAATTCATTCTTAGGAGCTGGTGTTAGTAACATCTGTCGAAATCCAGATATTACAGTATCATGGAATCACTGCAAATATTAGCAAAGGCTTTTCTCAAATAATTATGTGGCAACACAATTACAATAAAATTGGTTTAGAAGTTTTGGAGAACTTATCTGTGAACTGACATCATTGTTGACCTTTAATGCATCATTAATACTTGTAAGATATGACAGCAGGTTTTATCTATAGATATAATTCTCCTCTAAATTTACAATACAGGGCCCTGTATCCTTCAGTCTGTCATTCTAATAATATTTCTTACTGCTGGAGTAGAAAGTGGACTCTGTCAAACTATATATTCTGTAGCAAACTCTTGAGTAAAATCATCCAAAACTTGCCAAGAGAGCTTAGGTAGAAATCCAGCCCCGTTATGGCATGTAGCTTCATTCCATTTTGTTTTGTCATTGAAAAATATATGTATTGAGCTACGATTGTATGTAAATCATTGCTTTAGCATTATAAATGCACATCTGGACAAAATCAACACAGACTGAAGATTACATTCTAACAGGTAAAATAGACATAAAAGGAACGATGACAAGATTCCTTATTTAATTGATTATAACCCTAGAAAGGAGAAGTACAAATGCTATGAGTAGACTACCAGGTTGCCCTGCTGTAGGATGGAGCTGCAGGAAGGCTTCCTGGTCGATGTTGTTAAACTACAATTGAGGTGGCATTTCAGTAACAGGAAATACATTCTGTCTGTGTTCTGGGGCCAGGAAGGAATAAAGCACATTAACAGGGGGAATGGGTGGATTTTATTTATATATGAGGAGATAGTGTTTCTGCATTCAGAAACAGCATTTCTTATTTGTTATACTATGCTGATGTCGCACAGCTAGATGGTAGAATGTAGTATATATTCAACATCTGTTGAGTTCCCACTACATAATCAACTTTATACAATCCATGATTCTTCCCACCGTAGGAAATTTTATGAGAACCAGAAAATATTGTCCCATTCTGGAAGCTGGTAATTCTAAAGAGTCACTTGGCCAGGCTTGTTGATACAGACTGTTCAACATGCATAACCACTCTCAACTTTGAACCAAGACCTAATCCGGCAAAACTGCAGGAATTATGGGAAGTCCTCCCTCAAGAAGGTTCATTGGCAGCAAATGGAGGGACATTAGAAGAGCACTGACAGCAGAGATAAACATGCCATCTAAGAGCCAGTGCCTGGAAGTAAGATTTGGGATTCGGTGCTCAGAAAAGTAAGAGCCAGCTTCTCAATGGATGAGTTGTATGGGCATGATTTTGCTGATCATGTTTATTCTTTTATTATTATTTCTTTCTTTCTTTGGCCACACAGCATGTGGGATCTTAGTTCCCCGACCAGGGATCGAACCCGTACCCACTGCATAGGAAGCACAGAGTCTTAACCACTGGACCACCAGGGAAGTCCCTTGGTGGTAGTATTGAATGTGGCAGGATTTGTGTAGCTCTGACTGGTTAAATTCTTCCCTTTTGAAGATTTTCTGAGTTTGATTCTCCAGGCTTTTTCGCTAATTTAGTTATCTAATTAGTTATCCAAACTTTTATCTAATCCCTTTTCTGCTTCAGTAGGCCATGATAGGTTTCTATTATTCGGGACTAAAAGATTAATCTGGGAATCACTACCAGGAAAGGAAAATAGAGGGGCTATGAGAAAGTGGTGGGGAAGTTTGGGAGTGGTTATCTGGCTTAGTTGAGGCTACGTGGAAAATCCACTTACTGCTAAGGAATCTGTCAGCCATGACGTGAAGTGGAAAATGATTAATTCCTTTTTCACCTATTGTCACCTGGAATGAAGCTCTCGTTGAGAATTAAGCTTTAAATATTAGAATGGCTGATACCCTAAAGAACAAGCAAAACACAGTAACTTGAGTTGGATTAGCTATTGTTAATAGTACTGTACATCATTAAAGAATAGAAGAGGAAATGAATATCCTTAAAGGCATTTTGTCCTAATAGTCAAGATATAGCCTGGAAACTGACAGACTTTCCTCTTCATTGTTACAAAAAGAGTGGGGCCCTGAAAACTAACAGAGAGGGTACAAGGACTCGAAATTAAACAAAACAAAACAAAACAAACCACCAACGCCCACTGAACCTCCTTTGTCCCTTTTATTAAGAGGAAGTTCTTTTCTTGCTTGAAGAGTATGTAACTTGGGCCAAAAGCTAACTTGGAAAGGAAGCAGTGCTAATAGATAATCCTTACTGAGGATGGGTTGTCTTGTAAGGTGAACCTAGCTCTCCTCCTTCACTAATAACTGTTTCTCTCTATATCTATACCTACTAATGTGAGCTGTCCCCCAGCCTGTGTATGTGGGGAGGATGGTGATGAGAAATGATTCGAAAATGAAACCAGGAAGGAGAAGACTGCTCAAAAAATATTAACAGTTAACTAACGTACAGTCATAAAAAAAATCTTGCCTGGGCTTCCCTGGTGGCGCAGTGGTTGAGAGTCCGCCTGCCGATGCAGGGCACACGGGTTCGTGCCCCGGTCTGGGAAGATCCCACATGCCGCGGAGTGGCTGGGCCCGTGAGCCATGGCCACTGAGCCTGCGCATCCCGGAGCCTGTGCTCGGCAACGGGAGAGGCCACAGCAGTGAGAGGCCTGCGTACCGCAAAAAAAAAAAAAAAAAAAAAAAATCTTGGTACTAAGGAAATGAATGAATTCTGAGAGGTGGGAGGAAAGCATATACTTTTAGAAATGCCTAAGTCTTCAGTCCTTGGTGGACTAAGTTATATGATGCTCTGAGGTCATAAGTTGCTTATTGAATGTGAGAAGGAATAACCCAGAAAGTTCAGAAAAGAAGTTGGGGTTATTTTTGCTTTTTGGTTTTTTGGATTCTACATATTTATTATTGCTCATCATATTATCTATTACTTTCTTTTTTTAACATCTTTATTGGAGTATAATTGCTTTACATTGTTGTGTTAGTTTCTGCTGTATAACAAGGTGAATCAGCTATACATATACATATATCCCCATATCCCCTCCCTTTTGCGTCTCCCTCCCACCCTCCCTATCCCACCCCCCCTTTTTTTTTTCCCCTTTGAGGAATATTTATCATGTACAACTTGTCCAACTAGCTCTTAAGTGCTGAGAAATATATCCAAAGATCTCTTGAGGTCAATTTGCTAAATATTAAATTTGCTGAAGCCAGTGAGACACCTAACCAATTCAGAATATATTAGTTTCCTTCAGCTATCAATTTTCATTTATTAGTTGAATAGCACTGGGTTGTCAACATGTGTACGTGGCCACTAGCGGTACAAAAATGAAGCAACCAAGAAACAAGAAGTAAAACATTCTGAAGATTGGGGACCTGGTAATGGGGCCTAGGAAATACCTCTTCCTGTGCCACTGAGCTTTGACATGGAATGCCAAGGAAGTAAAGAATTTTATATTCAAACTTAGCTTTCCAGATTGTTATGAGAGCATATTTGTCAAGAAGATAGGTCATATGTCATCTAACTTGACTTGTCACTTCTAACTATTTAGACCTATAGCATATGGACCTTTATTTGTATTCTTGCCATGGGCAAGACAAGTATGTGTCTACCTTTCTTCTGTCAGGGCCACCATCTGTGGGCATTCACCACATTATGATAGCATACACAGCATTACTTCTAAGCAATACATTTATTTTTAAAGTAAAAAGTAAGGTAATGGGCTGATACCCACTGATTTAGTGGTCATACTGTATTCCCCTTTACCTAGAAGTAGAATGAAGAACAATCAGCGTGGTTATATTTCACAAAGTTACAGCGAAAATGTGGAAATAACATATAGTAATGTCATGAAGAATGAGAAATACCATAAACTAGCAGCAAATTATGGGCGCTATTTTTCCCACAGACAAAATATAGGGTACCTTAAAACAAGTTGAAATTCCTAACCCATTAGGAGAGAAAGACTGACAGAAAGATAGACAAATGCTAGCTAGCTAGTTAGCTCCTAGATAACCTTGAAAGAAATTTAATTGGCTATTAGTCATTTTAATGTACAAATATTATTTAAGTCCCAATTAAAAATTAAACTCAGATAAACAAACAAAACCACAAATAACAACAATGACACACACACAAAATTGGAAAATTTAATGCCATTTGGTTATTTGAAGATATGGAGCTATGATAAAACTTTAACCATGGAAAGAATCCTTATATCTTATAGAAATTATATATTTATGGATGCCTTTCTCTGGAAACACAACCATCATTCCATTTAACATTACACGAGGCTGCCTACTAGAAAGTTCAGGCTCCTCATTCTAGTAGGTTAACAGGTAGATAATGAGGTTACTAGTTTGGTAAGGGATGATTTCACACACATAAAATTAGAATTTCTTTCTATTTTGTTTATCTTCTGCTTTAGATAGGTCACTTAGTGAAAGTATTTCCTTGCTAAGAATGAGGATGTCTTATCTGTTAAAGTCTATGGTGTGAGGATGGGAAGTTCAAAATGTTCAAGTCAGTCATTCACAGTGATGGAGAGGGGAAAAAAACATCCCACTTCTATCCTCTGACTTTTAAAATTCATGTATTCCAAGAGGACAGTGTGTTGCAATCATTCAAGTCAGTATCCCCGTCTGTCATTGTAACTAAACCTTCCAAATATTATTCCACACTTTTTAAAAAAATCTGATGATGGGTTATATGGTAAGACTCAAGAATTGCATAGTCAGGAGCTCATTAACTGCAATTCTTTGGGCTCTAAAAATAGTGCTTCAATATGTGGTAATATTGTGTGGGGTAACATCTCAATAGAAGAGGCATTCTGTAAGCCCTTGGATGTGGAGCTAGCTGAGGCAAACCCATAGTCATTGTATATGTCTATTACAATAAAGACAATTTGCTACCCCCTTTGTGGTGAAAGGGGTCCAATATAACTTACTGCTATTAGGATATGATGCAGTCTTCTCTAGAAATAGTAGTTCTGAGTCAAAATTCTCAGTCAGTCTCTGCTGCTGGCTGCTAGTAACTAGGATTCAGTGAATATCTGTAACTTGGTCTTTCTTAAGTGGATGTCCAAGGGTCATGTTCCCGGATCTTCCCACTTGGATGAATTCCTTCATTTCTGTCCTTTATGCCTATAAGTGGAGTTATTATGCAGTAGCAGTCTTTTTTTTTTTTCTTGGCCTTTATTTTATTTTATTAAATGTTTGAATCACTACATTTTTTAAAAAAATATTGCTGAATGCTTACAATGACAATTTTGCATTTCTCCATATACTTTATCATATATGGATATCATATCTTTTCTAAATTTCTTAAATCTATATTTAAGATACAATTGTAAAATAAGAGTCCCAAGGAAAACAAAAGTTAAACCTCAAAATTATTTTTCATCCATTACTGTTTAAGCTGCTAATTTTTGCCCATGAAAACTCCTTTTTTTTCACTTATTTAAAAAGCCACATACTAGTATCATTTTCATTTAAAAAGTCACTCTTTAATACATAACTTTCAGCATACGGTTATTTGTGAATATAATTTTGCAAAAAGCAGCAGTCTTTTTGAAGCTAGAACCAACATACACTCTTAATGGTCTGAAAACTTGACCTGAATCTTTTTCTTCTCCATCAACAAAGAAATCCCCCTGTTAAGTCCTGGGTACAAGAAGAGGCATCAGCACAATGGAGGTATGTTATGTGGGGTCTGGGCCACCTGCTCATGCAATTTATTCATGACTTCCGGCCTTACTCAAGACCTATCCTGGAGAGATCACTTCCGTTGTAAAATGGATTTTGGCTGCTTCCTCCTGATTTTATGCCTCACAGGTTCTTAAGGCCTCCAGCTCATTACTGGAAGCTAGGTTTGTACAGTCGCATGTTGTTTCATGATCTGATGCGCATTCTCTGAAAGGACCCAGTAGAATATCATACACTGACTTCCAAATAGAAAGTAGTTCCCTCCTGTGACAGGGTGGTATATATTCAAAAAGAACAAGTCTTTTTCATGTTCCTTTTGATTTCTTGCCTTTTATTCCTGGTCAGAGTTATTCTCATGTTGTTAATCCACACTTCCTTGTTGTTTCACTAGCCTGTACAGACTGCCACTGGGAAAGTCACAAACTCTGTGGGTTAATTTGGGACAGCTTTGTGCACTAGAGTTCCTAAGGATCCCGCCTGTGAATGGGTAGGGGTGACACCTAGGAAAACCTGTTGCAGTAGTAGTAAAAAATCATTGCAGCACTATTTACAATAGCTAGATCATGGAAGCAACCTAAATGCCCATCGACAGAAGAATGGATAAAGAAGATGTGGTACATATATACTATGGAATATTACTCAGCCATAAAAAGGAATGATATTGGGTCATTTGTAGAGGCATGGATGGACCTAGAGACTGTCATACAGAGTGAAGTAAGTCAGAAAGGGAAAAGCAAATATCATATATTAACACATATATGCGGAATCTAGAAAAATGGTACAGATGAACCGGTTGCAAGGCAGAAATAGAGACACAGATGTAGAGAACAAACATATGGACACCAAGGGGGGAACGTGGTGGAGAGTGGTGGTGGGATGAATTGGGAGGTTGGGATTGACATATATACACTAATATGTATAAAATAGATAACTAATAAGAACCTGCTGTATTAAAAAAAAAACTAGGAAACAAAGTAGGTCACTAGACTTTCCACTTAGTGAGCAGCCAGGGCCCAAAAAACAAATGAACCCAAGGGATTTCTGAGAGGCCCAGAAATTAGGTCCTGTATAGCAGAAATCTGATAAACAAAAACAGACCCAGCCAGAATTGTTAGTGTTCAGCAATGTTTGGAATAGAGAATGCAATTAAAAACTAGGTTTACTTGAGCCTGTGATTATTAATTTTACGTGTCAAGTTGATCATGCCACAGGGTACCCAGATATTTGCCCAAACATTATTCTGGACGTTTCTGTGAGGGTGTTTTTTGGATGAGATTAACATTTAAATCAGTAGACTGAATAGAGCAAATTTTCCTCCCTAAAGTATGGGGCTCCTTCAATCAGTTCAAGGCCTGGATAGGACAAAAGTCTGACTGTCTCCTGAGTATGAGAGAATTCTTCTGCATGATGGCCTCCAAACAGAAATTCAGCTCTTCCTGCTTCCACAATAGCTTATGGTTTTTGGACTCAAACTGAGACACTGGCTTTATAGATTTTAGACTTGTTAGCCTCCACTCCATAATCATGCACAATGATTATGAGACAATTCCTTATTAAAAAGTTTCTTCCTTCCTTCCTTCCTTCCTTTCTTCCTTCCTTCCTCCCTTCCTTCCTTCCTCCCTTCCTCTCTCTCTCTCTCTCTCTCTCTCTCTCTCTCTCTCTCTCTCTCTCTCTCTCTCTCTTTCGTCTGTCTATCGCCTATGGGTTCTGTTTCTCTAGAAAACCCTAATACACACTGACACTGCTGGTAGAAAAATAAAATTAATTATCTTTTTGATTACATCCAAAAACTGACTAAATTCAACTGTACCTCGTATTGATTTAAACAAACAGATGTATATGCATACTAGTAATTTTTTAAAACCATTTGCTTTCAAAATCAAATTATTAATGTAAAAGTACTTGCACATAAGAAGTGAACTGGAATCTTTAAAGTCTTGCAAACCTGTTGATTCTGAGTGCCTAAAAACCAAAAGTTTGTATTTTACATATTGTTGAATCTGTAAGAGAAAGCACCATATCTGGAGCATAGATTTGTTTTAAACAAATGGTTTAATTAAATTCCAAAAGTCAGGAAATCTGTTAAAGTGAGTTGACGTTACTAAAAAGTTATCCAAATATCGTGATTTGGGTGGTTTCAAATTAAAGAAAAATGTAAGACATTTATATAGTTTCAGGGAAAAAAAAGTAACAGTGTCAAGCTACTTCATTCATTCATTTAATTTATTTATACATTCAATTATTCATATACAGCCTTTCTGGCATTGTTCTAGGCATAGTGTTACAGCATATTTAGAACATAGTTTCTGTCCTCTTCAGCTTGTATTCTATCAATCTTCTAGTAGTAATCTCTGCGTGAACATGTGAATATATAAGTGGATGTGAAAGGTAAGTTGCAATTGGGAATAAATGGAAACTAAATATAGGCATCTGTGTAAATCACGTATCAAGCAGAAGGTTTTGGAAGAGAAGAGCTATTTAAGGATCTTATGTATACATACAGAACTGGGGGATATAAAACCAGAACTTCATTCCCAAAACAAATAAGTGAAACATAGCAGAAACTGTCTCGGCAGTCAATAATTCTAAAGTAAAAATGGAAGAGATTTAAATTTTTTCCTACCTTGTTTTAAAAATGTATACTAAAATATGTATTTTAGGGAGTTAACACTGAAAAATTTATCCTCATTCTGTTGCAAAACACTTCGGTTTGTAGCAGTAGTTTCTAAAATTTATTTGAGGTACTTTTAAAAGGATGAACAAATGCCACTTTCAGAATTTTGAAGTACATTTCAGAGATATGTGTTCATCTGTTTTAAAAGTTGTTTCAGTTCTACTAGTTATCTTATTACCTAATAATTTAATATAATATGTATCAATTGGATGTCTTATTCCAACTGTTTTCTTATAGACCTGTTTTATGAGTACGTTTTATCTGTTAATGAATAATTCTGTATACTGAAGGACAAAATTCACTTCTTTCTTTGCACAGTTTTCTATTGTAACTTTTTTTTTAACTTTCCATTTAAATTGGTGCCATTGTCTAACTTTTTTCAAGTCTAAAAAAATAATGTTATTGTATAAGGAAATATTCCTTCATCAAATAAATATTTTTCATAATGTCAGTCTCAATTGCATTTGAAGTTCTCAAACTTTTGTTGTCTTTATTTATTTATTATTACATATTTTTAGTAAAACAGATAGACACCTGACTTAGTGGGGCAAAATCTGTTGTTCAATTTCTTAAAAAAAGAATTAATATAAAAGTGACCATTTATGAAGAAAATCTTTCAACCTCTTTTTTAAATTGTAAATACTACTTTCCATAAAACCTCAAGAAATTTTCTTTTTTTTTAAAAGGATCTTTTTTTTTTTTTTAGATGTTGGGGGTAGGAGTTTATTAATTTATTTATTATTTTTGGCTGTGTTGGGTCTTCGTTTCTGTGTGAGGGCTTTCTCTAGTTGTGGCAAGCGGGGGCCACTCTTCATCGCGGTGCGCGGGCCTCTCACTATCACGGCCTCTCTTGTCGCGGAGCACAGGCTCCAGACGCGCAGGCTCAGTAGTTGTGGCTCACGGGCCTAGTTGCTCTGCGGCATGTGGGATCTTCCCAGACCAGGGCTCGAACCCGTGTCCCCTGCATTGGCAGGCAGATTCTCAACCACTGTGCCACCAGGGAAGCCCCTCAAGAAATTTTAAAATGGTGAAAGAAACACAATGAAGGAGAATGAAGAAAACTAGAAATGGGATATATTTTCAGCAATGCAGAGAACCGATGTGTAGGACAGGAATAGATATATAGGATTACACATACAGAAACATAGATGGAGGATAATAAAGAGAACATGGGAAAATAGAGGGACAATCAAGGGAGGAAAGAGGAGGACCCAGCGAGTCCTAGCCTGAGAAAGAGTATAGCACAGACCTCGCAGCCAAATCAACTGGGTTTAATCCTAACTCTGCCTCTTTAACTTCATGATGTTTAAATGAGTTAGTATCTGTAAAGACCTTAGAAGAGGGAATGGCAAGCTCTGGCCTGTGCACCAAATCTAGTCTGCTACTTTTGTAAATAAAGTTTTATTTAAACACAGCCACACATTTTTACTTATTGCCTATGGATGCTTTCAAACTACAACTTTTAAACTAGATATTTCTGTCTTCAGACCTATACTTACTTTTGCCTTAAAATCACAGATAGATTCTAATGATTCTAATAGCAGACAAATTTTCTATATTCATTACATCCTCCCTCCTGTCTAATGTACAGAAACCACTTCAGAAGAAAGGAACACTGGTTTGGTAGCACAGGTTCAACTATTTACCATCATCAGGGTTCTCTTGATGAATCCAAGACAGAAAATCATGCATGCAGGTCTCAGTAGTAATATTAAATTCAGCAACACATTAATCTTCTGTGTGCTTTCAAAGTCAAAATCGTAATGCATTTTTTTAACCTTGCCCTGTAGTCTAGAAATACTGTCAATACTAACAAATGTTTGAAATGTTACCATATATAATCTAACGATAGCAGAGCAGGAAAAGATTTTCCTTGAAATTTACTTATAAGTGAAATTATGTTATTATTGAACTTAATGGCAAAAAGTTCCTAACAAAGGACATGCTTTAATAGTATTTTAGATCTGATGTCAATGAATACTAGTAGTGTTGGACAGAACTGTAGTAATTATAATAGTTAATATTTTATTGAACATTTACTCTGTGTTAACCGATTATAAATGAATTACTTATTTTATACTCTTATATTATTATTATTATTTTATATATATATATATATATATATTTTTTTTTTTTTTTTGCGGTACGCGGGCCTCTCACTGTTGTGGCCTCTCCCGTTGCGGAGCACAGGCTCCAGACGCGCAGGCTCAGTGGCCATGGCTCACGAGCCTAGCCGCTTCGCGGCATGTGGGATCTTCCTGGACCGGGGCATGAACCCACATCCCCTGAATCGGCAGGCGGACTCTCAACCACTGTGCCACCAGGGAAGTCCACTCCTGTATTATTTTGAAATAGGTTCTGGGACTTCCCTGGTGGCACAGTGGTTAAGAATCCACCTGCCAATGCAGGGAACATGGGTTCGATCCCTGGTCCGGGAAGATCCCACATGCCGCGGAGCAACTAAGCCCGTGAGCCACAACTACTGAGCCTGCATGCCACAACAACTGAAGTCCATGCACCTAGATCCCGTGCTCTGCAACAAGAGAAGCCACCACAATGAGAACCCACGCACCGCAACGAAGAGTAGCCCCCGCTCGCCGCAACTGGACAAAGCCCGCGCACAGCAATGAAAACCCAACGCAGCCAAAAATAAATAAATAAATAAAAATTTATAAAAAAGAAATAGGTTATTATTATTATACAAATTATACAGATTATTTTACAGATTATACAATGGGGACCTAAGACTTAGAGAGATTATGCAAGTTTTCCAGAAACATAGCTGGAAAGTTAAAGAACCAGAACTGGATATACGTTTATTAGACCCCAGGGTGCGAACATCATTGTGCTGTATTGCTTTTCCAGAACAACCAAGGCACTTTCTTCCATCTTTCTTCTAAAACACCTATTATTTAATACTTGTTCACTATGTGAAAAAATCCTTATCTCATTTAGACAGCTAAGTTAAAAATATCTCAGAGTTAAACTCTTCATAAGTGTAGTGAGCTTTGCTACAAATAATACAATATCTAGTAATTTTATACTTCTAAAATTTTTTATTGAATATGAATTCATGAAAATGTATGTAAGGCATAAAGGATTATGATATTGTAAAACCTATCCACTCCAAATCCAGGCACTATATGTGCCTTTGAAGAATCCTGCCCTGAATAGATGTATCCAATCTCTCCTATTATCTCTATGTACAAAGGTAACCATTGGCCCAACTTTATTTAGATAGATATAAATAGAATAGAAGAATAAGAAATATACATTTCTTTTCCAGGAAGAGTATATATAGATATAATTCTCTTTCTCTCTCTCTCTCTCTCTCTCTCTCTCTCTATATATATATATATATATATACACACACACACACACACATATATATATATACATATATATATCTTTAGATAAATAGATAGATACATGTGTAGATTTAGTTTTTAACCTAAATATTGTAGAGTTAAAATTCCACTTCTTTTCATGATGAAAACTAGAGTTATTCTCTCACCATAAACAGACATTGGCAAAACATGGGAACCAATAGTTTTCAAATATTTGTCAACACATGCAGGGCTGTGACCCCCTGAGGAAAGACAAACAAATGAGGCATCACTGTGGTCTCAGGCTAGAAGAAATTTCTGGACATTAGTGTAGGGAATGGAGACCTAACTAGATTGTGGCCATTTTACTGAGTGGAAGAGTCAGAAATTCAAGTTCTGGGATGCTGAGGCAGATGGACTTGTGAGACTTAGAACACCCTTTGACTGCCACCCCTTGATGTATGAATATGTCCCATAAACTTTTCTAGGTTTGAAATTTTTGATAAGCTCTTCATATATAAGTGGGAATTTCAGTTTTAATTGCACTACCAACAAAGTATGTGGCAAGCAGTAGTCATCAGGACTTCAAATGAAAGTTGAATAAACCTCTCAGTGTATGTCCAGTATAAACAGCTAAACTGATGAAGACTTGAATAGTAAAGGATGTATTGATATTACGTACTTTGTAAGCAAGGCCAAAGTCACATATGTGCAATAAAAACAATTAGCCTACTTTTCTGCCAAATGCCTCTGATTTGCTTAAAAGAGGCATCTTCGTCTTCGAATCAGCTACATATTTTTAAAAAACAAATATCAAATAAATAAAAAAGTTTCAATTTCTTACAATAATACAATTAATGTCCAGCCAGTGTTGATATATGTCTAAGATTAAAAATTTTATACCCAAAGGTACAGAAAACTCCACTTTATTCAGATCTTTGATTGTTGAATGAAGTTCTAGATTACGTATGTGTTCACATAAAGAATATAAGCTCCACAACATTGTATCTTATTCACCAAAATTGTATACCTAGTATTGTGTTTGTAACATTTCATAAACTGATATAGTTTTGCTTCTCTCTCTCTCTGTGTGTCTCTCTCTCTCTCTCACACTCACTCACTAGATACAGAAATATATTAGTAGAGAAACATAATGGACTATTTTAAAGTGAACATTTGCACAGGAACATGATTAATGAGGTAACACAGTTGTGGTTGCACTGACCAATGAGCAAAAACCCTTGCAAATTCATTGTATTGATCCATCTTAATTGTCCTAAATGTACCAATAATTCTGAAGCATTTACTCATATACTACATTGCTGTTTAACTTGAGATTTTCAATACTAAGTAATTAAAACAATAAATATTTTAATTTTATATACCTTAACAATATTGCTCATTTAAATTTTTATAGTTGATAAAATATGTTGATGAAATTGTGGAAACAATAGTTTGGCCTAAATTTTTACATCATAAAATTCAGATATTTAATCAATAATATTATCTACTGTTCAATTGTACAAGTTTGTTTGATAGTATTTATACTATAGGGAAATTGGCAGCCAGCATTTTAATAGAGATTCCAAATTTTTAGGCAAATAAGTCAACAATTGTATCATTATCTATCAATGAGATATTAAACATGGAATGAAAACTAAAAATAATGACCTTTTAGTGATGTTTTATATAGCCCATATGGATTCAGTCATCAACATTCATGTTGCAACAGAGCTATAGAAGTCAAGTGATTAAAATAAGAGATGAAAATCACTTCCCAGGTACTTACATTGTTCTTATTCTTCTTTAATATGCACTTAGCTAGAGATAAACTTTTCCCCCCTTTCTCCATCATCACTTTATAGAATTCATCATTTTAAAAAAATTTATTATTTCTACTAATTAATGAAGTGTTTTGTGTTTTGGTAATTATTGTTTAAGTCTTTTTTTCTAAGTCTTTTTATACCCCAAGAGCTTATATAAAGCTTTAATTTTAGATGTGTTCATTCTAGTACTGCGGGAGTAATATTCATGCAATTCACAGAATATTGAACTATGGCCCCCCTGTTTTTATGTGCCAAAGATGAACCTGGCAACTTCATTAAATAGCAGTGTTTTTTCTGTAATTATGTGAATAACTTAATAAAAGTTAAGATAAACACATAAAACAAATAGAGAACCACCATAAGAATACAAATCCTGAGTTTTAAAAAAATATACGATCTGGAATATTGTGTTCAATAGTTGCTGTTCCATATAGCCAGACATATTAAAGTAAAAATGAAGCTGGAATAGGTTGTGTAGAAGAAAATTTCTCATGCCTTAAATAAGATTATCCCAAATAAAATATTTTGCAACACTTGACTCAACTGTTTTCTTTCAATAGAAATGGGTTTTAGTACATAAAAATGACAGAAATTCATAATATTCAGCCTGTGAAAACTGAGTAAAAGACCAAAAGCATAAATAAGAGGAAAAAAAACATCATTTCACATGAAGAGGATTTAAGTATATGAACAGGGATCGAGAAAGCACTTTCTCATGTAACAGAATATGTCTTTTATTTAGTTAGCTATGACCCAAATTATTTTTATTTCCTCCTAATTACAACTTTGTCTAAACAACACACTTTAATTTTCAGTTGGCTTATTCTCATGCTTTTGTTTCTGATCTTTCAAAAGGATCTTCTCATACACATGTGATAGTTTGATTAAGAGAAACATCATAAACAGCTGTATTCAGCAGGTCCTGAAAAAATTATGCTATTTTAAACAGATAACTTGAAAAGACTAAACGGAACCACTAACAATGAGGTACTGGAAGTCAGCCAGTCTGCAGGCATTAAAAGGATGGTTTTAGTTCACTAGCCTGCTAGGCTGAAGATTCATGGAGAGTAAGTACAAATAAAACCCCAGAGCATTTCTGTAAGACATTGTATTCAAAAGGTGAAATAAGGGTAACTATAAAGGAAGAACGTGTAAGCACTTAAAATGTATGTTGAGTTATGACCTCTAGCAATATGACACTGCCCCAAACTGCTTGGCAAGAATAGTGGCATGCAAAATTACCAAGATGTAAAAATAGAAAAAGGATTGCTCATGTTGGACAAAGATATTAAACACTATCAAGTACTTTAATAAACAAAATTCACAAACAATGCTAAAGAAAGAGTGGCTTTGCCTACCAAACACAATATATTTTAGATATGGAGAGATTGAGCTTGTCTTGGTCTTTTCTTTCTTAATCACTTAACAAATGTTCTTTTCAAAAAAAATAATGTATTCACTGCCAGGCCTTGAGCAAGAAAAAAAATATAATTTGTTTACATATTTCAATTGATTCTTATCATGCTTCTTGATAATATTTATAAAATATATAATATGTTTATACATAGAGGTATATATGTATATATATACACACATCTGTTTATAGTCAAAATATAACATGGATTAAATGTACTTTAACGTGTACAACTTTACTCAAATATGATTAGGAGAGATAAAAAACATCTTGATACATTTAATAAAATACACTTAGTGTCAAGCATGGTATTTGTTTAAAATTAAAGTAGGTTGAGTACATGTTTATATTAGGAATCCAACAATAGGGCAGATGTTGAGTTATGAAGAAGTAGACAACAGGATAAAAGCAGTGTGGCTTTTGTGGAATAAGGGAAGAGAAATCAGTCACATAAGGCAAGGAAGCGCCCCTCACCCAGAAAAGGAAAGTTTAGTTAAATAGACTAGAACCAATACCCTCTAAGATAAGCAAGCCCAGTTTTATTTCTGGTAAACGTTAGTCCTGAGATTTTCTGGAATGAAAAGTATGGTCTCAAGCGGTGCACAGAGAATATATGTGAAAAGTACTTAAATCAGAAAAATGCATAGCTATCACTATGTGATATGTGTCCACAGGTAGAAGGGCCTGATTCTGGGACTTCTTGTCTGGATTAGATTCCATCTCTTGCGCAGGAGGAAGCTCAAGTTAGAGGATGTTGCAAAGGTAAGACAGAAGTCTCAACCAAATACCAAGTGCAGCAACTTTTACTTTTTTATGCTCAATCTCCAATATGCTCTTCTAAAAGGTTATATATCCTGTAAATTACCATCCTGTGTTTTGTTAGTTTCACTTAAGTGGCATTGCATGGCCTGCATGGTATATCATAAAGACTTCTTTTGTGTATTTCTATATCTCCATTGCCAGCATTGTCATTGTCTTGCAGAACATGGGAAAGGATCTTAGAAAATGTAGCACGATGGGACAAACAGTCTGGAAAGAATAAAGACATTCTCAAGCCCCTCCCAGCTCTGGTATAAACAGCATATCATTATTTCCAGTAGGCCTTGATTATATTCATAGGAGTTTTGAGGGTGTGTAGGCCTTTTAAAAGCTACTGAAGAGTTAGGAAAAGGTTTGCTTGTATCAAATAAAAGTGGGCATGATGCAACCAACTAGGAATCAGAGGAACGGGGCAAAAACTCCTGGAGTTCTCACATACATAGAGTTGCACAGAATCAGGTCCCTTACAGTGGTTTTATCATGTCCCACCCATGTATGTAAGCCTCTTGACTTCAAGCTACATTGATCATAGAATTCTTTAGAGAAAAAAATATATGTAGATTAGCTGTGGAAACTATTTCAACCAAGATGTGGACAGACATATTGGCAGCTGTCTTATCCAATTCCACCCCATTTTTCATCTGACAGGACAGCAAAACAGGGAAGATGGAGGCAAAGGAGATTTGCAAGCAGACTGCTGTGGGCCAGGAAGCTCTGTCCAAGCCAGGAGAGGCGTTTCAACTGATTAAAGATGAAGGATAACTGTAACATGGTAAGCGACTGAGGTTTTAGTAATCATATTAGATTCTATTTATTGGAAAGGTGGGAAATAGCATTGATTATTAATCAGCACATTACCTTTTGTCATTCTATTTTCCAATATCAACCCAGTTCAAGACTTTGGGAGATTTGAAACAGAAATTTGATTTGGGTTAACTATAAAATATGAAGACTTTTTATTTGCACAAAGCTGGAAAGTTTTCCCATTACACTGGAAATGCACATAAACCAGGTCATTGATTTAACACATATGACATACTTCATAATAATCAGATTAAATAGCTTAAATATTGTCTTGTTCATAGCTCCGCAAAAGCACTTCCTAGAAATTGAGCTTCAAGGAACGAGTTGTGCTGAAGTCTGGTTCTTACTATGTTGAACATGGTCAAGCACGCTGTTTTATTGCGGCAATGCTTCTCATAATGGCGGTGTGAATGATTCATCTCCAGGATGGTCCTAGACTAGATCCCAAAACAAAACATAATTTTTGAAAGACTATTATGCATGCCAGTGTTTGCCATGAATAGACTTTTAGAAATTCTTATTTATCCCTATCCTTAATTTTGCAGCTGAAGAAACAGATAAGATGAAAATTAAATGATTAGCTAAAATTGAACAGATAAATACTAAACAGAGGCAATCCAGCTCTCCTTATGCCACACTATTGACCATACTAGAATTCTTACGTTTGCTCCCTTAATTTACCATGCTGTGCCAGGTATAAACTGGGATTCTATTTTAACCAAGTTTTTCATGGAATCAATCTTCTTACCTTTTTAAAATCTTTAATTAGACTTACACAGTATCAGATTCCTTGATGTCATGAGTAGCAATGAGACAGAAACAAACATATTGACAAATTCCCTAATCGTTGACACTGCCACTTAAAGGTAAGTTACCAAACTTTTCTACTGTCCCACTTCTATCACACTTGCCTCTAGATAAATGAGGTTAATGTGCATGTATACTGTTTGATACAGAAACTGATTTCAGAAAAGGATAAATGAATAGTAATACAGCACAGTCAATGCTATTTCACAGAATATAGATTGACCTAAAGTGATCAGCATACTGACGATTCTCTAATTCTAATAGAATTTGAATTACAGGTGTAATAAATAAAGTTTGTAATAAATGACTATAAAGAAGACATAATGATTACTTTTTGAACAATTAATCCATCATTTATTTAAATTTGTTTTTACTAAGAACCTATTATGTGCCAGTCTAGGTGCTGAAGATATTATGCTTAAGAAAATAGTGCCTCTCCTTAAGTTATTTTTAGATAAGTTGAACCTATGTCCTGTTTTCCCAAGAACCTACATATTTATTGCTTTTTTTTAGAATTTTAAAATTAATTAGTTGATTGATTAATTTTTGGCTGTGTTAGTTCTTCGTTGCTGCGCACAGGCTTTCTCTAGTTGCACCGAGCAGGAGCTACTCTTCATTGTGGTGCGCAGGCTTCTCATTGCAGTGGCTTCTTTTGTTGTGGAGCACAGGCTCTAGGCACGCGCGCTTCAGTAGTTGTGGACCGTGGGCTCAGTAGTTGTGGCTTGCGGGCTCTAGAGCGCAGGCTCAGTAGTTGTGGCGCACGGCCTCAGTTGCTCCACGGCACATGGGATCTTCCCGGACCAGGGATCGAACCCATGTCCCCTGCATTGGCAGGCAGATTCTTAACCACTGTGCCACCAGGGAAGCCCCTATTGCTTTTTAAAAATCTATTTTATTAAGAAGACTCCTTTTACTCTCAAATGTACCATCATATATATGATTAATTATATCATTATCCTAATTGTAAACTATTGATAAAACTTATATATAGAAATATTGGAAGAAATTCAAGTCACTAAATTAGATCTTTTTTAAAAAAGTTAATTAGATCTTTAATTCCTTTCATGTGATTTTAATACCTCTTTTATTTTGAATGGTTTGAATCCTATTCTACCTGCATGAACTGAGGCAACTTTTTTTAAACCACAGTGAAAGCTGAATAAATATCTGATTATCTATCAATGGAATCAGTCTTACACCACAGAAGTCAGTAAATAAATTTCATCTAGCAGTGTTAAATCCTGTTTGGACAAAACTGTGTAAAGAGGATTAGACAACATATTATAAATTGACTGTAAATAAACTATAGTCTCCTCACGAGGGAAGACATGATATTTGCTCCTACAAATGAGCATTTCATGATGCTCTGTTTTCTTGTTTTTAGATAAAAACTGGATGTAGGATAGTTGTCACTAGCATTTTGTAGATGTAGAATGTATTTTAAAGAAATCTACTAAAGGCATAGTCTTTTGAAAACAACAAAAATTCCTAAGATAGATGCACCTCTGAGTATATATTGAATTCTATAATTAATTAGAATAGGAGTAGATCCAGGATAAATAAGAAGTTTGCTTCGAACTCTAAAGAAATAATTAAATATTTCTAACTTGTCTAAGACATTATTCCTTACCTGTGCTTTGGTTCGATTTCTATATTAGAAAAACAAGAGATGTGTTTGATAATTCGGTTTTAAAAAACTCAGATCACCACATGAAGTTTTGAGACATATGGAGGTATTCAAATCACAATTTTGCTGATTTAATGAAGTTTTTACAAATATGGAAGAGAAATATAAAGAGCAAAGGAGTCTATTTCTCCATAGAAATAGAAAGGATGAAAATTGTAGCCCTTCAACTTATATAAACAATAAACTATAAAATAATGTGTTTGTCATGGCCAATGAGTAGTATTGTTACTAGTACTTAATGTAAATAATCTGAATATTTTATCTGTACATTTAAGATAAAAAGCTCATATTACATTTCAGTGTGAGAAAAAGTAGCAATTACTTTCTAATCTTTCTCCATACACACAACTCCTCTCTATCATGCCTAGCAAAGTGTATTTCTTATAACATATGCTCATTAAATATCTGATGGATTGTTAGGTTGAGAACATGAATTGAGAGGAATAACTGAGCATTTGTGGCTCTTTTGGGGGAAAATGAGATGCTAAAAAGTATATAGACAACTCTACAGTTGCTGAATTAAATAATAATAACCTTGCTAATTCTGGTAAAAATAAGTGGATGGGACTATATCATTTCCAAACCATCCTACAATGCTAGTTTTAGGACACTTTTTGTTTGGGGAAAAAAAACAACAGCAAAATATTTGAATTACATTTATCAAAGATTGCTGGGAAGCGCCACATCTTACAGTTAAATTTAAATGGTTTATAAGGAGACGACCACATAAATGTTATGACTCAAAATGAAATTTTTATAATTAGCTTGTAATATTTTTTGTTGGCTTAACAATAAATATTTATAAAGAGTGTGCTACCTAGAAGCAAAAGTAGTTTCTTTCCCTTTTGGAATTAATTTTCTTTTTTATAATATTACTAGCATTTTCAAACATTTATCCATTTAAAGATCTAAAACTAAATCTCAAAAGCAATGCCTATTGAGTTATATTAAAGTTAATACAGATAACTACAGTCAGATTTATGAATGTATAAACAGTAGTATCAAATGTAATTAATAGATAATAGATTATGTATAAGCTTATAATTTTGAGTGACTAGATAACAACAGAAAATTTAAAATTCTCCCAAACAAAAAGTGAAACCATCCCTTATCAGTAATGATCCACAGGATAATCTTTTATTTAGTCTATCTATCTATCATCTATCTATCTGTCTATCTAGATGAATAGACAGATACAGATATATCCCCATGATGGTTAATTTTGTGTCAACTTGGAGGGTATTTTTGATGAGTTAATATGTAATGAAGTAAACTTTGAATAAAGCAGATTGCCTTCCATAATATGGCCTCATCCAATCAATTGAAGGCTTGAATAGAAAAAAAATTATTTGACTCTCTGAGCAGAGCAAGAGGGGATTCTGCTGCAGACTGACGTCAGACTTCATGTGTACCATCACCGCTCCTGAATCTCCAGCCTTCCAGTGCCCACTGCTGATTCTGGACTTACCAGCCAACATAATTGTGTAAGCCAACTCTTTATAATAAATATTGACTCTGGGGCTTCCCTGGTGGCGCAGTGGTTGAGAGTCCGCCTGCCGATGCAGGGGACACGGGTTCGTGCCCTGGTCCGGGAAGATCCCACATGCCGCGGAGCGGCTGGGCCCGTGAGCCATGGCCGCTGAGCCTACGCGTCCGGAGCCTGTGCTCCGCAACGGGAGAGGCCACAGCGGTGAGAGGCCCGCGTATCGCAAAGCAATTTAAAAAAATAAAAAATAAATAGATAAATATTGACTCTGTCTCTCTGGATAAGTCTGACTCTCTCTCTGGATAACCCCAACCGTGGTTCTGGTGATTCTGTCTCTATTGATTCTGTTTCTCTGGATAACCCTTACTAATACAATCCCCCAAGTCAATTTGACCAAAATTATGTGTCTTTATACAGCCATCATTTCTGACCTTATAGTACCAAAGTAAGTGATTGCAACATGAAAAAAAATCAATCACAATGCCATAAAGTGAAATGTCTAGATAAATTTCTTTGATCAAAAAATTTATTTCGCATCACATTGATACTATCATAAAAAAAAAACCCTGACCTTCAGAATAAAGCAGGTCACATCATTTCTACATCATAAAGAATTTTGTGGCACACTAAGCTAGCTTTTATTTTGTTTCAAATTTGATTTTAAGAAATTTTTGTTACAACAGGTATTAGTCTGGATATAACAAGCTATGTTGTGTTAATAAACAACTCTAAAGCTCAGTGGTTTATGAAAAGACAATTTCTTTTTATCTCATGCTAAATGTCCATTGCAAGATGAATGCATCTCTGTTCTGTTATCCTCCCTCTAGGTCCAGGCTGAAGCAGCAGAATCTCTGTGGGAGATTTGCTTGGCAGAGGGAATAAAGAGATAAGGTTAACTGTGAGTTGGCTTTAAAGCTTCAAGAGCGACATATATCACCTCCACACAAATACCCTTGGCTAAAATGATTTATATGACCTCTCCTGATTTCAGACTCCAAGGAGGCATAATTCTCTTTTCGGGTGCATCATCACAAATCACAATGACTGAGTCTGAGATAACTGGGCAGGAATGGAAGTATAATCCTTCTGCAGAGAGAACCCTGCAAATTGCACTGCCAACATTGACATTGATAGGGTACAGCAGTATAATCCTTCCTCAGGAGGAGCAGCAAATGTTTTGAGCAATAATACAATATAACATATATTTGGTGTCAATCTAGTAGATAGAACTACACATGTTGTCAACAGATAGAGGTAACAGAAAGTGATATTTTGGCTCACTAGAGAAATATTTGTAAACAAGGGCTGTAACAACAGAACAACTGCCCAATAGAAGTGTGAGTTTTTCAGGTCATAATTAACATCTTGTCTCTAAAATATTCAAATGTGAACACAACAACTGCATCTCAACGTTACACTGGAGTCAGCTGGAATCAATAATCTCCAATTCTTATAACATGGCAACTGTGTATATTTCTCATATGAAATACTTCTTTGTTCTTGAGGAGTTTGGAAAGAAGAATGAGTTGGAGAAGGACTTGAGAAGATGAATAAGTAGGAAGAAAAAGGAAATAAAAAGAGAAATCTGGATTTAGAAATACACTCTTCACACTAGTACTAATTTTATTTCTCACAAAAACAGTGATGTAGATTAAAAGAAGAATCAATATTTGTTTAAATGAATAAAATTTGGGTAGTATTGTAGTCAAAACATTTTGTTTAAAAACACGAAAGAGAATCAACAGATACTATTTAGGTAAATTAAAGTTTTATTTTATAGTGAAATAACATCATGATTTCCATTTTTTTTAAGTGATAGTTAATGAAACTGTGAAATACAGTATTTTTTCTTAGAAATTATAAAGTTTTTTGTGGGAAAATCTCTTCTTTTTCTGATGGCTAATCTTATTGATATATTACAGTTCAAAATGATTTTACATGAGACACTTGGGAAAGTGCTTATGTTTTTAAATGATACATACAGATTTGAGTAAGATATTAATTCAGAATAGGAGCAGGTAATTATGGACTAATAGTTATCCTCTCTGGATTTCAATGCCATGTATAAAATAGTGAGAGCAATCGTATTTCAATTACATTATGTATACATTTTTAACACTTACTTTATCACAACTTCTATCATTTGAGTTTTTCTTCAGCCTCATAAACATTTAAAACTGTGAAGGGGAAAATTTTCACAAGAAATAGTCTCCTTTGTACTGTTTTGGCTGAAAATAATATTGAGGTTTTTTGCCTTTCTTAAAAACTGTTTGCTTCAAATGTGCTTATACAAATTACAGTTTTATAGATCTGCTAATTAAAATAGTGAAGT
This sequence comes from Lagenorhynchus albirostris, assembly GCF_949774975.1. Lineage (NCBI taxonomy): Eukaryota > Metazoa > Chordata > Mammalia > Artiodactyla > Delphinidae > Lagenorhynchus > Lagenorhynchus albirostris. The sequence continues at coordinate 136,899,297 of NC_083098.1, read as the reverse complement.
AAGTTAAGAAAACACATTGAGAATTCTGGCAACACTTATAGGATCTTTGTGCTTATTTACAATGTTAAGCATATACTCTTTTCTAATTTGGTGTAAATTGAAAGCTAAAGGGCCATCTTTTCTATATCATTTTTTTCCTTACAGTCATTTACTTAGTAGTGATAGATGGAGCCTTTGCTTGTCGTGAATAGCATGCTATACATCTATTATAATGAATTTTAGCCATCAACTTAATTGATAGTTTCAAACTGTGGGATAGATTTATTCCCACAATGAATAAAACTACTTAACATTTGCAGCCTGTATAAATTATATTAACATTTCTATTGGTTCTCCATTTTCAGCCTAATATACTGCTACTTTTAAAAAAATCAGTCAAACAATATATAATATATCACTAAACCATAGCTTCTGTTTAAGTAGAGTAAAACTATTTTTTCTATAATACTTGAAAACTATGTGTTAAATGATTTTGCCAGGAGCCTTCACTGAACCATGAAGCTTTTGACTTGTCTGATGTATATCTCTGTGAGCTCCTTTTATCATTTTTTACTTTAGACTATTTGTCTTCCCCTGGCATCTCACCTGTACAACATGTCTCTATTATAATAACATAGGGAGTTTCAGAAAACCTGTCCACTAATAAGAAACGACTCTAATTCCATATAGGTTGTTATAAAGAGTAAAATACAAAGAAGTGATAATCAAATATTGATTTCTGAAAGTTTATACATATCTAAAACTTTTCTGGTACAAGTAAAAACCCTTAGGTCAAGTATCATAGGATCCAGTACACTTTCATGGGATGTGGCAATTATATAAGGAAATACATGGTTCAAAATTTATATAATGAATAATTTCTACATTTTAATAATTTGTTACATTACTAAATCATGTGGGTTATTTAATTTTGCTGCATTGCTAACAAATGCATATTTTAATTATATTTTATTATTTTATATGATATTTTATGAAAAACTGGTAATTGAATAATGTTCTCAAATAGATTAGAATTAACATGCTGCTTAGAGGTAACAGTTTTATAGATAAAAATTGCAATCACTTGTAATTTACCACAATACTTGATCTAGATGATATAATATATTGCCTTATGATCCTTTGTTTTTTCTTAAGTAAAATTATATAACTTTGCTTTCCTTTTTGTAATACCATTTTCTTTTGATGAAACTCCACAAAAGTTTAAGAATTGAGTACTTTGCTTTATTTTTATTTTAATATGATTTTAAAGGAATTAAGAAATGGGGAAACCATAAGGTGATGTTGTAGACCTGTTAATACTAGTACTATAAAATTAAGATACATTTTAATAAAACACAATTTAATTAAATTTAATTTCCACAGAGTTATAGAAAATAGATGGATCAAAAGTACCACCCACTGGGGAATTCCCTGGTGGTCCAGTGGTTAGTACTCCATGCTTTCACTGCCGAGGACCTGGGTTCGATCCCTGGTCAGGGAACTAAGATCCCACAAACCATGCAGTGTGGCCAAAACAATAAAATTAAATTAAAAAGTACCAGCCACTGGAGGACAACAATTCAAATAAGATCTAAACATAAGTTGTAATGTTAACTGTGTTAGATGGAATCCAAGACATCCATGTCATTTATTACACTTGATACAATAAAATGACCCTTTTTAAGTGCTCTGAACAAGTATTGAGGTCTCATGGGACATGATAGTCATGATTTAAAGATGAAATCAGTCAGCATGTTGAGTTTTTTTTTAATTTTTTAATTTACAGACATAGCTGCATTGGTGCAGGTACGGAGTAGTCAGATAATTGAATCCCAGACTGGGATACTTACCAACTATGTACAATGTAGCAAGAAAATCACACACATGCTGATGTTTTAAGCAAGGCAATTATTTTATTGTTGGAAAATGGAACTTAAGGTGGGTCATTAAAGAAGTGAAGCTTGACAGTGACACTGGTCGGTACAAAGATGGGATATTTGAGGCATTGTAATAGATTATCCCAAAATTTATTGTCATTAAATAGCCATGTATTGTTCTGGTCAATCAGAACATTGAAAAGGGCAGAGTGGGGATTCCCGGTATAAGCTCTGTTACCTCTATGGCCTCGGGTTGAAGAATCAAAGACCAAACACTAGAGTCATCTGAAGGTTTACGCACTCACTTGTCTGGTTGTTGATACTGACTCAGTTTTCATTCTTCAAGGGCCTCTGATAGTAGAGATAGTTTGGGTTTCCTTAGAGCATACATAATACTTTGAATCATATTCATATCATAATCATATTCAAATCATATCTTTGAATACATATTCAAAGATAAGTGCCCCGAGGTAGAAGAAGCCAGTCAGAAGCCCCATATAACCTTTTACGATATCACTTTGGAAATCATGCACTATCACTGCTACCAGTTTTTTTTTTTTCAGGGCATTGCTTTCTTTTTAGAGCAAATTTAGGTTCACAGAAAAATTGAGAGGAAGGTGTAGAGATTTCCCATATACTCCCTAAACCACACATGCATCGACCCCCCCATTATCAGCATCCTCCTCTAGAGCTGTACCTTTGTTACAATTGATGAACCTATATTGGCACATCATTATCATCCAAAATCCACAGTTTACATTAAGGTTCACTCTTCCTAAAATGATCTTATTTAACACTTGGTATATCCGGAGTCTCAGTTGAATGCCTGCATTATTGTGAGGTCTATGCAGTCTGTTTCATCAAAATTCCCATTTCTGCCAGCACTCTTTGACCTCTAATCTAAACTCTTCTTTTGGGTCCCTGCTTCCCAGTAACTGGCCTCTGCCAGGACTCACGGAAGACTGCCTTGCATATATACAACATATTATTCAGCCAGAAATAAAAGGGATCCCTGAAGTCAATATTCGGAGCTCCTTTTCTGAATAGCACCCTGCTTGCTAGTAACCTGACATCACAAACTGCAGACCTGAACTCCAAGTTCTGCCTTTCCAGCTCAGAGTTACCACTGTGTTCTGTTGCTAAACTACAATCTGAAAGGTAAACTCGAATATAAAGACAATATGTAGGTTGCTCAACATGTTTTTTTTCCTCCTCTTTCAGGCATCAAATTCCAATACTGCCTGTTAAATAACATTGAAAAATAGTTGTCTCATATGTTGTTCCCAGTTTTTATATTCATTTTTACTGCATATATATTCCTGTACTGGTTACTCCATCTTGGTTAGAGAATCTGTTTTTATAACAATGTTAATAAACTGTGGGGTATCCTTTTCAGAACAATGTTAATATAGTAAAAAAAAACAAAACAAAACTGAAAGATCATTTCCAAGTAAAATCATCAATAGAGTGTGTTAATATATTTCTCATATTTAGATGTAAGTGGGATGTATAATTAGAGGAAACATGGTGGACATTTTATTAATGATAACATTGTAAAAATATTTTACCATGACCCAGAGATATTCCATTGCATTTCATTACAGTAATATTTAGCATGTGGTTCACAAGAATGCAATTATATAGAATGCAAGAATTCTATATAAGAATGCAGTTTCAAGTTTCTGAAACTTTGTGCCATACTTTGCCCTAACTTAATAATCCTAATGTTTTAAAATAAAAGAACAAACCGTGATAAGAAAATCAAAATAATGTTACAATTATATAATTATTGATTTCTTATTAATCACTCAACCAGACTAAATTCTCTGATGACAGAGACTATGCCTAATTTCTCTCTCTATCCCTTTTTCCAAGTACAAAGACTGGAATATAGAGGTGTGTATAATGGATCAATTTATTGACAGAAAGAAAAGTCAAAATACAAGTGGTATCAGAAACTGTGTTATGATCATGAGAAATGGGTGATTATAACAATGTAGTAATGAACAAATTACTGTCAATTGAAAGAGAATAAGTGAATATGTAATCTTAAATTTAAAAATTATGAATATGTTAATGCCATTGTTAGCAGTATTTTTAGAGGGCAAGTTCATCAAAGGAAGAAAGACAACAGTCAGGCTAATCAATACTAGGTCAGACTCAGTGAATCCAAGATCAATTTGTTCTCCACACATATCTTATTGTACACTGAGAAAATTTTCAGGCATACATTTTCTCATAATTAGTGATGGATTTTGATATAGTAATTTTAATTATAATTAGAAAAGAAATGGATGGAATGAATTAGAGAAAAGATAGTGTTATATATATATATTTTAACCTAGATATTCCCAAGAACCAGAGTTAGAATTCTCGAAACTATTAAGCTAAGTACCACATTAATGGAAGTTCGTACTTAATAGTCTCAGAAAGCATTCAGCAAATGCTTGTTTGTTAATTATATTGTACTCTACAGTGGGCATTCAATTTTAATTCTAGGAGTGGGAGCTTTGAAATAAAAATCATATTGAGAAAGCAACAAGGATAAATAAAGTGTTTAATTCTACTAAATATTAGCTCATACAGGATTTCTCAAACAGGAGTAGAAAAAATAATAGAAGTATTTTGACACATACATGGAACCTGGGTTAGTTAACTCATAATAAGCCAGGTGGATTTTTTTTTTTAACATCTTTATTGAGTATAATTGCTTTACAATCGTGTGTCAGTTTCTGCTTTATAACAAAGTGAATCAGTTATACATATACATATGTCCCCATATCTCTTCCCTCTTGCGCCTCCCTCCCTCCCACCCACCCTATCCCACCCCTCTATGTGCTCACAAAGCACCGAGCTGGTCTCCTTGTGCTATGCGGCTGCTTCCCACTAGCTATCTATTTTACATTTGGTAGTGTGTTTATGTCAATGTCACTCTCTCACTTCGTCCCAGTTTACACTTCCCCCTCCCCATATCCTCAAGTCCATTCTCTAGTAGGTCTGCATCTTTATTCCCGTCTTGCCCCTAGGTTCTCCATTACCTTTTTTTCTGCCTTTTTTTTTTAGATTCCATATATATGTGTTGGCATACGGTATTTGTTTTTCTCTTTCTGACTTACTTCACTCTGTATGACAAACTCTAGGTCCATCCACCTCACTACAAATAACTCAGTTTCGTTCCTTTTCATGGCTGAGTAATATTCCATTGTATATATGTGCCACATCTTCTTTATCCATTCATCTGTTGATGGACACTTAGGTTGCTTTCATGTCATGGCTATTGTAAATAGAGCTGCAATGAACATTTTGGTACATGACTCTTTTTGAATTATGGTTTTCTCAGGGTATATGCCCAGTAGTGGGATTGCTGGGTCGTATGTTGGTTCTATTTTTAGTTTTTTAAGGAATCTCCATACTGTTCTCCATAGTGGCTGTATCAATTGACATTCCCACCAACAGTGTAAGAGGGTTTCCTTTTCTCCACACCCTCTCCAGCATTTATTGTTTGTAGATTTTTTGATGATGGCCATTCTGACCGGTGTGAGATGATATCTCATTGTAGTTTTGATTTGCATTTCTCTAATGATTAATGATGTTGAACATTCTTTCATGTGTTTGTTGGCAATCTGTATATCTTCTTTGGAGAAATGTCTATTTAGGTCTTCTGCCCATTTTTGGATTGGGTTGTTTGTTTTTTTGATACTGAGCTGCATGAGCTGCTTGTAAATTTTGGAGATTAATCCTTTGTCAGTTGCTTCATTTGCAAATATTTTCTCCCATTCTGAGGGTTGTCTTTTCATCTTGTTTATGGTTTCCTTTGTTGTGCAAAAGCTTTTAAGTTTCATTAGGTCCCATTTGTTTATTTTTATTTTCATTTCTCTAGGAGGTGGGTCAAAAAGGATCTTGCTGTGATTTATGTCATAGAGTGTTCTGCCTATGTTTTCCTCTAAGAGTTTTATAGTGTCTGGCTGTACATTTAGGTCTTTAATCCATTTTGAGTTTATCTTTGTGTATGGTGTTAGGGAGTGTTCTAATTTCATTCTTTTACATGTAGCTGTCCAGTTTTCCCAGCACCACCTATTGAAGTGGCTGTCTTTTCTCCACTGTATATTCTTGCCTCCTTTATCAAAGATAAGGTGACCATATGTGTGTGGGTTTATCTCTGGGCTTTCTATCCTGTTAAATTGAGTGTAAATATGAGTCTATGTGAATACACATAAAATTAAATTTTGAGGAAAATATAAGGACAAAATAATTCAGATTGACATGTGAAGATAAAACAAAACACCAGGGCTTCCCTGGTGGTGCAGTGGTTGAGAGTCCGCCTGCCGATGCAGGGGACACGGGTTCGTGCCCCGGTCCGGGAAGATCCCACATGCTGCAGAGCGGCTGGGCCCGTGAGCCATGGCCACTGAGCCTGCGCGTCCGGAGCCTGTGCTCCGCAACGGGAGAGGCCACAAGAGTGAGAGGCCCGTGTACCACAAAAAAAAAAACCAAACACCAAAAATTCACACCATAATCAAGAGCTAAGGATGTTTTTAAGAATTAAGAGTAGAAATTAGAAAAAATATAGGTAACCTAACAAGAGTAATGAACAATTGCTATTTTAATAAAATGATATTCTATAGACTGCTTTAAATTTGATTTTAGAACAAAAAGGTATATGATATGATATATCCATGAGACTCCTTGGGTAGTACAAAGCATTGGTTACCTCAATAGCAGGTGATTAAACTACCTTGAGACTGTCTACAAAATTCACCTTAAAAGTAATATGTACTCGATTTTGTTATGGTCATTTCCTTTGTTCTGTTTTCTTCAGAGATCTTTTAGTTTTGAATAAAAGCAGTGCATAACCTTTTCTTTCTTTAGTAATAGATTTGTCTATTGGTGTCTAATTTAAAGGTAAGGTATTCATTGAGGAATTCTACACCCATAATTTGTCATCTAAAGGACTTTCATGAATGTGTCAGGAATATTCTCTACTGTTTAGAGAGTGCTGTAATATGCTGGCCTGAAATGTGCTTTGACATGAAGGCTTTTCAAAATTGTGTTAAATAAGTGGAAATTCTTAGATATAAATATTCTAAATATGTACACATAAATAATATATGCTTAGGAATACTTAGTTAATGGATCTTGTAAAGAAACAAGTCTGGACAGTTTTATCCATATAGAGAAAGCCTGGAATTGTTAAATTAGATGATTAAGATGCCAATATTATTATTTTTAGGACTTCTGTTCAGAGAAATTTGGAGTGGTTTTTAAATTCTACAGATTCCTAAAATTGTTCAATTCTTAATTGTTCTTACCTTTTGTTCTTTATTATAATTGCAGCCCTCCCTTTGTTATGACATTTTGAAAACTTAGGAAATTGGAAGCTGAACCGGATAATCAGTTATCAACCAAGACATTTATCCTTATTAGCAAAAATTCAGTCAAAATTACCTTGCCACTTAAATTCTCAAAAAGAATTCTTTTACTTTTTAAAATTTTTTACATTTTTCAGTTTGAGTGTGATTACTTCAAACAATACACATAGTAATGGACTGGAGGGAACAACATTATGTAAAGTGTAGCAACAAGCCATCTCATGTGGATTTTATAATGTTTGCATATGGGATTGATAATTTTGCATTCAGGATTTTCAGTCAAATAAATCAATGGATCTAACATTCAAAATTGAAGATGTCAAACTTCCTAAATGCTAATGAATGTTGATTATAGTGTGCTGAAAACCAGCTACTCAATATTAATTCTTTTAAAAGTGAACCTGTATACCACTCAATTAATAAAGTAGTCCATCTTAGTATATCTATCTTCTCCCTGTGTATACAATAGTATTAAATTCAAGGATATATATAAAATCTTTAATTTGATACATTTATTTTAATTAAAACATTTTGAAAATATATTATTTCTTTAAAATGGAAAAGAGTCAACTTTACTTTTTCTCTCTCTTATTCCTCACACAATCAATGTGTAAATACCATTTTTACTACCTCCAAAATATTTTATCAAGCCATTTACTTTGTCTCTACCCACAAGAACATGACAGACGATGAATATATGAATTCTTGAAACAGCTGGTATTTAATAGTATTCTTTTAGTAACAAGGCATATAACCCCAATATAAAAGAGATTAATTACAGTATAACTTGGAAGGATTTTAGAATAACAAGCTTCAAGAAGAATCTGTTTCATTCTGTTGTTTGTTTCCTTTGCTGTGCATAAGTTTTTTAGTTTAATGTGGTCCCACTTGTCTAATTTTGCTTTTGGTGTCATATCCGAGAAATCATTTCCAAAGCTAATGCCAGGAAGCTTTTCCCATATGATTTCTTCTAGGAGTTTCACAGCGCCTGGTCTTATATTTAAATAATTCATTTTGTGTTGATTTTTGTGTATAGTGAAAGGGTCCGATTTCATTTTTTTGGCATGTGATATCCAGTTTCCCCAACATGCTTTGTTGAAGAGACTGTCTTTTTCCTATTGTGTATTCTTGGCATCCTAAGATTTACTTTATGACCTGGAAACTCCACTTCTGATTATATACCCAAAAGAATTGAAATCATGATCTCAAAGAGGTATATGTACTCCCATGTTCATTGCAGCATTATTTACAATAGCCAAGCTATGGAAGTAACCTAAGTGGCCACCAACTGATGAACTGATAAAGAAGACATTACATCTATGTTTATATATATATATGTATATATATATGTGTGTTTATATATATGTGTGTATATATACCTGTATATACATATAATATATATGTGTAATTTAGCCTTATAAAGAAGAATCCTGCAATATACAATGACTTGGATGAACCTGGACAACATCATGCTAAGTAAAATAAGCCATTCACAGAAGGACAAATTCTGCATGATTCCACTTACGTGAAATATCTAAAATAGTCAAACTCATAGAAACAGAGTAAAATGGTGGTTGGCAGGGGTCCAGGTGGGGGAAAGTACCTTTGCGATTCAAAGGGTATAGAGTTTCAGATACTCAAGATGAATAATTTCTCGAGGTCTGCTATGCAACATTGTGCCTATAGTTAATAGTACTGTCCTGTGTATCTAAATTTTTGTTCAGGGTAGATCTCATATTAAGTGTGTTTTTTTTTTTTTAACCACAATGATACTTTAAAAATAGTCATTTAGTATATGAAATATTATGTACAGATTTAAAATAATGGACCAAAATTATATTTAATTACTTGAAAAATATTTCTGAAATCTCATAAAGAAAAACAAATATAAGTATACATATAATAAAATCTGTTTTTTAAGTAAAAAACAGTAGAGTACATGGTAATGAGAAGGCATTGTCTTATGTGTTCACTGTCAGTCCCTCAGTGGTCTCTGTTTCATAACGTACTTCACTCAAAATAAGTTTTCAATTGCCAATCAGAATAATTAGTCTACAACATAAATGTCATTCTAATGTGCCCATGCTTGAAGTTATTTCTGCTTATAATTAATTTTAAACTTGGCTTCATATACCCTCCCTTACATAGCTTCATCTTCTACCACATCATACTATTGTGTAAGCCACATGAAACTTTACCCTCTTGGAGGAATTTTCCACTTTCTCACCTTGTGTTCTTTTGGAACACACTATGCTTTCAATATGACTCCGTTTTGTAAGACACTGTCCTTCCATCAGTTTCATTTGGCTAAAACCCTCCCGAAAACATGATTTACATCAAGTGACCTTAACGTGTACTTCTATTACAACTATTACTTTTTTATATAATACATTTAAAACCCTAATTGCAATTGCATATTGAATTGTCTGTCTCTTCCGCTAGATTGTAAACTCCTTAATGGAGGTGGAGTTAAGCCCCTCTGCTTCCTAAAGGAATGCTACATAGAAACACAATGATATTGCTCCCATGTGTGGGGTGATAAAATACAGAATCTGGGACATTAACTTTAGCTAACCTTCTTAAAAACTTAGAGTCTAAGTGATAAAAGAGTCTGAGAAAATCTTGTTTAAAGGCTTCCAGTCCCAAGGGGTACAGAGACAAGTTTAAGTGTACAACAGTCAATGGCCGGCCTGAGATTCAGTGAGTAAATACGTGATAGAGAAAGTAAGAATACAAAAAGGGTTAAAACTTTAAAAATCAAGACAATAGATATGAAGCATTCTGGAATTTTTAGTAAAGGGAAAACAGCCAAAATACTTCAGGGAGATAAAATAGTATCACTTACTACAGCATTATTATAATGGTTTATGATTCTAATAATAACCTTGGGTCATCAAGGCAAAGAATAATTTATATTAGCATAGAAAATTAAAAATCTTGACCTTCAGTAATATTCATCTCATAAAGGTTTACACCTAAATTTGTTTATAATTTTCCTAGATGCTTAATGATGTAAATCTTCAATTTTCTGGAAATCAAAGCTAGCCTGGTAAGTGACATCCAAACATTTCTAGGTAATTTCAATCTTCAAGTTAAGGAACATCTTCTATAGAAATCAAAAGAGAAGAAAAATTTTATTTTCAGGATGAATTTGTGTTTTGATTTGATCATTTTTCTTTAATTGATTGCTGGAGTCCCCACACCCTTTGCTACTTAGAAGGGGAGTCTTGGTTGATGCTTGGACTCTGTTGTTTATGAGCCAGATAATATGAAAAACAGAGATTATTTGAACTTGATGTTGCAAAATGAGGGAATTCCTTGGGAGTCCAGTGGTTAGGACCCGGCACTTTCACTGCCATGCCGGGGTTCAATCCCTGGTCAGGGAACTAAGATCCTGCAAGCTGCATGACGTGGCCAAAAAAAAAAAAAAATGTTGTAAAATGAAAGAGTAATATGATTCATTCATTATAAATTCACAGTAAGTCAACAAATGTTTGACTCATAACAAGTGATATTTGACTTCAATGAGTTTCTACTTAGCTCTTTGTGAGGGTGGGGTCAGAAGTTCTCAAGGTAAGATGGTACAGGATGCTTTCATAAATGTTGCATAGAACATTGGTCCATGAGTCTTTAAATAATGTGCAGAGCAGATTTGTGATTTGCAAAGTAGGAATTTTGATGAGTAAAACAATGCTAAGCAAGTGTGTTTATTTCATAATTTCTTAAAATGCGTTTTTTGATCACAAAGTCCATTTTTCAGGGCATTTCTCTTAGAGTAACATTTCATGAACTATACTTTGAAGCATAGTGTTATATTTATTTAGTTAGAAAACCATGATAAAAATCTAAGCAAAAAATTTTTGAACAGAACGTTTCCCCTCCTATTCTGCAACAAGAACAAAGACAAAAAGAAAGGTCCAAAATATATCCTCATCCTACGATTATGAGAGATCAGACTTTGTAAATTCTATCCTATGATTAAGAAAGCATGTTTTGTTTTATATTTAATGTAACCTGCTTTATCCCATTTTTTTCTAATCTATTTTGACTTTGTTTTTTAAAATAAAATCAACTATGATTGAAATGACTACCTCTTCCTTAAACACAATAAAACACAGTTGGAGAGAACTTGAGGATCTAATAGTTAATACACAATATAAACAAAATATATCATTAAACCTAAAAGGTCACTCACTTGCATTTTAATATTAGCGCGCACTTATTTTTGTGTGCTTTTTTCCCAGTTTTATTGAGATGTAATTGACACATAACACAGTGTAAGCTGAAGGTGTACAATGTGTTGATTTGATACACGTATCTTGCAAAATGATTACCATCAGAGGATTAGCTAATGCCTCTGTCCTGACGCATACATACTTGAAAGCAGCCAACACTTGTATAACACCATGTACTAGGCACGGCCCTAAGAACTTCTCACTGAATCTTTACCATGACCATCATGTGGAGTTACATTATGATAATCTCCTTATTTTATAGTTGGGGAAAGAGGCTGATTTAAATTAGGCAGTTTGCTGAGGGCACACAGTAAGCACACGGCACAGCCACATGTGAAAGTATATAGTCTGTCTCCAGAGTCCATAGCCTCAAACATCCTTCTTTGTAACACTCCAGGTCATCATATTGATAATCACTTGATATACTCAGAGTACTTTTGTTTGGGCTCTACGGATCAACAAATTATGTTTCCTTTTTCATAGAAAACTGTACTTTTTGGAAAAGATAGCTATTGGCATAACTGATTTCATTAATGATTATAAAATAATTGTTTCCTTGCTGCATAAAAGATAATGTTATCTTTAGATGGAGAGGACAAAACAAGAAAGTTTAACACAAAAATAGACCTGCTCAAAGAAGAGCAAGTTTGCCTTCGTAGTAGTAAAATCCTGACAAATTAATATTCAATGATTCACTTACTGCTTCTAAAATAATAATGACCATGCATTTTTTACATAATTTATCACTATTTTACAAGTATACATTATGTGTAAAATATACACACCAATTATAGGGGCTTAAATGAATGCTATTCAATAAATTATTCTTAGTGTGTTTTATTTTTCTGTTTACATATTTTATTATTTCATTAATAGTAGAAGGTTAACCTATTTTAAACATAGATAACACCACTAATTATTATTCTCCCCCATTCAAGCCTTTCTCATAATTTTCAGTCTTCTAAGTCCTGTGTAAAAAAGAAAGGAGTCACCCATTCAAACACTAAAGAGATAAAATGTAAGAAATATAGACAGTGTGATATTTACACAACAGTTAAAACTGCTGTCCTTACAGAGAGAAAATATTGTTTTGACTTGCAAACTGAGAAAAAATAACTAGGGATGTCAGAATTGCAGAATAAATATAGACTCTAGATATCATGTTCTTACATTGTCACTGTTCTGACCGTAATTACACTTTAAAATGAAACTTGTGGATAAAGAGTATTTGAAGATAACAAACTATAATGACTATAACACATTCTCAGGCAAAATGGCTATATTTGTTTTTTTCTAATATTTGATCACCATCAATGAGCTCCCCATGAAAGTTATGGTTTTAAGAAATTGGTGAAAACCTTAGTTCTGGAAAAAAATTTTACTTGAGACTCTGGTATGCTGTACCTACACAGCATACCAGAAAAAAAACTGAATAATTTGTATGGCCAAAAACTGTTTCTCCAAGATTAATCTTTTTAGAGAACAATGAATTATTTCTTTGAGTATTCTTTGAGTATTTTCTGCCATGGGGAAAGGGGAGGGAAATATACATTATTTCTGCTACCCTTTCTTTTTTATTAACATGATGTTCTCTCTCACGAGTACCATGGGTATAAACAGATGAGCATTTCTGTTCAAATCTATGGAATATGTAGTGAGAACCCAAGTTCCCATTATCATATATCATTTCAATTAATTTTTTTTCAAAAACATGTGCAGATATATTTATCATTCCATCTTTTTGAAAAAAGTAGTCACACTATACGCCTGGAATCTAGGCCATTTAATGAATTTCATTTTCAGTATTTAGCATGCAAAAATATTACCTAATAGAAGTTAAGAACTCTTCTCTTGCTGTACCCATTGGTGAAGTTAGAAGTAACTAGTCACCGATTTTGTCCTAGTACTCCTTAATAAACAGGGACAAAGGTTATGGGGATACTCATGAGCTTTATATGATATCAGGCAGAAGATCCCTCCAACTGCCAAATACTGATAGCAGTGCAAAATGCATTTATCAATACTTTCCCTGAACACGAGAAAATAATTATGTTTAGGAGAGAAAAGGATAGGAATGAAGACAAAACACTTTATGGCTTCTAAAATTTTACAGGATGAAAAGTGTAACTTGAAATATTATGTTGTAAAACTGAAATGGATAATTATAAATGCACATAGATCTATGTAAGTCTAATGACATTTAAGGGAGAATGGATATGGAATAATACACATTTGTAGATAGAAGCAGTACTCTGTATAGTATGCTTTGTATCAAATGAAGGCCCTTTATGTCTACTAATGCTGACAGCAATTGACCCAGAAAAACAACCCCAACCTGAAAGAATTTTCTAAGTCAGTACTTTGTGAAAACTACAAGGGAGATAATTTGACAATGATTATATTAACAATTTAAAATGAGAATTATGTATTTTCCAACTAGTATAATTATGTACTCCAAAATATAATTTGGGGTATGATGAAAACTCTTACCTTAGTAAAGATAGGTAATTAGCTCTGCTCTTGTCCTGTGGCTATCTCTTTTTTTTTTCTTTAATTCAAGAGAATTTTGCTCTTCTGATCAGTTTCTTCGTGTTCCATGCTATTCTTTCATGTGTCCTTCTGCCGTGGAATGGTTGGTTACATCTTTCTTCTAATATTATCAGACAGTCCTTAGTTGTCTGCATAAACATATTTTAAACTTGCTTTGTCTTAACTACTTTGTCTTTATCAATGATATGCTCAAAAGGATCTCTATGCTCCCATTTGCTTTGAAGAAATTTTTACCATTAGCTACTGATTAATAAGAAATGACTTCTCATTCTATTTATGTTATCTTACATCTGTAAATGTCTCTAATATGAATCGTGCTTCCTGAACAAGTTGCCACAGTATTCTGCCTACTTAAAATTCTGCTCTATTATGGCAGTGGGTGGGATGTTATAAATTTTTTTTCCTTTGGATGAAAAATAATAATACCTGGTCTGTGTTGGCACTGGCTATCTTACATGTCACATAGAATCATTGATGCCCCAGGATTTTATTTTATTTTGTTTTCTTTTAACAAAACATTAAACATCCCTCTTGGGCTGAAGTAGCCATTAAAGTTTATCTTTTTGCTCCAACTTGGTGATAGCAATAAAAGTTGGTAAGAGGGCTTCTCTGGTGGCGCAGTGGTTGGGAGTCCGCCTGCCGATGCAGGGGACACAGGTTCGTGCCCCGGTCCGGGAAGATCGCACATGCCGCGGAGCGGCTGGGCCCCGTGAGCCATGGCCGCTGAGCCTGTGTGTCCGGAGCCTGCGCGTCCGGAGCCTGTGCTCCGCAACGGGAGAGGCCACAACAGTGAGAGGCCCGCGTACCGAAAAAAAAAAAAAAGTTGTTAAGAAAGAATTCTGCCCTTGACCACACAAATCAGTAGACATAATCAGAAGGAACTGTATTTTGTTCTTCTCAATACTTTCAATGATTCTAAAGACCTATGTTTAAATGATGTGATTAAAATTACATGCAATTGTGTCTCTCACTCATCCATCTTTGCTATATCTTCTTACAAAGCCACTCTCATTTGCACATAACCAAGTACCTAGTAGTAGGACAATGTATGTCCAATAGACTAATAGAGCTGGGAATGGATTACATTTATTTCATGATAAAAAGTTTTCCAAGTCAGATATCTTTCTTACATGTGATTCTAGACCTAAGGCAAAAACACACTTGCAAGAAGATAGAGCTTGCCTACTCTCAGATATGGGCAAACTGGATGCTGATGATGATTTCAACTCTGGGACTAGCATGGAATCAATTACATCACTGAGTACAAACAATGGCAGCAACGTATAATGTGACTGTAATGAGTGAGGCACTAGGACTTTAAGGGGAAGGGTTTCACAGAACTTATACCTGAGTTAATACACTTTGAGTTAGACAGACTTATAATTGAATTATTTCTCTTTTATTTAATCAGTTTTAATGTGTTTTATGGTTTTTTGTTTGTTTTTGTTGTTTTTTTTTGCGGTACGCGGGCCTCTCACTGTTGTGGCCTCTCCCGTTGTGGAGCACAGGCTCCGGATGCGCAGGCTCAGCGGCCATGGCTCACGGGCCCAGCCGCTCCACGGCATGTGGGATCCTCCCGGACCGGGGCACGAACCCGTGTCCCCTGCATTGGCAGGCAGACTCTCAACCACTGCGCCACCAGGGAAGCCCTTTAATGTGTTTTGAATGAGGTTAAAAGTACTTCTACGTGTTGAAGCTGTATTAATGAAATGAAGTAAAGTGTAAAAATGCCTATTTACTTAACAGTCATGGTTACTTTTCTTAATTGAAGTCCAGAGACCATTAATAAATGAACCGTTAGTTTTTAGGAATGAAAATTGTCCACTCATGTTTTTTATATTAAATTTAAAAAAATGAGACAGTGTACAATTATATCGTCCTGTTTGCTACAAGATTATTCACGAGTGATTATAATCCCTGAATTTATATGACTTAACACACCTGCCAATGTCTCAGATAAAACTGCAGAAACTATATCATGTGGAAAGCTTAATGATAATTCAATATTAATATAAATAATGGTAAAATCATTCTACTTAAAACAACTTTGCATATGATTAAAATTTCAAAGCCATAAAATTTGAAACGAAATTCATTTTGCTCATGACCAGAAGGTATTCACAGTTCATCACATATTTGATGAAAGCCGTCTTTGTACATTAACTATTTCATTTTTCCTAACAATAAAGCCATGAGGGAAAAACAAAACAAAACAAAACAAAAATCTCTAGGTGTGAGAATCTTGGTAATCCAGCTGTTCTCAAAGGTAAGCCTATGCAATTTTTTTTTTTTTTTTTTTTTTTGCTGTACGCGGGCCTCTCACTGTTGTGGCCTCTCCCGTTGCGGAGCACAGGCTCCGGACGTACACAGGTTCAGGGGCCATGGCTCACAGGCCCAGCCGCTCCACGGCATGTGGGATCTTCCCGGACCGGGGCACAAACCTGTGTCCCCTGCATCGGCAGGCGGACTCCCAACCACTGCGCCACCAGGGAAGCCCCTGCCTATGCATTTTTGACCTTTCAATTTGTTCCAAGAGTCTTCAACCACCTTTTTCCTGTATTATTTTCTGGACATTTAATGATATGGCAGTGGTATTCTTGTCTTCTTCATTATATGAGTAAAGATGATTAAAACTTTTGTTTTATTTTCCCTTATATTACATGAGAGAACTTTTCCAAAAATTTTTCATTTGAAAAAATGGCAAAAGAATGAGTGAAAAGGCAAAAACACAGGTTTTGAGCAACTAAAGTAAGAGAACGCTTAGTCTTCTACTGAATGTGACTGGATCTCTTTGTATCAGAATGCAACTATTGCTTTAATTTTTGGTTGCTCATTGTTTAATTTTTCATTTAACTTTTTCATATATAATGCAGTCACATGATTGACTCATCCAGTGAAAATTCTCCCTTCTCTCCCTGTGCTCAAGCAATCCCAGAATTCCAGACAATACAGACAACTGTATTTGTGTCTTACCTGTCATTCCAGAGTGTCTTTATGTAAGTTCTTGCACTCTATGAATATATACTTACCCTCCACTTTTTATACACAAAGTAATGTACTATATACACACTCCTCTGTTTCTTGCTCTCTCATTTAATATATCTTGGAGTCTACTTTCGTATAAGTGCACAGAGAGCTTCCTTGCTGGCTAGAGCAGCACATTATAACATTATTTCTTACACTGTAAATTATTTCAACACTCCCTTACTGAAAGACATTTAGATTATTTTATTTAATTATTGTTTCTTCCTTTACAGACAATGCTGCAATTAATGACCTTAATGAGAAAAGTGTATATATAACATATTTCTCAGTTGAGTCAAAAAGTGAATCCATTTCTAATTTTAATATTTAAATAGAAATTATACTGAAGCTAATACATCCTCCTTACAGATGTAATAGTTTGCCCTCCCACAGCATTATAAGAGAATGCATATTTCCCAGCAGCCTCATTAACAGAGCACATTGTCATTTGTTTCAGGCTAAGATGGAGTAATAGGGACCAGATATACTTCCAGAAACAGAAGTGTTGTTCCAGCTTTTCTTTGATTAGTGTTAGCATGAACTACAGTTTTCAGTCCATTGCCTTTAAACTTATGAGTCTTTACATTTACATTTGGAGTGAGTTTTTTTGGGTGGAATGCAGTGAGGTTTGTTTCACTTGTCCATTTTCCACCATCAACAAAAGCAGAGGTATTTCAAGTGGAGAGGAAATAGTGATGATAGATATATCAGTGACATGCTGCTTATGTTGTAGTATATTTTACATTATAGCTTGAGGAATAATGTGTAATGTATATGTTGTCATAGAGTAAATAGAATTGTAACATGTTTCACCATTTACAAAACTATTTTAACATGCTATCTTCTACCCTGCTCTAGGACATTTCAAAGCAAATTAATTCTATTATCCCTTACATCTTATTCTCCTTTATATTTATTCTCCATTTTACACTGCGACCTGTGGAAGTTCTGTTAAAAGGAAATCGTGGGGCTCCCTGGGACTTCCCTGTTGGTCCAGTGGTTAAGACTCTGAGCTTCCACTGCAGGGGGCTCGGGTTCCATCCCTGGTTGGGGAACAAAGATCTGTCATGCTGCATGACGCAGATAAAAAAAAAAAAAAGAAAGAAAAAAAGAAAAGAAATTGTGGGGCTCCCTGATATATTCCCAATGTTGTAGTCTCCCTCCTCCCACCTCATATTAGTCTCATTACAGCTGCGGACTTGAAGATGAAGTAGCAGATTTGTTACCTTCAGATATTTCCATTTTTTACACAAGTAACATCTTAGGTAAATTTGGCAGAGGGCATGAAATCCAATATAAAGTGTTTATAAGGACACTTTGTTTTTCACAAAGTCATCCATTTTTAATCACTAGGTTCAGGCAACTCAGATCCATTGCTGGGATGAGAAATATCTTCAACACAATTCATGAAGTTTGCAAATTTTTAACCTCTATTTGTTTCCTTCCTTGAGTTAATCAAGGGAAACTTCTTAGTTGGAAGATTAATATTCTTATTATAAAACAGTATTTTAGAAAAAAAAGGCTGCTATTTGAAAATTTCAATATTTGAGCAAAATAATAAAGATAATAAAGAATTTCAGTGTTTGGGCAAGTATTAATAGCATATTTCTGTCTTTATCAAGACCATGTTCTTAACACTGTACAGCACTTAATCTCCAGGTATTAAAGAAATCTTTTTCAGAGAAAGATGTTCAATTAACCTGATTGGATTTGACATATAATCTACAATTCATTTAAGTTGAATATTAGACTTCAGCTTACACCAAAGTGCTGTAGAATGACAGATTTTTCACAAATATTCAAAATTGACAATGTATTATTGTTGTACAAGTATTCCAAGTTTTACTATTTACATATAATATATATTCCATTTTATATATAGTATTTATTAATATAGTATTATAATTCGTTAGCCATTACTATTTTTGATCCATATACATATTAAATAATGATACATTTTTGTTCACTGGTTTATAAGAAAAAAGGCAAAAATCACTTAAATTGACAACTGTAATATCAACATCATAGTATGGCCAGCCTGTGCCTAAACATCACTAGTTTTGAGAAACTCTTTCTACCTAAGGAAACCCATTTAATTTTGTACCATCTGTTAGCAACGCCCAAGCCATGCCCCCATGCACACTTTTCAAAAAATTAGAGATTATTTTAGCATGCTGTAGCAAGCACCCCATGACCCTCCAAGTTTATTCCTAAGGACCAAGAGGGAAAACCAGTATGTTTCTCCAATGTGAGCCAATTTTTTCGCTTCCATCTTATTGTTGTTTGTTCTACTTAAATATATTAATTTACGTTAAGCATCTTTAATCAAATAACTAAAGTTTCGCTCCATATTTCAGTTGTGGCATGCATTGAACAGACTAACATCATTGCATCAATTCTAAAATATTTATTGAATACTTTAATATAATTGATTAAGTTATAAAATCTATAGTAATCCCCTTGGACTTTTCTCTGAGAAATGAGTAAGTTTTTCTTAAATAGTCATATTTTCACAAATATTTGAGATAAAGAATATAAAAAATTGACCTATATCATTGTTAATTCGTTCCCTAAACATCAAACTTTGTACTGAGAATGTTTATTTTACTTCCCATTGTCAGAGAGGGCTCTCAGTAGAGATGTGGAACAAAACAAAAAGCACAGAAAATATAAACCTGAAATAAATTAAATGTATCAATGGTTAATAAAATGACTCTTTTAATCTAAATTGTAATCTTTTTTTTTTAATAAATGTATTTATTTATTTTTAGCTGCGTTGGGTTTTCGTTGCTGCACGCAGGCTTTCTCTAGTTGTGGCGAGCGGGGGCTACTCTTCGTTGTGGTGCGCGGGCTTCTCATTGCTGTGGCTTCTCTTGTTGCGGATCATGGGCTCCAGGCACATAGGCTTCAGAAGTTGTGGCTCGCAGGCTCAATAGTTGTGGCTCACCGGCTTCGTTGCTCTGCATCATGTGGGACCTTTCCGGACCAGGGCTTGAACCCGGGTCCCCTGCATTGTCAGGAGGATTCTTAACCACTGTGCCGCCAGGGAAGCCCTTCTAAACTTAATCTTTTACACTATGAAAATAACGTGCATTTATTTATATTTTCATTCATGACATGAAATAACCTGAAGGCATACTTAATCTTAAGTACATTGAGTCAATCAAGTTATGTAGACATTTTAATCATAACACAATTTAATCGCACTATGTTAAAACCTAATTTAATTTTCTTCAGTATCCACAATAAAACTTGTTATTGTATCCTGACAGCTATGAGGAATGGTTAAAATATTTTCTGCATGGAGCGACACACTACATTGGATGAGAATAAATCATCAAATTGGTCAATTACAAAGTGTGAAAAAGTTGTTCCATTATATTTATTATCGTCATCGACCTATTATTAATGTTATGGTTGTCATTACTTAGTGAACAACTGCCGAATCTACTGTTAGAGTCAAATGGCAGAGATAACACAGAGTGCACCAGGCTAGGAACAATTACATCAATAGACTTTTAATTCTTAGAGACTTTAAAACAAGGGTCATAATGAATACGCTTGGAGAAGCCGGGTTGTTAATGCAAATACATGAAAGAGACCGGGTGAAAGAGAGAGGGTCTGAAACAAACTGAAATCACATTATACTCTAAAGCAGCGGTCCCCAGCCTTTTTGGCACCAGGGACCAGCTCCGTGGAAGACAGTTTTTCCATGGACCTGGGGGTGGGTGGGTAGGGAAGGGTTCAGGTGGTAATGCTAGCAGTGGGGAGCAGCTCATGAAGCTTCGCTGTTGCCCACTGCTCGCCCCCTGCTGTGTGGCCCGTTGCTCTAAAGGACCTCACTGATGTGCTTAGCTGCATTCCATCATTTCGACTGAACCATAGGGGCCAATTATAGCCACATCTTATGATCTTGTAAAGGATGCCAGTAACTTATTTTTTAACTTTATATATCCTTATTTTAATGTCATGAATTATTAAAATAAGCAGACACACACTATATGGGCCACAAAAATATGTTTTTGAAGTAGTCTACTTTGCCAATTTCCTTGGTGTAAAACTTCCAAGGAACATGGCCAGTTTAAATCTATCAATGTTATATCACTGAACATAAAGTTGAGAAGAGCTTCAGACATTCATTTCTCGCAAGCATGTGCACTGCACCTTCAGCACACCACTCCCAAAGGCATGGATTGCTCCCTTAGCTTTAAGGGAACATCCACAAACACCAAGAAGTCTACCAAAGGGGATCTATCTGTATATTGGTACCTCTGGAAACATCTTAACTTCCTCTTTACTCTCTCCACCCTCCTTGGCCTTATGATATACCCTTTAATTCATGTTTGCTTTTTGCCTTTCTGTACGTCCTGTTCCACTCCTTCCCTCTCACTCCACATTTTGTATTTATGGTGATTAGTATGGGTTTGCTTCCCATACTAATGGGAAGCTAGGCCACTTTTACCCAACACACAGTTTCCTGTGTTTGGTTCCCTTTGTGACCCACAACATATTCAAGACAGTCCCACCTTCCTTCTAGTCCCAGGCCCAGTGCCAGAGTCTCCTGGACTTTGCTCAGGAGACAATAATGGAAAAGATACACGATTTTCCACTGAAAAGTAGTTTTTGTCATTATCAGCCTGGAATAAATACTATAAGGTATGCTTTGGTGTTATGAAAATGTGAAAAGGGCCCGCTAAATGTGGTAGCTGATAATGGAAGTAGACGTTCTGGGAAGAAATTGAGTGGTCAGCATCTTCAAGAAAAAGAATACTGGGCTTCCCTGGTGGCGCAGTGGTTGAGAGTCCGCCTGCCGATGCAGGGGACACGGGTTCGTGCTCGGATCAGGGAGGATCCCACGTGCCGCGGAGCGGCTGGGCCCGTGAGCCATGGCCGCTGAGCCTGCGCATCCGGAGCCTGTGCTCCGCAACGGGAGAGGCCACGACAGTGAGAGGCCCGCGTACCGGAAAAAAAAAAACGAAAAAAACTGAACAAACTAAAAATCAACAACTTTACTTAGATGATCTGTCAGAGAATTAAGGTGATAAGAAAAACTACAAGCTCCTGAACAGAAACCAGATGTCTAGAAGTTTTACCAAAACCCATGGAAATCAAATGACTTTTACAAAAAGGACAATAATTAAAAAGAAAACTTTGAAAAACAGCAAACACTATGAACAAATTTAATATATAAGACACTGATGAGATAATTACAATACAATATTAAACAAAGCATAGTATTATGAAAATGTATACAATTTCTACAAATACTTAAAAGGTAAACAAACAGCCAACAGAGGAAAAACAGAGTCAAATGTTTTGACTCACAGAAAATGAAACCTAAGTGCTCAATAAACATAAAAAATTCTAAAGTAAGTAGTGGTCAGAGAAATAATAGATTTGAAAATAAGAAGTATTTCCAATAAATCAAAATGAGAAAAATAAACAGTGGAAGTACTTGGTATTGATGAGAATATATAGAATCAGGAATTCCCTAACAATAATAGTGCAAATTTAAATTGTATATGACACTATAAGCATAAATCTGTCAATACCACAGTGTTAAGGATTTCCAACATACAAACCACCAATATTACTTCTAAGCCTAATTTTTATATTAACTCACATATGTTCACGGTGATAGGTTCAATGATGTTTACTGTAAATTTGATTTTTATTATCAAAAGTTAATCTGAATTAATCTGAATGACTCTCAAGAGGAGAATAAATAAATATATGGTGATTTTGTCATTTTTACAATAGTCAAGACTCCTCAGTCAAAGACTACTAGGACCTCTCCTGTAGTTGAACAAGATGGGTACATTGCTTATTGCAGCTAGGCAAATCACACTATGGGGACTTGTGGAGTGTCTAGTAAGAAGGTATGAAAAGGAAATTCTGTTTTATTTGGATCTTTTAAATGATTTGGGGGCGTGGTTCAAGGCAACTAAGTTTTGTTCTATATCAAAAACCATTAAAGAGCTTCCCTGGTGGCGCAGTGGTTGAGAGTCCGCCTACCGATGCAAGGGACACGGGTTCGTGCCCCGGTCTGGGAAGATCCCACATGCCGCAGAGCGGCTGGGCCCGTGAGCCATGGCCGCTGAACCTGCGCGTCCAGAGTCTGTGCTCCGCAATGGGAGAGGCCACAACAGTGAGAGGCCCGCGTACCGAAAAAAAAAAAAGCTGTTAGAAAGCAGGAGTAATTCTATGATTTACTATCTTAATGAACCTTATCTAGAAGTAGAAAAGATTAGCATGAGACTGAAAATACAGGTAAAGAAGCAGCAGCCGCTCATATTAGCAATGATGGGGTATATTTGGTGTTTTTGTAATTTGCACAGTATGTTTGTTGCTTTTTTCTGTGTGTGGACAAACTTTGTCTCACTTCATCACAGCCATGGTGTGTCCTTAATTGATGTTGATGTTCTATGAAATTATTAACATTTAAAAGGAGAACATGAGGCTTAGCTCTGAGTGCTACACCAGCTCGTGGATGACTGCTTTTATCTTTCTCACATGAAATAAAATATGAACGCTAAAATATAGAAGAGAAGTGCACACATCAGCTTCTATTTATTGCAGCCCCTCTTCCTCTTCTAATTTCAACTCCTGTTGTGTTGAAAATTCTATGTCCAGGTATATATCACTCTGCTATAATTATCTACTCCCAGCCTTGCTGGCTTCAATTTATTTCCAATAACCTTGATTTTTGGTTTCTTTTCTCTCATACTTGACAACAAAAAAAAGTGCTTTAATGTTTAATAATGAAATCTAAGCTAGTTAATATATAGCACTGATTTTGGGTGCCAAGTTGGTAATAACGTGATGATTGTTTTGTTTTGTTTTTTTCGGTACGCGGGCCTCTCACTGTTGTGGCCTCTCCCGTTGCGGAGCACAGGCTGCGGACGCGCAGTCTCAGTGGCCATGGCTCACGGGCCCAGCCGTTCCGCAGCATGTGGGATCTTCCCAGACCGGGGCACAAACCCGTGTCCCCTGCATCGGCAGGCGGACTCAACCACTGAGCCACCAGGGAAGCCCGTGATGATTGCTTTTATTTGAAATTAATTTGAGAGACACCACAGATTTATCTTGGGTCCTTGGATTTGGTTGTATAATGAATATCTTAGCAGATGATAAGAAATTTTGACTTAATTAAACATATTAAGAATAATTAAATGACTTTGACTTTGAAAATGATATTACTCTTGTCTTCAGTAACTCTCATAAAGCATATAAACTAATTGATTAATAGGGAAGGAAGGAGGCCAACTGCACATACACTATTCAATACTCTGTGAATGTCCATGTCTGTGTCGTGAATTTTTACACACACACACACACACACTCACTCACACACAATTTTTCCAAGTTTAAGAACGTTGTTAAATATATTAAATCATTAGTAGTATTAGAAAATACCAAAGGAAGCAGAGACTTAGCAATGTCTAATCTAAAATTATTTCTTACTGCCCATTCTATTTACTTACCTTCTAGCATCCAATTCCTAGATGCATAAAAATGTCATCTTATATAGGTTAAACCTGTATAGTGTGCATGGCTGTGATTTACTAATACTGATATTGTGAACATTATTAATATAATGTTCTTTTTTTTTTTTTTTTTTTTTTTTCAGTACGCGGGCCTCTCACTGCTGTGGCCTCTCCCGTTGCGGAGCACAGGCTCCGGACGTGCAGGCTCAGTGGCCATGGCTCACGGGCCCAGCCGCTCCGCGGCATGTGGGATCTTCCCGGACCGGGGCACGAACCCGTGTCCCCTGCATCGGCAGGCGGACTCTCAACCACTGCGCCACCGGGGAAGCCCTAATGTTCTTTTTATATTTTCAAATGCATGACATTCTCCTTTATCTGCTCAAAGTATCAGTCTTCTTGGGAGTAGGTAAGTGTTTCCTACACAAGGAACATTCATGAGAAGATCAAGGTAAAACACAATTTCAGAATTTAAAAAATTAATATAAATTTCCATTCAAAACAAGGTAGTTTCTTCTCTAAAGACAGTAACCATGTCTTTTTCACCCCATTATTATATCAAATACCTGACTTGTGGTTGACTTTTGGGCAACCACGCATGACTTTTATAAACTTGAAATATGGCTAGTACAAATTAATATTGCTATAAGTGTAAAATATGAAATTTGAAATATCTAATATGAAAAAGTATATAGAAAGTATATAATTTGGACCTCATTAATGGTTTTATATGTCAAAATGTTAATTTGGGGGATTGGTTTATATAAAATATATTACTAACATAAATTTTACTGATTGTCAATGTGCCTATTAGACTTAAAATTACATATATTGATCCCATTATATTTTTATTTAATAGCACTTGTTCAGACTACAGAGAACTTTTATAAGGAAAGTACAGATGGAGACAGGAAAGTGAAAGAAACTTCAGAACTTGGAGTGACTGAGATGGGTACCTTCTCAGTTGGTATAATCGAACTGAAGGAGAGAATGAGAAACTGAATAGCAGGGTTTAGGGAAAATACAGATATAAAAACACAAGTGAACACACATATACCTTCCTACTGACATCTAAATTCTGTATTAGGAAGAGAATGAGGTGTGAAGGTCATAATGAAGGGAGGAGAAGCAATGTAACTGTTTAAATGATAAGGTCATGACTAGGGGCACTTCGTCAGTTTTTGTTGTTTTTGTTTTTTTGACAAGTCTAATAGCTGTCATGCTTGGTTAGCTAGTAATCAAGTAGAGAAAGAACACTGCCTCTGCATAACTCAATGTTAGTGAGATGTTCTTTCTTTCCTTTTTTGTTAAACAAACTTATTGTGATACAATTCACTATAAAACAATCCAATTCACCCATTTAAAGTGTACAAGTCAACGGTTTTTAACATATTCCCAGATGTGAACAGGCAGAATTATAGTCAGCTTTAGAACATTCTCATCACCTCAGAAAGAAAGCGCATACCCTTTAGTTATTACCCTTCTGTATGTTGCTGGATTTGATTGTTAGTATTTTGTTGAGGATTTTTAAAGATATATTGGTAAAATAGGTCTACAGTTTTCTTGCGACGCTTTTGTCTGGTATTGGTGTCAGGGTAACAGTGGCCTTGTAAAATGAGTTGGGAAGTGTTCCTTCCTCTTCTACTTTTCGAAAGATTTAGAGAAGAATTAGTATTAATTTTTCTTTGAATGCTGGTAAAATTCGTTGGTGAATACATCTGGGCCTGGGTAGTCTGGATTTCCACTTCAATCATTTCACTCGTTCTAAATCTATTCAGTGCGTCTATTTCTTCTTGAGTTGGTTTTGGTAGTTTCAAGTATTTGTCTATTTTATCTAAATTATCTAATTTACTGGCATACAATTGTTCATAGTATGCCTTTATTTTTTAAAAATTTCTAAAAGTTCAGTGATAATGCTGCTCCATCTTTTATTTCTGTTTCTAGTAATTCAACTCTTTCTTTTTCTCTTGGTCAGTGTGGCAAAAGTCTTGTCAATTTTGTTGATTTTTATCAAGGAACCAACTCTTTCTTTCATGGATTTTTCTCAATTCTTTTTCTACTCTAGCCTTTATTACTTCCCTCTTTATTAACTTTAGGTGAGTTCCCGCTTCTTTTTCCAGTTTCTTAAGAGGTAGGTTTAATTCTTCCTCTCCTATTTATTTATTTTTAATTTATTTTCTTGTCCAGCTGCTTTGGCTTGAAATTCAGTACAGTATTGAAAGCAGTGGTGAAAGTGTCATCTTTGTCTTGCTACTCATTTTAGGGGGAAAGTTTTCATTCTTTCATCACTGAATATATGATGTGGCTTTTCCATAAATGCTCTTTATCATATTGAGTTCTCTTCTATTCATAGTTTACTGGGTGTTTTTATTATGAAAGTGTCAGATTTCTTCAAACTTTTTTTCTGTGTCAATTGAGATAAATAAATGTTCTATGTTTTCTCTTTTCTATTAATGTGGTGTATTATATTGACTGATTTTCCTATGGAGAACCAACCGTACATTCCTGTGATAAATTCTTATTTGTCACAGTGAATAATCCTTTTAAAATGCTGTTGGGTTTAGTTTGCTGACATTTCCGCTGAAGATGTTTGTCTCTGTATTCATATGGGATATTGGTCAATTGTTTCTGTACTTGTGATATCTTTGTCTGGTTTTAGTATCAGGGTAATGCAGACCTCTTAGAGAAAGGAAGTGTCCTCTCGTTCTCTCCTATTCTGTTTTTTGGAGGAGTTTGATAAGAATTGGTGTTAATTCTTTAAATGTTTGATCAAATTCACTCATGAAGCCATTTGGTCTTGGACTTTTTTTGTAAGCTTTGATGCTATAATGGCTATTTTAAAGTCGTTTTTTCCTTTAAATATGACATCTGGTCACTTACACAAGCAATTTGTGTTGTCTCCTGTTTTCTGTTTTTTTTTTTTCTGGTGTATAGGGCATAATTTCTGGTTTCTTTGCAAGCTTCAAATTCTTGTTGGAAAATGGACATTTTAGGTAGTATATTATAGGAACTCTAAGTACTGCCCTCCTGCCCCGCCCTGTCCCCAGGGTTTAGTATGTTTTTTGCTTATTTATTGTTCAGTGACTGCGTAGATTGTTTTAGTGAAGTCTGTTTATTCCTTCCTCACAATGCTAAGCCTTTGCTGTTGCTCTGCAGGGTGACATATGCCTCTAGTCTCCTGGGATGTCCGTGGTATTGACAGGGCTTTCTTTCTCTCTCTTCCTGACCATACTCTGCTGTTAACCTCCACTAAGGGTGGGCAGACTCCTCAATGGTTTTCAGCAAAGCCCTGGGGCATAAATTGCTCTACAAACTAATCCAATTAAATTTTAGCTCTCTTGAAGGATTAGTTTCTGAAGTCCATGGTTGAGATCTATTCTGACTACAGGATTGCCCCCAGCAGCTGTCTCATTCCCCGATTCTATCCTGCAAACTAGTCAGCTTACCAACTGGACTGTACCTTCATTAAGTCCATGAATCTCCTCCCAGTTTCCTTTCACCACAATCTCAGGTTTCCCAGAGGGCCTTTATGCTTGAATTTCTCCATATCCCCTGCAAAATAAAGGCAGTTGCTTTGGAAGAGATTAGGAGCTATCTATTTTATGACATGCCACTTCCCCTGGCAAATCCTGGGATAGCACTCTGGAGCTTGGAGTGAGGAGAAAGTCAAGCTACTTTCTGAGCGGCAGGCCCACCGATGATTAGGAACTGAGCTCTAGGTGGAGGGAAGGACTATTGTCCTAAGGTCCTCTCCTGGTTTGGGACTGCCACCACTTGATCTGGCTTTGTACTGGCAGTGTGCTGAATGTCGCAGTGCCTAATAAAGAAAGCCCTACCTCTCAACCACACTAACCCAGGAACTCAGCCTCAGCAACAAGTACCTGGGGAAGGATAAGAAGTGCTGAAGTCCTGCACCCCCTAGGATAAAAGCATGCTAACTGGAAGCTGGGGGAAAGGGAGCCCTGTGTTCTTGGCCAGAGCAGTCTGGAATGGAGTCTCAGATGCTCTGATGTGGGCGAGTGGAGAGAAGTGGTTTGGGTTCAAATACCATAGACTCTTGCAGTTCTTAAAAATTGTTGTAGATTTTATTGAATAGATGTTCCTTTCTTTGCTCTTTTTCCTTAGGACCACTTCCAGAGGCTTGAAATGGTTGTGTTTCTTTTTTCTTTCTGTTGTTTTTAGACTTTAGTTTTTAGAGCAGTTTTAAGTTCATAGCTTAAAAAGTACAGAGTGAACGTTCCCATACCTGACTTGTCCCCCTCACAGGCATAGCCTCCTTCTCTATCAACACCCTACATCACAGTGGTACATTGGTTAGAATCAATGGAACTCCACTGATACGTAATTATCACCCAAAGTCCTTAGTTTACATTAGAGTTCGCTCTACATTCTATAGGTTTGAACAAATGTATAATGACATGTATCCTCTAATATAATATCTCACAGACTTGTTTCACTGCCCTAAAAATCCTCTGTGTTCTGCTAATTTGCCCCTCCCTCCCCTCTGATCCCTGACAACCAATGAAGTAATCTTTTCTGTCTCCATAGTTTCGCCTTTTACAAAATGTCATATGGTTGGAAACATACAGTATGTTGTCTTTTTTTTTTTTTTTGGCCACACTTCGAGTCATGCAGGATCTTAGTTCCCTGATCAGGGATCGAACCCAAGCCCCCTGCGGTGGAAGCTCAGAGTTTTAACCACTGGACCGCCAGGGAAGTCCCAGTATGTTGTCTTTAAAGATTGACTTCTTTAACTTAATAATATGCATTTTAGTTTTCTCCATGACTTTTCATGACTACAGCTCATTTATTTTTAACATTGAATAATATTCCATTGTTTGGATGTACCACAGTTTATTCATACATTCACTTCCTGTAGAATATCTTGATTACATCTGTGTTTTGCCGATTATGAATATAAAACTCCTAAAAACATCCATGTGCAGGTTTTGTGTGAACGTAAGTTTTCAACTCCTTTGGGTAAATGTCAAGGCATGTGATTGCCGGACCATGAGGCTAGAGTATAAGTTTCGTAAGAAACTTCCAAACTGTAAGGTGGCTGCACCATTTTGCATTCCCCCCAGCGATGAATGAGAGTTCCTGTTGCTACACATCCTCACCAGCCGTGTCACCAGTGTTCTGGATTTTGGCCTGAAATGGAGCAGGACCCTATGGTCTTTGCCCCTCCATGTCCTAAGCTTGCTTTTTGTCTGTGGAAAAACTTTAGCCAAAAAATAAGTTTAATCAGAGAAGTGAGAAAATGCAGAAACAAAGGAAAACAATCAAAGGAGACCAAACAATAATAGTTTAGTCATTAAACATAGTCAAGGACCTTTAGTTCCTTCTTAAGAGCTATAGGTAATATTCTGAGCCATAACCTGTGAGCTGTCTTATAGATATAGAAACCCCCGCCAGGTGGAAGAAGTTAACTACATGATGACCAGACTGTAGCTATGACATAAGCTGCCACAATTCCAAGAATTGGCCTCATGGAAATGGGAGCAAACGGACCCTGGAACTGAAGATTAACTGTACTTAAAACAATTAAGATGACGCTGGTCAGATCACCGATGACCAATCTCAAGATGACTGTCGGAGCTGACTGTGCTGTTTCGGCAGGCAGGCCCCCTCCCTCCGACTGTAAATACTCTTGACCCCAGATGGTCCGGGAGTTGGGGGAGGAGATCGGCCTTTCGACAGGCGTTCCCCCCTGCCCCCGCCCTGGGTGCCAGCACCCAAAACAAAGTAAACTTTCCTGTCCACCAGCCTTGCCTCTTTATTGGCTTTTGAGCAGTGAGCGGCCAGACCCTACTTTTGGTTACAGTATCTCACTGTTGTTTTCATTTCTAATTATCTAATGACATATGATGTTGACCATCTTTTCACATGCTTATTTATCATCTCTATATATCTTTGGTGAGGTGTCTGTACAGGTCTTCTCTCATTTTAAATCAGCTTCTTTCTTTTCTCGTTTTAAGAGTTTTTATAAATTTTGAATAACAGTCCCCATACGATATGTTTTGCAATTTTTTTCTCCCAGTCTGTGACTTATCATTCTCCTGACAATGTTTTTCATAGAGTGGAAATTTTTAATTCTGATGAAATAGTTGTTTTGTAAAAATAATTTTAACCACTTTTGCTAGAGTGGCGGTCCCCAACCTTTTTTGGGACGGTTTTCGTGGAAGACAATTTTTCCACAGATGGGGTAGAGGGGTGTAAGGAGGGGGGATGGTTCAGACGGTAATGCAAGCGATGGTTTTGGCGGTACTGTGAGCTATGGGGGGCGGCAGATGAAGCTTTGCTCTGCTTGCCTGCCACTCACTTCCAGCTGTGCGGCCCGGTTCCTAACAGGCCGAGGACTGCTACAGGTCTGTGGCCCGGGGGTTGGGAACCCCTGTGCTAGAGAGTGGGTCAGTGGAGTTCCTTAGACTGTCATGCCAGAAGTCAATCTCTGGGATAATCTATCTCATAAAATGAATAATTATGGAAACAGTGGACTATAAACTATTCTACAGCCAAGAAAATCTATTAGTTGTATGAATATAAACATTTAATTACATACCCACATATTTCAAGGCTTAGGAGCTATAAAATTATCTGTAGAAAAGTCAAGATCACATCCTTCTAGACTCCAAACTCAAATTTGTGTCTGGGGGAAGCATTAAGAAACTTAAATAGAGAGGATCAAGGCTTATTTGGCATGCAAAATTAATGAGAAGTAAATGTTCTGAAACAGTGGGCAGTTGTCTGCACACTGCACTTCATTGTGAACTAAGAATAAAAAGAATAGGTTAGGATGAGTAATGTCAAATGCTCTAGGACTTGTAAACATGTTTAAACAGTTATTCAAGACTCTAATCCATACAATTTTCATAAACAGATTTTCTTTTGATAGTAAAATGACTTACTATCTACCTTGCTTTTTATCCAAAACATAGAGATTCCTTGAAAAATGGTATCTTTCTAAAACATATTAAATATACCATGATCACAACTATTTTCAAACATGTGTTTAGACATATGTCTTCCAGCTTGTGAAATTGTGCCCATCTGCCAGCAAGAAGGGAGCGTCTAAGACCATTTCTTTAATAGTAGATATAATCTTAAGTGGTTGCTAGCCTAAAGAGAAAGATTAAAAAGCTAACTATTTCCACTTTTCTTCTCCCCCAAAGTAAACCTGGTAATAGTCCCATATATAAAACATAGAGAATGACACTGAAATTATCAGTTTACTAAAAAAATAAAAACATGTTCTATTCTTTCAGTTAACTTAATGTCACATAGCATCTAACTAATATATTATATTTTAATTATTTCCATTAAAAGTTATTTCTAATAGTAGTTGAAACACACCAACCTTAAAATTTTTTTCTGTTATATTTTCTTGTTTGGATGAATGTTAGATTCAACTACTTTCTTGTCAGTTTTTTGCCATTGAATACAACTACAGTGACTAATATATGGTATGTGTGCATATATTTTAATTGATTATATTCTTACTACTATAATTTGATATTTTTAAAACTCAATTTTTTGATATTACTGGATTTGACATGCTTTATAATGCCTAGATTAAATTACATTTATCCAAAATTTCCCATTTTGTTGGTCAATTAAGAAAATTACAATTTAATATTATTACAAACACTGTTGCAATAAATTTCTGGTAGAACTTTTCATTCACGTAATTGTTTCCTTGGGATATATTTCTGAAGTACTCTTTCTTGCTCATTTTAAGGCTTTGGATATTCATTACCAAATTGCCTTCCAGAAAGGTCATACCAGTTTATATTCTCATATTAATACAGTGTGAAAAAGACACTTTTTATGTTTCTAATTGGAAGGATAATTGGCAAATGCTTTCTAGAGTTCAAAGGAAAGAAAGTAGCCTGTAATTCTAAATTAAAGCAAAAATATTATGAATGGATGTTATAGCTTCTATATGATTACCATCGGAATTTTTTTCCCCTATAAACCAGGACTTAGAGATTAAGTCTAAAATTCATGTAGTCCCACTCCTTCATTTTTTCTTATGAGAATGGTAAATTAATAAGGTGACTCACTCCAGAAAAGGAAGCTTTTATAATATTCTGTAGTCTAAATTGTTGTTCAAGGGGTATAACATTTCAGTTATGCCAAGTGAA
This sequence comes from Lagenorhynchus albirostris, assembly GCF_949774975.1. NCBI lineage: Eukaryota > Metazoa > Chordata > Mammalia > Artiodactyla > Delphinidae > Lagenorhynchus > Lagenorhynchus albirostris. Next base: position 136,866,635 of record NC_083098.1, on the reverse strand, counting down.
TAAGTCCTAGAGATCCACTGCATGATATACAGCCTGTAGTTAACAACACTGTATGGTACACTCAAGAATTTGATAAGAGGGTAGATATCATTTTATACGTTGTTATCACAGAAAAAGTGGGGGGAGGAGGAAATTTTTAGAAGTGATAGATGTGTTCATTAATTTGATTGTGATGATGGTTTCATAGGTTTATTGGTATGTCCAAACTCATCACGTTGCATTAAATATATGCAGTTTTTTGTATATCAATTATACCTCAATAAAGTTGTTAAAAATAAAGTCTGTAAGTAGGAAACACCAAATCTTGTACCTCTATATCTAATTTAATGGACAGTAGCTATATAATCTAACCCCTTTTCCTGCTCAAGAAAGCATAAGGGAATACCAATGAATGCTCAATGAAGCTTTTATATAGACATTGCTGACTCCATCGAAATTATATATTATATATATATGTGTGTGTGTGTGTGTGTGTGTGTGTGTGTGTGTGTGTGTCAGTGAATCTTTACACACATTGTGATCTTTGACAAACTGCTGGATTACTTAAGACAGATTAGACGAATAGAATCATGATGACAAAAGATCAATAGGATTTATCACCATTTATCATCAATATTTATCACTATTTTGATGACACCAAAATATTATTTCTTCAATTTTATGCTAGATTTTAGCAATTGTTGCCTTACCGTGTCTAGTTCTAGTTGATCTGTTTAAATTTGGCCTCATACTCAATTTAGTTACTTGCATTTCTTCAGTTTATTTTTATACATATACTATTGTATATGTATTTGCATACTAATTAAAACCAACATTACATAAAACATGAAATCAATGTATTAGAAACATATCAATCAATTTTATTTTAATAAAATGATCTTTCTGTGTTCAGAACCCTAAGTAAAAAGTGGCAAATTTTACTATATTAGAGAGGTGAAGAGTCTGGTTCTGGAAATCTATCTTTGTGACTTAGAGAAAGTCATCAATTTTATGTCTGGTAAACTGGGGTATATGTGTGTGTATATATATATGTATGGTACTGTAAAATCTTGATATATATGTTTATATGTATATATAAATATACATATATCTGTTTCTGTAAAGGCTTTATGAGACAATATTTGTGAAATATTTATCACTATGTCTGGTACAAAACACGGGCTCAGTAAGTGCTAGTTATTATTTTCATGATAATATCTTCATGTTCTCTGCATATTCTTTACCATAAAATTATTTATCATTAACTGAAAAACACATTTTATATAATATTTTCTAATTAAAGTATCATGTTCCTTATCACTATGATGAGCAATACTAGAGACATCCATTAATTTTTATTTGTATTTGCTATTATGAATATTAAATACAACCAAAAGAAAATTTATTTAAACATGGGCACTTTTTACCTCTTTTTCTAAATTTAAGACAAAACCTTTGGTCAAATATTGCAATCTATAAATAGTTTAAAACATTTTTTTACCAACAAAGGGAGTTAAGGGGATTCAATATATTTGAGAAAAGAAAATACAAGCTGAGCAACTGTGGCACAGAATGGCTCTGACGTATATATTATCTTACCTGGATAGTATATTTCATTATTAGGGGTGAAAAAATAGCTGTTCTTTGGGGCTGAGTGAATATAGCTCTAATTTCAGCTTCTAATTTCAGCTCCTCATATATAATTACTTTCTCTATGAGTGTAGAGTGGAGGGCTTTCTGTTACCCTGGGTATGAGCTTTAATTTAAATCCTCAGATTTCCAAAATTCTAATTTAAACTGCAGAGCAGCACAGCACAGATTTTTCTCTTGCAAATGGGGTTGATAATTTGCGAATCCCAAATGAAACAAATCATTTAGCAGAACTCAAAGAAGCCAGTTAGTCTATGCTTTATTTTTTTTTCTCCTACAAAATGAAAGAAAAAAAAAGCTTAAATACTATTCTGAGAACTTAATCAAGAAGACCTACAGAGTTATTCTGGAATTATATGCCCAATGGCATACAATTTAAATCCAATACTTTGGAGAAATATTAATAAGTTAAAGAAATGGCAAAATGAGACAGTCTGAAAAATGTAGTATCATGTAGCTAATTTTTCATGGTTTATATTGAAGAGAAAGGACCGTTCCTCTGTATATTGTATCACACAGGTTAGAATCAATTGTTTCTGAAAGCAGGGAAGAATACTCTATCACTCATATCCAATTCTCAAGGCTACCTAAAATGTCAGGTATCAAAAATTACTGACTCTTTGCAATCGTCTGCTTTATTCCTCTATGCTGCATCTCTTGAAGACATATTGGCCCTAAAATTGGGAAAAAAAAAATCTGGTTCAATCTAACCAGATATAGAAAGCAGGAGGATATTCTTCCTTTACAATAAAAATAACCAGTATCTTTCCGAGAGAAAACAAACAAGCAAAACAATCACTTCACTAATAGAAAGGGAGTCCAGGAGTGTGAAGGAAGAAAGATCAAAATCAAATCGGGAAGCAGTTCCCAAGTCCTTTGAAGAGAAGCAAGTTAGGGCATTCTTACTCCTGTGGGCTTTGGTAGAAGTTAGCTGCAAAAAGATAGCAAGATAGACATACTGTCCTAATCTTAGCTCTCCTGGTGATACAGTTCAGGACTTTATTATTCACAATAGAAAGCTGTTGCACAAAATGAATCTTTTTTGAAGATGAATAGCTGTTCTCACAAACGTTAATCTGGTCCATATGAAGTCTATTACATTCTCAATTGCTTCAGTGCCAGAGATGGTTTAAGTGGTAGTCAGAATGTTGAAAATATTAGAAAATGTATTCATTTTGGTCATCCTGAAATTATAAAACAAGCTACGTAGTTAGGAGTGTAGGAAGGAGAAAAGCAAGAGTTGAAGCAGAGTGAACATGTTAAGAAGTAGCATGTGATGATGGCTACACATGGACAGAAGAAGAGAGGGTTTTTAATCAATAAGGTTCATCTTCATTATCTTCCTGTCAATAGGCTCAAGAAATAGCTCGTGAATTACAAATACAGTAGAAAAAATAGATTAAGTTTTCAATTTGTATACTTTCCTCTAAAGCCTGTAGCTCAATGAAACGCTATCTTGTAGTTCCTTTTGGTTTGGTTCCTTTTGGTTTCCTATGATTCACTTTAATTGATCAAATGGAGTTATAGGTTTAATATGTGCTTCAGAAAGTACAAATGGAACAAACAGAAAGTGTTATGGCTTCATTATGGCTTCAGGTCTATTCTCAGTAGGAGCTGGGGTGATTCTGCTGGCTTATAGGTATTTGGCTGTTTCAGGTAAACAATCAAATAGTTTGGTAAATTTGATGACCTAAAATGATGAACACAAACATATATCAAGCCCAGCCAGGCAGACTCCGAAAGTCTTCCAATTAATTCTATAAAAATGTGTCATCTAAGTGGAGTAAGATCTCTGGGTGAAAGAGACAAAAGCAAGAAGCATAAAATGAGGGGTGTGGTGGAAAATTTTGACCAAATCTGATATATGTCAATGGAGAATTTTAAACAGGTATACACCTCTAAAAAAGGATTAGCAGAGTTTATGCAAGTGATACAGATGAAGTGGTCCTTCTGCCTCTGTTAAGGCACCCTTTCACATCCCAATGGGGATGTTATGGGTACTTATGTGGAATTCCAAACATTATCCATATCTCACAAACCCATAAACTCCACATGGTTGAGGCTGTGGGAGACATGGAAGGTGTTAAAAATTCAAAAAGTTTTAGTCCTTCATAAGTCTCCTGTTAGACATAAAGTCATATAATTCCTACCACCAATTCTAGCAAGTGAGAAAATGAAGAAACAAGAGGAAGAGGGGAAGGAGGAGAAAGAGTTACTTAGAAAAAGTCTCCCCTGTGATGACATTTTTATCATTATTTATTTCAGACTAAATAAAGAATGAAAAAATAGCATTAGGTTCCAACAAAATTTATCACACTAAAATGTGGTGACAAAGAAAATTAAGTAAAAAAAAAGCATGTTTTAGTTATTTTGCCATCAAACATAAATCATGATAAAAATGTTGGCAAAACTTTTATTTTCCTTAAATGATGAGGAATAACCACTCTTCTGTTATTATAAGCAATAAATATTATATCATGTATTTGGCCATATAGGCTCAAAGTTATTTTGACAAATCGATTCCCTTTTAGTTAAACAAGCTTAAAAAGTCTACAGAACCTAAATATAGTCAATACTTGAGATATCGAATTTTAGAGATTTTTTTTCTTATGATGAAAGTGAGTTACACTGTATTGCACATATTCACATTTTGTGAGAAGTAAGACACTGGAATTGAATTTTAAATTTTGTATCGCGTGTTGGAAATTGAAAGCTAAAAATTTAGCTAATATACTTATAAGACTACTCGCTTCCAAAATTAATCATTTTGATTTTTAACCTTTTATTTTGGTTCTGGGAAAGAGGGTCCAGATTCTAAATGAGACTGAAATATGAATACCAATAAAGCAAACTTTGATTGAGCATCTACTATAATCCAGACTCTAAACTAAGCCTCTCATACACTTATTTTTTTTTTAATCTGAGATATGGGTTTCATTTAAAAGACTACATAAAACATATCTGTATATTTTTTTATCTGTATAATTTTAAAAATAATTATAAATCAAAGACCTATCCATCTCCCAAATAAAACATTTCTACTCCTTATTCTAAGTCTAGAATTAATAGAATCCTGAAAGTTTTAGAAACATTATTAGTAGTTTTATAACTAAATGCAGTCCTAAGCAATGGTTCTTGTTTCATTGCTATCTTCAACCCCCCTTTTTGGCTTAATAATATTTTCCAAGTTTCATTTTCTGCTTTTCCTGTTCTTTTGCCATCATCTGAATACTACTTCATTGTTGCATAAAGTACATGAAACTTACCTGTTTCTTTGAGAGATTGCTTTTCCACTTCTGTTCTGCCCTCAACCTGCAATGACTCTACTGTGATTACCAAATCTCTTTTGAATCATGATTTCTGTCTCTAATGAATTACTTGTATTTGTACACACACGTGTTGGTGTCTTCAACTTTAATAATACTCTGTCTTGACCTCATGATATCTCTTAGCTGCCTCCCATTTCTTTGCCGTTAGTCACAGTAAAGATTGCAAAATCTTTGTTTATATCTATTAATGCAAATGCAAATCCCTCACTTCCTAGTGTATCTTTAGCTTAATCAAATTCACATCTTATCTTCATCCTTTCCATTAGAACTTCTGTGGTCAAGGAAAGTCCCACCTCGAATTCTTGAAGGTATTCTCCTGTTATTTCCTAAAGGCTTTATTGCTTTGGTTTGGCCAAAAGTTTCCTTCATTTTTTTCCATAAGATGACTCTAGTAGCACCTAGTTGTCTTTAACTTCATTCGAAACAATTTTGTTAGATTGTATGTGACAGCTGTCATATCAGTGTGCATTAAAAAAAAGACAACAAAATTGGTGAATTTTTATGTAGCCATTTTAATATTGAAGACAGAAGAGGAAAAGCAACATTTTCTGCATATTATACTTTATTATTTCAAGAAAGGTAAAAATGCAACTGAAACGTAAAAATAGATTTGTGCAGTGTATGGAGAAGGTGCTGTGACTGATCGAATGTGTCAAAAGTAGTTTACAAAGTTTCATGCTGAAGATTTCTCTCTGGACAATGCTCCACGGTCAGGTAGACCAGTTTAAGTTGATAGTGATCAAATCGAGACATTAATTGAGAACAATCAACATTATACTACACGGGAGATAGCCGACATACTTAAAATATCCAAATCAAGCGTTGAAAATCATCTGCACCAGCTTGGTTATGTGAATCGCTTTGATGTTTGTGTTCCACATAAGCGAAAAAAACCTTCTTGATCATATTTCCGCAAGCGATTCTCTACTTAAATGTAACGAAAACATTCCATTTTTAAAACAAATTGTGACGGCTGATGAAAAGTGGATACTGTTCAATAATGTGGAACGGAAGAGATCATGGGGTAAGCAAAATGAACTACCACCAACCACACCAAAGGTTGGTCTTCATCCAAAGAAGGTGATGTTGTGTATATGGTGGGATTGGAAGAGAGTCCTCTATGATGAGCTTCTTCCAGAAAACCAAACGATTAATTCCAACAAGTACTGCTCCCAATTAGACCAACTGAAAGAGGCACTCGATGAAAACTGTCCAGAATTAGTCAACAGAAAACGCATAATCTTCCATCAGGATAGCGCAAGACCACATGTTTCTTTAATGACAGGCAAAAACCATTACAAAACTTGGCTGGGAAGTTCTGATTTATCTGCTGTATTCACCAGACATTGCATCTTCAGATCTTCCATTTATTTGTCTTTACAATATTCTCTAAATGGAAAAAATTTCAATTCCCTGGAAGACGGTAAGAGGCACCTGGAACAGTTCTTTTCTCAAAAAGATAAAAAGTTTGGGGAAGATGGAATTATGAAGTTGCCTGAAAAATGGCAGAAAGTAGTGGAACAAAAAGGTGAATATATTGTTCAATAAAGTTCTTTGTGAAAATAAAAAATGTGTCTTTTATTTTTACTTAAAAACCAAAGGCACTTTTTGGCCAACCCAATTTCCTCCTACCTTAAATTAGCAATTTCCTTCTAATTAAATTTTGTGAATAGTGTGAAGAAGGAAGTTTTCATTTTTAAAAAATATGAATTTCCAATTACCAAGTTTTATTTATTGAAATGAATATTTGTCTGCTGCTCACAGGTGCAAAATGTTTTTAATAAGATAAATGTTCATAAATATTTAAGACTACTTCACACGTCTCTCTTTTGTACTATTTTTCTATTGATCGTTGACTTAAAAAAATGCACAACATGAGAGTTGCAAATTAAGTTTTTATTTGGGGCAGAATGAGGACCACAGCCCAGGAGACAGCATTTCAGATAGTTCTGAGAAACTGCTCCAAAGAGGCAGGGGGAAAGGTCAATCTATATGTGATTTTGGTGAAGGGGGAATACATGCAATCAAGCACACATTTTTGCAGAAGGTCTTGTGAGGGTTACTGCTGGTTACGAGGAGCAGATGTCACCAGGAAGGAATTTAGTGCTTTTCTAGATACGAGGAGATGCAAGAATTGGGTTCATAAAATCGGCTCCTGAAAATATCTACCTATCTGAAGACCTGTCTGCCAGTTTTTCTCAGAGCACCGAGTGCCTCATTCCTGCTCTCCACCCTGAGTTCCTTTCCAGGGGTGTTGAAGGTCAGCAGCTGCAGGGGCATCTGATTTAATCCTTGTAGAGGTAGATGGCAAGTGCCTGTGGCATGTGCCAATTTGTAGTTGACATGATCTGTATTTGTATCGATATGACTCCTAATTGCTCAAGGTCTTAATGTCATGCTATCTGAAGCTATAATTCTATTTTTTTGTTATTTTGGTTTTGATAGACATATTCTTTTTGTTTTTTCATATTAATCTTAGAATTAATTTGTCAATTTTACCACAATAGGCTAAATTAATTTAGATTGGGATTAAATTAAATTTATAGATCAATTTATAGAAAATGTACATAGGATTATAATAGAGTTTTCCAATCCAGGAATATGGTCAAACATGTCAGTTATTTGTATCTTTTATAGTCAGTTTTTGTCATGTATTGCAATTTCCTATATGGGGATCTTACACATATTTTTAGATTTATTTATTTTGTTAGATTTCAGTATTTGTTATTTTGATGCTAGATAAATACAATTTATAAACTGAATGTGAAAAATCATTGTTTATGATATCTAGAAAAATACTTTTATGTTGATTTTGTATCCATCCACTCAAAATAAATTCACTAATTCCACTGCAATTAATAAATGTTTTATATCTACTTCTGTAATAAGTGGGATTTTATTTGTTTTACATTTATTCTGTTGCTAGAGAATACTATTGAACTGCATTAATAGTGAACACAGAATTTCTCATATCTTACTGAACTAAAAGAGAATCACAGTCAATATTTTACTATTTAATATATTTACTATGTTTATTGTAGGTTGGTTTTTTTATACTGTGTGTAAATATTCTTAACCAGATTAATGAAATTCTCTTCTAATTCTGGTTTGCAAGTTTTTTAAGTATAATTGGATAACTAGTTTAATTAAATGCTTATCTTCTACTTTGAGATGATCATATGATTTATATGAGCATACGATTTATATGATTTTGAGGAGATCATGAGTTATATATCCCATTGTGATATGCCGGTAATATTTTATTTGTTGACTTTTACATGTGAAACAAACTTACAATTCCTGAAATTAGCCCACCTTCATGGTCACATACTGTGAAATAAAAACCGTAGTTTTTTTAATGGTCTACTAGGCCCTGCAATATCTACAGGCTTGTTAACTCCATGACTTCATCTCTTCCTATCTTTTCTCTGGCTCACCACGCTTCAGTCATTGGGCCTCAAAGTGTTCCTTTGCAAAGTATTTGCAAAGCCCTGAGTTGTTCCCTTTGTCTAGAATGATCTTCCCCTAAATATCCACAGCCTCACCTCCAACAATTCTTTTCCTAAATGACACATTCCCCGTGAACTCTACCCTGAATACCTTGACAAAAATTATAGCTCTGATATCCACCCTTATGCTCCCAAACTTTAAATATAATTACATAATTATGCATTGTTTATTTTCTTTCTCAGTAATAAAAATGCCCTGATAGCAGAAATTGTATAACTTCTTTGCTCATGTTAATTTATTTAATGCACAAAATCATCCCCATTTTATTTGTGGAAACCTAAGTGAAGGGAATTTAAGCCACTTATCCACAATCACTCAGCAATGAGTTCGAGAGGCAGGATTCAAACACAGACTTTTTGTCTATTGCCTTAATTATTATTGTATATTGCCTCGACTAAGTTTCACACATAAGTAAGCACAACAGGGTAAAGGACTATGACATTATTTAATGGTTTATCTCCACCACTCATCCAATAATAGCTGATACACTGTGGAAACTGAGTAAATATTTGTTTATTATATTAAGATGTTTATTTAAAAATTTGATAATGGATTCTTTAAACAGAGTGTTTAATACAAAATACCTAGAATCAAGTCAAGAGATATTTTTAGGATTCGCTAAGAAAAAGAAAAGTCTTTAAAACCACTCAAAGAGCAGACTTGAGGGAAAGCTACAGGATGCATATGTGGCTGAAACTTTTTTTAATAATGATCAATTTGAGCAGTCTGTGTCCGATCATTACATTAAAAAATGATCAATATACAAAGAAAAGTTAATGATTAATTTTCTCATAAACCTTGAAGAAAAAGTTAAAACATACTACTAAGAAAGCAGTAGAGGAATCAAATTATAAATTGAGACCTCGTAAAACTGTCAGAACATTGTGAAATTTTTATAGTCCTTTTCACAGCCTCTGTCATTTTTTACTTATGTCAAATTTCTTGTTTAAATAATGCTAAATCTATATTGATTTTGAAACTTTGAATTAGTTAATTTTCCTTCCTACCTTTATGTATAGTTAAGCCATAATCAGTCTAAACATGTGGCAAATATATTTACACAAAAAGAGAATCATGTTCAAAATTCAGATTTAATTTTTTTGGACAAATATTTATTTTAAAAAGAGTAAAATTCAAGATTTATTGTATAATATATTGTTCCTATTTTAACTCATTTCAACTTCCCTAAGCACCACTCACCACCCACTGAATGGAAATAACTTTCATAGTAATGTCTTCTAAATTACATATTTCAAAATAACATGGTATATATTACAAGCTATGGAAAGCAGAAATAAAAGTGGATAAGACATGAGAGGACAAAGGAAAAGTTCCACCCCTTTCATGCAAAAAAGGCCTCTGTTGTAATCTTACTATGCATTTACAAAGGTATCCTGTCACAAGTAGGAAAGAACAAAGATTACATGAGTTAAAGGCAATTTTAATAATGAAGAAGGTGAGAAGAGCAAGATAGAGCAGGGCCCATCAGCTAATTTGTACTGCATAACTACCAACCACAAGCTTTCAGGGGCATGGAGCAAAAGACATTTATTTCAAATGTGTGTGTGGTTGAATGGGGGCAGTGCAACTTTGCTAAACCTTTCTTAATTCTGGTCCCTGATCTGGAGGAACAACAGCTGCCCCCAGGAAGCTTTTCTCGTGGCAACAACAGAGACACAAGAGTGCATGAGCAAGTGCTCCATTGTGCAAACAAATTTTAAAGCCCTGCGTTAAAAAAAAATTTTTAAACCATAAATATGTACCGATTTGCCTCAAATTATTTTCTACAAAATTATTCGTCAAATGATTTTTCTGCTGATTTATTTTCTACTGTGTAATCACTTTCCAGTGACTGCCTTTTTATATATTGCTACTTTCCATTTGCGAATACTATACTTATAACTTTTGTGTCATGTCACACAGTAAATGAGACAGGCTTAGAAAGTTCATTTTCTCTACTATTCTTTGTGCAGTTTGATGTCAAGGTTATGCAATCTTCGTATAATACATTGGGAGTATTTGAACAGCATAGCATTCTGGCCTAGCTAAGTTAAAAGCACTATAGAGAATGTGTCAAAATTACTGATTTAAAGACATTTTTATTCAAGATTTGTTACATCTTCTAATTCTATCTATAGGATTTGTATGGAGTGTACTAGGATTATAAACTTAAGAACATTTATTTTATCTGTAAGAATAGCTTACCTTTAACAGCAGAAAAGGCAACAAGTGCACATTTATAATGTGGTGAAAGCTACAAGCAAGACTGACTGATTACAACATAACCTCTTCCCTTCCACATGCTCCCAGCCCTGGTCCCTGAAAGGTCAACCTAACTTTGGATTCTGCCTATAGCATTTCTAACTGTTATTTTCATCATGATTCCATTTGATTTCATTAGTAGTATCTCTACATTGATAATAACTGACTTTCACAACAGAATTATAATCTGACTTCCCCTTTCCTGATTTTCTTTTCTTTTTCCTTGAGATTCAGGATTTGTAATATATATATAACATATATATGTATATACATATATCACAATATGCATACATGTATTATATGTTATTATAACATACATTATGTTATATATTATATATGTATGTACATATATGTATATAAAATATATGTACATGTATATATATGTAAAATTCTAGTAAGGAATTCTCACATGGAAACCCTAGTAAAACCTGTTCTACAATGACAAAAAGCCACTAGTCACTAGTCTCCTAGTTGTCTAGGAGAGGAGTAGAGAGATTAACTACAAAGGGGCAGAAGTTAATTTTTTTGGTGGTAGAAATAGTCTATATCTTGATTGAGGTTGTTATTACATGGGTGTAGATATTTGTCAAAACTCGTCAAACTCTAAAGAAAATAGGTACATTTTATTGTTTCTAAGTTATACAGCAATAAAGTTGATTCAAAATGGGGAAGTTTTCCTTTTTGGAGTTTACTAGCTAGTAATTTACTAGAAGTTCTATTTAACCTGGTGACAATGTTCTTTGAACACACTGTCACATGTATAGCATGTGATAGAAGAAATGCAAGAAGGTGACATTGGTTAGAGATGTCCTTTTTCACACTATTATTACAGGACTTCTCCAGTTGGCATCGATCAATAAATTTTATTTGGCCAAATTTACACTCCGGGCATTTGATAACCATTGAATTTAATAAGATTTATTTCCGCAGTGTTATCGTGAAACTGTTGAAAATATTACTTCATGTTGGGAAGGTGGCTGGTCTTCCACACGTTATATTAGCATAGTATAAAACTTGGTCATACCAAAACAGAAGGAATTCTATAGAAAAAATAAGTACTTTTTTTTGGTACGCGGGCCTCTCACTGCTGTGACCTCGCCCGTTGCGGAGCACAGGCTCCGGACGCGCAGGCTCAACGGCCATGGCTCACGGGCCCAGCCGCTCCGCGGCATGTGGGATCTTCCCGGACCGGGGCACGAACCCGCGTCCCCTGCCTCGGCAGGCAGACTCTCAACCACTGCGCCACCAGGGAAGCCCGCAAGTACTTTTTAAATTACAATTTTGTCTTCCTTTTTTGGCCCTCAGTAGCAATCAAATAACTTGCAAAATTAGTTACCATCCACCAGGTAATACACCAGCTTTCTATGCAGTATAGGTTATATCACTGAAGACAAACTTGTGGTTTCAGAATATAGATTCGAATTTAGATATGATTAAAATATAAAGACTGTATAAGTCCCATTATCTTTGAAATGGAAAGCGAACATTAATGTGTTAGTAAAATTGATGCTTTAGAGATTCATCAATGAATCTACCATGCAAATTACCAAGAAAGAAGGAAGGTAAGCCAGACTAAGTGTCATGTGAGTAAACAGGGCTTCTCACAAAAACTGAAAATCCCACACGGAAAGCTTATTCTTCATGTCTTCAGGCTGCTCTTTGAAATCAGAGGTCAGCAAGCTTTTTCAGTAAAGAACCAGATAGTAGGGGCTTCCCTGGTGGTGCAGTGGTTGGGAGTCCGCCTGCCGAGGCAGGGGACACGGGTTTGTGCCCCAGTCCGGGAAGATCCCACATGCCGCGGAGCGGCTGGGCCCGTGAGCCATGGCCGCCGAGCCTGCGCGTCCAGAGCCTGTGCTCCGCAACGGGAGAGGCCACAACAGTGAGAGGTCCGCAAGAACCAGATAGTAAGTATTTTAGGTGCTACAGGCCATATTGTCTCTGTCATCCTCCTCAACTTTGCCACGGTAGTGTGAAAACGGTCAAAAAAATTAATTTATTTTCAGACTCTCCTTCCAGGACTTATTTTCTATCCTCTTTTTGTGTGTTTGTTTCAGTTATATTGATTTCCTTTTCAAACAAGAGAGCTAGTAGTAAATGAATGGGTGTGTCTATATTCCAATGGACGTAAGAAAGGTAAGAGCCTGGTTGTTCTGACTCCTGTTCTAAATTATTGTTGGAAAACTAACGGTACTCACAAACATCATAAGGCTGATATACTTTTCGCTTGCCTCACACAAATTAAGGAATATTTAGAGATTATACTAGGACCAGAGTGTTATGTCAATGATGGTATAATTGTAAAAACTATTTTATATTCCCCACTAGTAAAATAAGTTCAGAAGTGAGTCAGAATATAGTAAGTTATATTTTATGAAACTTGTTGGAGTGTTACAGATTACAACACTAACTGCGCAGTGTTGAGATCTCTGAGGTAGACCTCAAAATATGGCACACCTCAATTTCAACCAACTTCTTCATATTTGAGAAATAAATCAGGGAAGTCAAATAGAAACCAAAATGTCAGATATATTTCTGACAGAGACCAGGTCAAAGGACAGAGCTTAGTGGGACAGCCAAATTGTTCTGCTAAATAAATCTCAGAATTAGCCATATTTGTCTACCCTATAAAGTGGTGCTTTATGTTATGGGCCTCTACCCCTTAGAAGAAAGCAGGGCTGCTCTATACATTAACTTCAAGAGAAAGAAGGCCTGAGTTAAGATAAACCCACCCAATGATCCCTCCCAAATTTGACTGATCATTCACTTCACCTCCCATTATCAAAATGACTACAGTATAAAGGAAGACTGAAGGGGCTTCCCTTCCCTGGTGGCGCAGTGGTTGAGAGTACGCCTGCCGATGCAGTGGATATGGGTTCATGCCCCGGTCCGGGAAGATCCCACATGCCACAGAGCGGCTGGGCCCGTGAGCCATGGCCGCTGAGCCTGCATGTCCAGAGCCTGTGCTCCGCAACGGGAGAGGCCACAACAGTGAGAGGCCCGCGTACCGCAAAAAAAAAAAAAAAAAAAAAGGAAGACTGAAGCATTTTTCCACCAACAAATACATCATGTCTCTTACAGAATTTACACTTTGTAGAGCTATTGTACCAATACATCTAACTTGCTTCTTCTGACAAGTAAACATTATTTTCACTATCTTAACTTCAAAGACTACTGTTTGATACTTACTTGCTTTAGTCATTTTTCAAAAATCATTAATCTTTGGTGGATTCTAAATACTTTTTTTCAATTATTGCAATCACAGTCACTAAGCACATCGGTAACACTTTAGTGATTATAATACTACTGATTGTAATAGACTCATTTGAGATTTAGGCAGAATAATATTTATTTCCATAAAATATTCTACTGTAATGTAGAATTAGTTGAGTTCTGCTTATTTCTGCAGTTCTGGAGGGCTGCCAAAACTTAGTTTGTGTGTGTGTATCTTTCTCATTGTTAATTGTGTTAAATAATATTTCCCTTTTACACATTATGAAATTTTATTGCTAAACGAAGCATAGTACAACTGTCAGAAATGATGAATGGAACCTCCTAATTTTATGCTGATATGAGGATTAGACAAATAAAATAAAATTGTCCCACACTGACTATCTAAGTGTAATTTTATAAATGTAATGTGCATACGTATTACGCATAAAAGGATGTCATTGCCTTTATTACATTTTTCTCCAGTTTAAGAAGAAAACAAATAAAATTGAAATAAACACACACAACAATAAGATAGAATAAGTTTCAGAAGGAAAACATTTAGAAGTAAATTAAAGGAGTTTTTGTTTGCATGCATGCAGGTGTGTGTATAATTTTTGCCTAAATAAATTAAGACTAGGCATTAGTTGGATGAAGAAAGTTAATATATAATACAAAGTGCTATGAGTAATGTGCCATGAAAATTAAGGGATATTTTCTTCATGAATCACAGTGTTTATATAAAAGGACTGATTTCAAAATTTGGATAACATTTTTCTCAAAAATTTGCCTCTGACTTAACTTTTGTCTCTAGTCGAAGCCTGTTTTTTTCCCCTGAACACACATATTTAGTAAACTATATTTAAAATATAGATAGACTAAGATAGGCAGATAGGTAGTTAGATAGCCCTTTTTGTATTAATAAAATCTTGGAAAGAGAATTATACTTATTTCTCAGGATATTTTAAGTTCAAGGTAGTATGACCTTAAGAAGAGTGGGATAAGCCAATCGTGATGTTGCTTTGTGTCTCTAAAATACACTTTAGCACAGTGGAATGCTCCTTCTGTGATTTCATTTGGATTTGTGATAAATGTTTCTTGTACTTGTTTTTGGCCTTGCATTATTTTCTATTTTGGATAATAATTTAAATGTATGGATGCATATCTCATTTTATTGGTGCTTTACTTTATTACACTTAGCAGGTATTGTGTTTTTTACAAAAACATCAAGCGAGTCTTTTTTACAAGACTTTTTTACAAAAGCATCAAGCGAGTCTATCGGCGCCATTTTTCCCACAGCATTTGCTCACTTTCTGTCTCTGTGTCACATTTTGGTAATTCTCGCTGTATTTCAAATTTTTCATTATTATTATATTTGTTATGGTGATCTGTGATCAGTGATCCTTGATGTTACTGTTGCAAAAAGATTATGACTCATTGAAGGCTCAGATGATGGTTAGCATTTTTTAGCAATAAAGTATTTTTAAACTAAGGCACGTACATTTGTTTAGACATAATGTCATTGCACACTTAAAAGACTAAAGTATAATGTTAACATAACTTTTATATACACTGGGAAACCAAAATATCGCTTTATTGTGGTGGTCTGGAACCTAACCTGCAATACGTAGTAGTTTGTTCAGATTATTAAAAAATAACTATTAAAAATAATAACCTGAATAAACTACTACATATTGTGTAGATTAACAAAGCTGAGTACAGACATTATTTGTAAAAAATTTTTCACGACCTCCCTGCATTGTGCCAAACCTCATGACACTTTTTGCCTTCCCCGAGCCATTGCTATGATGAATTCAGCGTTCATCATTTCCTGCATGTTTACATACTTTTACTTATACATGAACATAATCTACTACTGTTATGCATGTTTAAATTTTTATATAAGTGATTCTTAATTAATGTGCCATTCTAAATTGTGTTTCTTTCATTCAAAGGCACCGTTCCTAAGTGCCAACTTAATAGATGCAGTGCTAGTTAATTAATTTTAATTCTTTAATAGAATTCCATTGGTTAGATATTAAACATGTATTTATCCAACAACCTTTGATGGACACTTAATCTACTTAAAATTCTCTCTGTTATAAATTATGGTACACTGAAACATAAGTGTATGAAAATTCTAGTGCTCATTTGTGACTTTTTCTAGAAAATACATAAAGAAATAAAATCCCCAGGTAAAAGAGTAAGAGTCTATTTGATTATAATTAACCTTGGCAAATATCAAATTCATCAATTTCTATTATGATTTTTGTTTTTGTGGTTTGTCAAAGAAAACTTTTCCTACTTATACGTCACATAGCTTGTCTCCTATTTTTTCCTCTTATATTTAAGTTTTGCCTCAATGTTGATTGTTGTAACCCATTGAAATTTATTTTATTTGTGTCATATTGAATGAATCTAAATTGATTTTTCTTTATGTATCACCAATTGTCTCAGAATAGCTACTGACATTTAATATTTTATATTTGTCACATAACGTTTCCACACATACGTTTTTCTGATTCTGAGCTTGTTAATCTTATTTATTCATTTGCCTATCCTAAGACTATTAATAATGGTAATAATAATAATATAATAATAATTCAACCTAGTACTTTTTAATGTGTCAGATATTGCCATAAGCGCTTTATAAACAGTCATTTAATCTTACAACCATCCTATGAGGTAGGTACTTTATTACCCCCATTTATCAGAAGAAAAACAAAGAGTTTAAATAATTTGCCTAGATCACATATACATGGTAGAGTCAGGTTTGAACCCAGACGTTTGACTTCAGAGTTTGGACTTTTAACCTTCAGCTATCTTGCCTGCCTAATATACTGTCTGTGAGAGACACTGCTATGTATTACCAAGGCCCACTTCATTTTCCTCTTGGGAAAACTACTAATCTCTAATTTCCAAGCTTCCCTTTTAACAAGATATGATTGTGTAATTGTGTTCTGACCAATGGACAGTGGAAATAGTAATGTGTGTAGTTCTGATGGGCTCATGGAAGCTTTCACATACAAACTTGTCTTCCCCTGTTTACTAACAAGATGCAAGCAGAGGATTATGAAATCTGGAGGGTAGAATAACCATAAGGTGCACTGAGCCTGGTCTCTGACTCACAGTGAGGAATATGGATGTTGAGCAATTGTTTTGAAGTGTTAGGTGGTCAGGAAATAATATTCTAGGGGTGTACTGTCCCATACAGGAGCCGCTGGCCACATTGGGTATTACATTTGAATTTAAATAAATTAAAATTTTAGTCACACAGCCACATTAGCACAAGTTCAAGTGCTCAGTAGGTAAGTATGGTTATCATCATGACCATCATAATGTAAAAAATATTCCCACGAACACAGAAAATTCTATTGAAGAGTACTGTTCCAAGGTGTTAACCTACTGAGATTTTGAAGACTGTTACAACATTCAAAGTAATGTACTCTGACAAAAATTTTATTATAAATACTAACATTTTTTCATTAATCTTGAAATCTTATAAGTGATACAACTTTGTAATTTTTACTTGAATTTTTTTTTTTTTCTGCGGCACGCGGGCCTCTCACTGCTGCGGCCTCTGCCGCCACGGAGCACAGGCTCTGGACGCGCAGGCTCAGGGGCCATGGCTCACGGGCCCAGCCGCTCCGCGGCATGTGGGATCTTCCCGGAGCAGGGCACGAACCTGCGTCCCCTGCATTGGCAGGCGGACTCTCAACCACTGCGCCACCAGGGAAGCCCTTTACTTTAATTTTTATTGTTCAAAATATTCTTAGATTTTATTTTCTCATTAAATTGTGAAACTAATTTGAAATCCCCGCAATGTTTTGTGTCTTCATTAGCACTTGTTACTGTAAGTCATTTAAACTTTAGCCATTATGGTTATGTTATCAAAATGAGGGTTTCTTTTGTATCTGTCGATAACTAATGAGGTAGACGTTTTTACATATGTTTATTAATCATTTTGATATCCTCTTTTGTGAAGTGCCTAATCAAACATCCCATTCAATAGTCTTCATTGTTTCTTATTAATGTGTAGCATACCTTTATGTGTCCGCTATGCATCCTTTTCTTTTCTTTTTTTTTTTGGCGGAGGGAGGCATGCTGTGCCACATGCGGGATCTTAGTTCACCAACCAGGGATC